>NC_052333.1:36623013-36937448 GCF_016432855.1 Salvelinus namaycush
GTCAGGAACGTGACAGTAGGCTGGATACTGCTTTTCCTCTGGCTAACTTAGCTGACATGCATGGCATTTCAAGGTCGACCATTTACAGAAGGATGAAATAACACAATATGTCTGTCAGGGAATGCTATTCTGATATGTCAGATGAAGTGATAGACCAGAAAGTCAGGGCCATTAAGGCAAGGATTCCCCATGCAGGCTTTAGAATGGTCAAAGGAAGTCTCCAAGCAATGGGCCATTGTGTACAATGGCGACGAGTTAGGAAGTCTTTGCAGCGTGTAGATGGTGCAGGTATCATTGCCAGAATGATCCAGCTTCATTGCATTGCTCTGCAAAAATACTCTGTTTGTCACGGCTGTCTAAGGGTGAGAGAGTGGACCAAGGCGCAGCGTGTGAAAATACATCTTCTCTTTATTATTAAGAAGAAAAACAAAACAAAACAACAAATAGACGAACGTGACGCTATATAAATGAACTAAGTGCACACATGCAACATAGAACATAGACACAGACAATTACCCACAAAACCCCAATGCCTATGACTGCCTTAAATATGGCTCTCAATCAGAGACAATGAACCACAGCTGCCTCTAATTGAGAACCAATCTAGGCAGCCATAGACATAACTAGACAACTACACTAGACACTACAAAAACACATACATTCCCCATGTCACACCCTGACCTAACTAAAAAACATAAAGAAAACAAAGAATACTAAGGCCAGGGCGTGACACTGTTCCTGCTCTCCTGTCTCTCGTCCACGTTGATACAAATCATAAATTGATAAGGTACTAAGATGTATATTGACTCCATTAAATCTAAGAAGTTATTGAAACTTTTTTATTCTTACTTATTCATAGACAAATTTTCAATGATGTATGAAATTGGAATTGTTCATCATCAACTGATAATACATAAATAATGAAGCAGGTTAATAGGTTAAACATTTCACTTTTAATTCCAATGTTTTTTTTTCAAGATACAACATTGTCATCTTTGGCGGTATAGATGGATTTTCAAGGAAGGTAAGTATATTATTTTATATGCATTTTGCATATTTCCTATCACCTAATGAACAACCACAATACCAGTCTGGTGTTAAGCTTTCTGTGCTGTATTGACGTATCCTGAAAATGACATCTGCTGCTTTAGATTGAAAGGTCATATCTCAGTTATTGTTTTCATATCTACAAGAAATAAGCTATTTTCAGCAGGACTGAACACAGTCAGCAAGATGGCAGACTGAACATAGCTATGTAGACCACTTCAAGATAAAAACGTGATATTCAACATCGGTAAGTTAGACTAAATAAACTCAGCAAAAAATGAAACAATCATTTTTCAGGACCCTGTCTTTCAAAGATAATTCATAAAAATCCAAATACTTCACAGATCTTCATTGTAAAGGGTTTAAACACTGTTTCCCTTGCTTGTTCAATGAACCATAAACAATTAATGAACATGCACCTGTTGAACGGTCGTTAAGACACTAACAGCATACAGACGGTAGGCAATTAAGGTCACAGTTATGGAAACGTAAGGACACAAAAGAGGCCTTTCTACTGACTCTGAAAAACACCAAAAGTAAGATGTCCAGGGTCCCTGCTTATCTGCGTGAACGTGCCATAGGCATGCTGCAAGGAGGCATGAGGACTGCAGATGTGGCCAGGGTAATATATTGCAACGTCCGTACTATGAGACACCTAAGACAGTGCTACAGGGAGACAGGACAGACAGCTGATCGTCCTCGCAGTGGCAGACCACGTGTAACAACACTTGCATAGGATTGGTACAGCCGAACATCACACCTGCGGGACAGGTACAAGATGGCAACAACAACTGCCCGAGTTACACCAGGAACGCACAATCCCTCCGTCAGTGCTCAGATTGTCCGCAATAGGCTGAGAGAGGCTGGACTGAGGGCTTGTAGGCCTGTTGTAGGCAGGTCCTCACCAGACATCACTGGCAACAACATCGCCTATGGGCACAAACCCACAGTCGCTGCACCAGACAGGACTAGCAAAAAGTGCTCTTCACTGACGAGTTGCGGTTTTCTCTCACCAGGGGTGATGGTCAGATTCGCGTTTATCGTCGAAGGAATGAGCGTTACACCGAGGCCTGTACTCTGGAGCGGGATTGATTTGGAGGTGGACGGTCCGTCATGGTCTGGGGTGGTGTGTCAAAAGCATCATCGCACTGAGCTTGTTGTCATTGCATCATCAGAGGGTGAAGGCTAGGGCCTTCCCTGCAGAAATGTCTGGGAACTTGCAGGTGCCTTGGTGGAAGATTGGGGTAACATCTCACAGCAAGAACTGGCAAATCTGGTGCAGTCCACGAGGAGGAAATGCTTCCTTAATACAGTACTTAATGCAGCTGGTAGCCACACCAGATACTGGCTGTTACTTTTGATTTTGACCCCCCACCTTTATTCAGGGACACATGATTCCATTTCTGTCATTCACATGTCTGTGGAACTTGTTCCGTTTATGTCTCAGTTGTTGAGTCTTATTAAGTTCATACAAATATTTACACATGTTATGTTTACTGAAAATAAATGTAGTTGACCATGAGAGAATGTTTCTTTTTTTGCTGAGTTTACTAGCACTACACAATCTGGTGGGTAATAACCTTCAATCTGGATAACACAAAACAAATCATAAGACTAGAGAAATATATCTCCAAATTTTGCAAAAACAAGCAGCACCCAAACATGATGTAGAGTAAGACAGGGGAACCTATTTCAAAACGAAAATGTGAGTCTTCTACAGACACAGACGATTTAATATTTTCACCACCGGGAATGGTAAAGGTCAAAACCGATCTGTTAAAATCAATAAATGACAAACTGGGTATACTTGAACTAGTTAGTAAGGATATACAAGAGTTAAAGGCAAAGCTCGATGAGTGATGAAAAAGCTGCAACATTGGAGAAAGACACAAACAAGCTAAAAGAGACAGTCAATGAGATTGAAACCGAAGTTAATGAACTTAAAAAGGAGAACATCGTTCTGAGAGAAGCCTTACTTGACATACAGACTAGATCCATGAGAATCTGGTACTTACAGGTATCCAAGAGAAAGGAGAAGTTCCTGAATCTGTAGTTAGAGTTCCTCCTTACAGTGGTTCAGGTCCCACGCAAAGCTATCGCAAAAATCCAACTCGAACGTGTACACTGCTGAGGGCAGAGAAATGAACGCCAAATTGTTGCCAAATATGCTTTCTTTAATTAAAGATAAAATAATGGTTCAAAGCCTGGTAAAATACTTTTTGGCATGAAAATAGGCATGAATGACCAGTTCCCGAAGGAATTTGCAGAACGGCATAAAGTTCTGTATCCAATTTTCGAGGAAAATAGATTGAAAGGGAAATGTGTAGCTCTCGTGGTCGATAAACTGTATATTGATAACCAGTTGTTCAGAGACACAAAGACCACTCCATGGCTATTTTAAAAACGAAAGTTCTCATGGAGGAGGCAAATAATGAAACACAATTCTAGCCCTGTTATGGATTGTAATAATACAGATTAAAAAATATATAGTTTTTCTATCTTCAAATATAACTAATTGTAAGGGGTGCGTGTTGGTGGCAGGGAAGTCAGGCGCAGGAGAACGAACTTGGTATAAACAGAGTTGTTTAATAAATACTGACAAAACTCCAAAACAACCAAAATGTACAAAACCCGTCGCACACCAACACTAAAATGCACATCACATACAAACAAAACAATCTCCGACAAGGACATGAGGGGAAACAGGGGGTTAAATACACAATATGTAATTGATGGGATTGGAACCAGGTGTGAAGGAAGATAAGACAAAACCAATGGAAAATGAAAAATGGATCAGTGATGGCTAGAAGGTTGGTGACGTCGACCGCCGAACACCGCCCGAACAAGGAGAGGGAGCGAAAATCGGGGGATGTTGTGACACTAATGAATTATACATATTATTTATTTATTGTCATCATGGTGGAACAGCATTTTAAAATAAATTATACATCTAATATATTAATTTATGGTTCTATATTGATGGAACGGTCCACAACCCTATACCCTAGACACCCACCTGAACAACCCAGATACTATATCTGTTTTATGGGCCTGCTGTAAACGGCCTGTATGCAGCCAAAATGTGGTCAGAGACCTTCTAGAGCAGCACCGCCCCCTCAAGATTCTGAGCCTGCTTGGCAGGGTTGGTCCTTTAAAGCCAAAGCCCCCTGATGGGAGAGCATAATATACAAGGAAATCCTCAAAGCTGCTAATGAGAACCTTAACGCTTAACGACCTTGTACCTAGCCTTGTACCTAGATTCTGGTGGGGTGCCACCACCCAGGCAGTGGCAGTGCTGGCAACACTAGCTGCAGTAACCCATGGGGAGGGGGGTCACACTTGGACATTCAGAGAGGGGGCATATTATTGTGACCCTGGTGGCACAAAATCAAAGGTCTGACTGCACAGAGATGCTTGGGAACATGGTCACTACGGGGGACCATGTTGTGGGTGTTTCAGAGCAAGGGGGTATATCTGACCTCCATCTAGGACGTGACAATGGTTAATCAAATCTCCCGATTTCTGCCCATTTTTTTGCGCAGTTATGCAGGCCTTCTCATACAGCTGCAACTGTATATGCATTTGTAAAGCCAGACCTTTCTTGAGTTGGGCTATGGGATGGTGCAACTTTTGAGAATCTGAGTCAATGGTTGTTGTGGGGAAAGGGGTTGAGTGTGTATGAGTGTGTGGGTGTGTGTATCCCACAACTGTTGTGAGGGAGTAAAATATGTTAGGGACAATATATGATGATTCATAATATTTGGCGGTTGATCTGTTTCTGTTTTGTGTGTGGCACAGTGGGCTCTTTTCGAAGGATGGGTCCCGGTCTCTCCGGGGCTATGGGATCCAGGGGTCGGGGTGGTCTGCCGGGTCACAACCAAAATTCAAAAGGGGTGATGATACTAACAGTAATTTTGATCCAAATGTGCAAATTCTCCAAACAGATCATCAAGGTAGAAGGATTATTTTAAATATGGTATTGGACAATAAACAGATATGGCTTATTAACCTATATGGTCCAAATAATGATGATCCAAGCTTTGAAACTGTATATAAGAATTTATCAACTCTACTAGTAACACTAGACTCTATTATTATGGTGGGAGATTTTAATACGGTTTCAAATCCCTCTATGGACCGTAAAGGAAATCACACTACAAACTATCACCCTTCAGGCACTTAAGGAAATCATGAATGTCATGGATATATTGGAATTAGTGGATATATGGAGGCTTAAATACCCTGACCTAGTAAGATATACATGGCGGAGGCTTAATCAAGCTAGTCGTCTTGATTACTTTCTTATTTCATTCTCTCTGGCACCAAAAGTTAAAGTGTTGATAGGGGACAGAATGCGGTCGGATCATCACTTAATTGGCATATATATTACTCTTACAGAATTTCCAAGTGTTCGAGGATATTAAAAATGTAATCGAAGCCTACTGGATGATAACTTTTTTGTGACTAAGACAGAATAATTTATAACTGACTTTTTCTGACATAACATAGGTACAGCAGATCCACTTATTGTATGGGGCACTTTTAAATGTGCCTTTAGAGGCCATGCAATTTAGTACTCATCTATAAAGCAATTTATGTCAAAAGAGTCCCAAAGATCAAAAAAAATTGAAGGACTAACAGTACAGTTAGAAAGCAATAAAACTGTACCATAGAGAAACAGAATACGTTTGAGGAAAAATAAATGGTGGAACTTAACCTCTCTTGGGTACATGAGACGTTAGCGTCCCACCTCTTCAACAGCCAGTGAAACTGCTGGGCGCCAAATTCAAAAAATGAAATACTCATTATAAAAATTCAGAAAACAAAATATATTTTACATAGGTTTAAAGATGAACTTCTTGTGAATCCAACCACGGTGTCAGATTTAAAAAATGCTTTACGGCGAAAGCATACCTTACGATTATTTGAGAACATAGCCCACTAGACAAATCATTACAAACAGTAACCAGCCAAGTAGAAGAGTTACACAAGTCAGAAATAGAGATAAAATTAATCCCTTACCTTTGATGATCTTCATATGGTTGCACTCAGCAGACATTCATTTACTCAATAAATGTTCCTT
The DNA here is from genome assembly GCF_016432855.1 of Salvelinus namaycush. Classification (NCBI taxonomy): domain Eukaryota; kingdom Metazoa; phylum Chordata; class Actinopteri; order Salmoniformes; family Salmonidae; genus Salvelinus; species Salvelinus namaycush. The sequence continues at coordinate 36,629,144 of NC_052333.1, forward strand.
TTGTTCGATAAAGTCTCTTTATATCCAAAAACCGTTTTGTTTGCGCGTTTTCTTCAGTAATCCACAGGCTCAAACGCAGTCAAAACAGGAAGACAGAAAAATCAAAATTGTATCCGTAAAGTTCATAGAAACATGTCAAACGATGTTTATATTCAATCCTCAGGTTGTTTTTAGCCTAAATAATCAATAATATTTCAAACGGACAATAACGTTGTCAATTTAAAAGGTAAACAAGAAAGGCACTCTCTCGGTCTCGCGCATGAAAAAGCTCTGTGACACTTTAGGGTCCAGTCATTCAGACTGCTCTTACTTCCTAATTTTTCAGAATACAAGACTGAAACAATTTCTAAAGACTGTTGACATCTAGTGGAAGGCATAGAAACTGCAATTTGAGTCCTAAGTCAATGGATACTGTAATGGCATTGAATAGAAAACTACAAAACCACAAAAAAAACTACTTCCTGAATGGATTTTTCTCAGGTTTTTGCCTGCCAAATCAGTTATGTTATACTCACAGACACTATTTTAACAGTTTTGGAAACTTTAGAGTGATTTCTATCCAAATCCACCAGTTATATGCATATCATATCTTCTGGGTCCTAGAAGCAGGCAGTTTAATTTGGGCATGCATTTCATCCAAAATTCCGAATGCTGCCCCCTACCCTAGAGAAGTTTTAATCAAGAAAGATCCAGTGTAATATATTATAAAAATAAAGCAAACAGAATGGGAATTGGGGAAAAATGCACAAATATTTTTCAATCTTCAACATAGAAATGCTACCAATTTTTTTTAATTTAAACTTGTTACAAATGATGGAGTCACGCGTGATTCAACAAACGATATTTTGAAAGAGGAAGTAAAGTAATTTAAGAATAGGTTTTTGTTTCAGTCGCCTCCATCTCCACTAACCGAAGCTAATTGTATGGATTCTTTTCCTATTAATAATGTAAAATTAACACCTGTACTCACCTGAAGGCCAAATTACAGAGGAGGAACTTCTTGATGCAATTAAAGCCTTTAGGGCTGGGAAAATTCCAGGGCTGGATGGCATACCAGTGGAAGTATACCAAATGTTTTTATGATATACTCAGAGGACCATTATTAGCATGTTTTAACCACTCCTCTATAAATGGTAGATAATCGCACACGCAACAAGAAGGTTTGATTTCATTATTACTAAACAGGATCCAAGTGGTATATATAAAGATCCAGTCCATTAAAAAAATTTGAGGCCTCTTACACTTCAGTGTTGTGATGCAAAAATGTATTTATTATTACCATCGTTAGCTGTTAAAATTACATCTAACAATAATATAAAGGTGACATTGTATGCTGATGATTCATCCCTCCACAGCCTCATAGAGGATCTAGATACTTTTGCTAACCTCTCTGGATTAAAACCAAATTATGATAAGTATAATATTACGTATTGTCAAGCCCTGACCTTAGAGAGATGTTTTATTTCTCTATTTGGTTAGGTCAGGATGTGATTTGGGGTGGGCATTCTATGTTGTTTGTTTCTATGTTTTGGCCGGGTATGGTTCTCAATCAGGGACAGCTGTCTATCGTTGTCTCTTATTGGGAATCATACTTAGGCAGCATTTTTTCCTTTGTATTTTGTGGGCAGTTATCTTTGTTAGTGGCACTATAGCCCTAGTAAGCTTCACAGTCGTTTCTTTGTTTCTTGTTTTGTAGGTGACATTTACATAAATAAAGGAAAATGTACGCTCACAACGCTGCACCTTGGTCCGGTAATTTTTTCCCTGACAACGTTCGTGACAGATCTACCCACCACCAAAGGACAAAGCAGCGTGGCCAGGAGAGGCAGCCACGGGACGGTCGGCGGAGCCGAGGTTGGAACCAGAGCCAGTCGGGGAGAAGAAGGTGAACTTGGAGGGGAGTGAAGCAAAGACAGTTAAGGAGTTGATGGGGAGATTGGAGGAGAGAGTTAGGAGAGAGCTGTTGTGTTGGTGCATGAGGCACGACATTCGCCCTACAGAGCGTGTCCTCAGTTTAATGTCACCTGAGTCAGCTCTCCATACTCGTCCTGAGGTGCGTGCTAGCCGTCTGGTGAAGACTGTGCCAGCCCCACGCACCAGGTCTCCTGTGCGCCTCTCCAGCCCTGCACGTCTTGTGCCAGCTCTAGGCTGCAGACCTCCAGTGCGCCTCCACAGCCCGGTGAGTCCTGCGCCGGCACTGCGCACTGTGTCTCCGGTGCGCTGTGACAGCCCGGTTCGTCCTATGCCTGCGCTCCGTACGTGCCGGGCTAAAGTGGGCATTCAGCCAAGAGGAGCGGTGCAAGGTCTAAGCACCAGATCTCCAGTGCTCCCCCACAGCCCGGTTCGACCTGTGCCTGCACTCTGGAGGTGCCGGGCCAAAGTGGGCATTCAGCCTGGAAGAGTGGTGCCAAGGAGAAGCACCAGATCTCCAGCGCTCCCCCACAGCCCGGTTCCTCCTGTGCCTGCTCCACGGGTCATTCCGGAGCCTCCAGCGACGGTCCCCAGTCCGGAGCCTCCAGCGACGGTCCCCAGTCCGGAGCCTCCAGCGACTGTCCCCAGTCCGGAGCCTCCAGCGACGGTCCCCAGTCCGGGGCCTGCAACGAGGGTCCCCAGTCCGGGGCCTGCAACGAGGGTCCCCAGTACGAGGCCTGCAACGAGGGTCCCCAATCCGGGGCCTGCAACGAGGGTCCCCAGTCCGGGGCCTGCAGCGAGAGTCCCCAGTCCGGGGCCTGCAACGAGGGTCCCCGCACCAGAGGCGCCACCAAAGTGGGTGGAGCAAGAGTTGGAGCAGGGGCTACGTCCCGAGTCGGAGCCGCCACCGAGGGTAGATGCCCACCCGGACCCTCCCCTATAGGTTCAGGTTTGCGGCCGGGAGTCCGCACCTTTGGGGGGGGGGGGGGGGGGGGGTACTGTCACGCCCTGACCTTAGAGAGCCGTTGTATTTCTCTATTTGGTTAGGTCAGGGTGTGATTTGGGGTGGGCATTCTATGTTGTTTGTTTCTATGTTTTGGCCAGGTATGGTTCTCAATCAGGAACAGCTGTCTATCGTTGTCTATGATTGGGAATCATACTTAGGCAGCCTTTTTACCTTTGTATTTTGTGGATAGTTATCTTTGTTAGTGGCACTATAGCCCTAGTAAGCTTCACGGTCGTTTCTTTGTTTCTTGTTTTGTTTTGTTGGCGACATTTACATAAATAAAGGAAAATGTACGCTTACCACGCTGCACCTTGGTCCGGTCATTTCCACCCTGACGACGGCCGTGACACGTATTGGATCACAAAAAAAATTACTTTTACATTACCGTGTAGTTTACCAATAAAATTGTCTGACAGGGATGTGGACATACTCTGTATACATATCCCGAAAGACAGAAATGATCTCACTCCAATAAATGTTTATAGAAAGTTTTGCCTACACCTTGTGACCTGCTTTTCAGATTATATGAGCAAAAAATATTTCATTTTATTTGGAATGGCAAGCCAGACAAAATGAAAAGGGCCTACTTATATAACAAATATCAATTCGGAGGGCAGAAATTATTAAATATTAAAGCATTAGACCTATCACTAAAGGCATCGGTCATACAAAAGTTATACTTAAATCCTAAATGGTTCTCTTAGTAAGACTGTCTCACCCCATGTTCAAGAATGGCCTTTTTCCCTTTATTCAGATTACAACTGCTCACTTTTGGTTATTTGAAAACGGAATCTCCAAAATCTCCAAAATCTCGTTATTTTTTAAACAAGCCTTAGAAAGTTGGTTGCAATTTCAGTTTAATCCACCTGAAAAGACAGAACAAATAATACAAATATTATTCAAATATACTCATTGATAAAAAAAAAGCGTGTTTTTCTATAAAATGTTTAAAAAGGTATTTTTGTAAATTATATCATAAATAGGACTGATGGCATTATGTCACACATGCAGCTAACACAGACATATTGAAATGTCTGCTCTACCCAAAATTACAACCAATTAATTGCAGCATTTCCACAAAAATGGAAGAGGAAGTGGAAGGGGGAAAAAGTAAGGAACTTGTCTGTCGGCCCTGCATTAAAGACCATAATTGGTTAAAGAAAATTGTGTGATACTAATTTCATTTAAGGACCAAAAAATGTACAGCTGTGCCATATAAATTGCAAAATAGTTGGGAAGTTGGCAACTTCCTTCAAATCCCAATGTGAATTCAATAGGGCCTGGGTTGAAAATATACCAACCTCAGATTTCTCACTTCCTGTTTGGATTTCTTCTCAGGTTTTTGCCTGCCATATGAGTTCTGTTATACTCACAGACATCATTCAAACAGTTTTAGAAACTTCAGAGTGTTTTCTATCCAAAAATAATAATAATATGCATATATTAGCAACTGAGACTGAGGAGCAGGCCGTTTTACTCTGGGCACCCTTCATCCAAGCTACTCAATACTGCCCCTGCAGCCATAAGAAGTTAAACATTCTTATTACCTCACTTTCTCTTTCTCGTTTATTTCTTCTTTTCGTTCCTTTGTCATTTGGTTTATGTTTTTTTTATTAGAGTTTCCATCTCCTCACACACAGAGACATCCAGTGTTCCTTCTACTGGCCATTTGGTATTCATTTTCTTTGTGCGTTTCTCCCATTTCACTGATGTTTTTATTATTTATTTTTTGCATAGGCCTAGCCTTTAGGATTTCTACCGGTGTTCGTGTCACTCCCTGACCTCAGAGAGCCTTTTTATTTCTCTATTTGGTTAGGTCAGGGTGTGATTTGGGTGGGCATTCTAGTTTTCTATTTCTTTGTTGGCCGGGTATGGTTCCCAATCAGAAGCAGCTGTTTATCGTTGTCTCTGATTGGGAATCATACTTAGGCAGCCTGTTTTCCACCGTAGGTTGTGGGATCTTGTTTTTGCACAGTTGCTGTATAGCCCTAAAGAACTTTACGTTCGTTTAAATTTTGTTGTTTGTCGGTGTTTCAGTATTACATTTTCATGAACACTTTCCACGCTGCGCTTGGGTCCAATCATTTCGACGAGCGTAACAGTTCTACTCATTTTATCGCTTGTTATTCCTTATTTATTATATTCTATCTTATTGTTAGTTAATATTCTTATTTCTAGTTTAGCTATCTACCGTTTCTGCACTTTTTCCTATTTTTACTGTGCTATTCACCTATTTAAAACCAATCTCTCTCTCACTAGCATGTGATATACACTACGTTTAGCTATGTTTCTCTGTACTTTATACCAGTATATACTTTTATAAGTCTTACTTAACACTTGTTAATAATTCCTATGTATGCAAGGATAATTATTAAACATACTATTTCATTAAGCTCCTATTTTTTACACATTTCCATTACTCATTCATATATCATTTGCATTCCCCCTTCCCAGTGAGGACCAGCTGCGCCCCTACAATCAAGCCACACTCTAGTGGTGTTACAGGAAGGTTGCGCAATCCCCCTCACTAAGGGCAGGCAACTTTCTTGCACACCTATTCACATATTTCCTAAAACGACCTGCAAATTCAGTTATATCCCTGATACACTTCCACAACACAGAGAGACGTTATTATACAGGATTTATTCACCTATTTAAACAAACCCTCACCACCCTGGGTAAAGGCGTCATCATAAGCTATACACTTACCCAAGCAGACCTCCCTATTCGGAGGGGTATCGTAAATGACCCACCCATTCAGACCTTCGCTATTCTTTTTTATTTTTTTATTTTACATTTTACCCCCTTTTTCTCCCCAATTTCGTGGTATCCAATTGTTAGTAGTTACTATCTTGTCTCATCGCTACAATTCCCGTACGGGCTCGGGAGAGACGAAGGTCGAGAGCCATGTGTCCCCCGAAACACAACCCAACCAAGCCGCACTGCTTCTTAACACAGCGCGCATCCAACCCGGTAGCCAGCCGCACCAATGTGTCGGAGGAAACACCGTACACCTAGCGACCTGGTCAGAGTGCACTGCGCCCGGCCCGCCACAGTAGTCGCTAGTGCGCAATGAGACAAGGATATCCCTACCGGCCAAACCCTCCTTAACCCGGAAGACGCTAGGCCAATTGTGCGTCGCCCCATGGACCTCCCGGTCGTGGCCGGCAGCGACAGAGCTTGGGCTCGAACCCAGAGTCTCTGGTGGCACAGCTAGCACTGTGATGCAGTGCCTTAGACCACTTCGCCACCCGGGAGGCCGACCTTCGCTATTCTTAGCAAAGCGGTAGCCATGGGATTTTGTTTCTATGATAAAAATCGGGTCAAAGTTCTATCATAAGCTATACACCTACCCAAGCAGACCTCCCTATTTGGAGCGGTATCGTAGGTGACCCACCCGTTCAGACCTTCGCTATTCTTAGCAAAGCGGTAGCCACGGGATATTGTTTCTATTTGCGTTGACAATATGCAGAGGCAGCCGGCACCCCAGATGGGACCAGGCAGACCAGCCAGCCAGGGCAAACAGATGCACCGAACCAGACTAGACAAGTTCCCCAGATGAACGGTCTGGTGAGAGGGACTACCTGAATGACACACCCGACTCGGACCACCTTATCAAGTTGAATGGGTTGTGTTTTCGCACAGACCCAGACATATGCGCCCTGCCGGATAGAATCAGACAAGACAATTCCTACTCAAACAGGCCACCCATGCGAGTTAAATGGACAATCTGAACAGAGCAAGTGAACAGCCCCACCCAACTGAGACACCCGACACCCACAAGGCACACACAACTCCCAATACATATATCCCCCACATATACCTATAAATAACTATTTTAACCCACCAAAGCTTTTTACTCAGCATGCGTGCAGGTACTGAATTTAAAAGTTCCTAGTATCATTCAGTTCGTTTAGAATTTGGAGAGACCTAGTTGGTGCTTCTATCACTGAGACAGGATTTCCGAAGCAAATCACACAAACATTCAACTATATGTAAGAACAAAGCTTACCTGATAATAGTTGTGCGGCCACCCGTTTGTGAGATTCGCCCAGAAGATCCGTCGTCAGCTACAGAAGTGTCACCGTCTTCTGGTCCCTTTTCTCAACTCCTGGCAAGCTCGCCATTTATGTTGTGGAAATATTGAGTCAAATATTTGCACCGATACCGGAACTTGTCGATCCAGTTAGACTTTGTTACAAAGTAACAGAGCCGAGCAATTCCATGGAACCACTGACTTTCTTATCACAGAGCTCTGTCTTTATAGTTTTCCTTCTTTACATCACAAATATAGTCATTCCCTCCCATGTATATGAACATCTCCCCTTGGCTTTGTGCCACCATTATCCTTATGACCTGTTCAGGTTACACCACTTAGCCCTGATGATATTCTATGTGGCTCCGAACAGACTGGTCCTTGTTTAGCTTAGTTCATCCTACACCACCTAATAATAGTATGGGCATTGGAAAATTACTAGGCGACCGGAGACTCTTCAACATGGGTACTTGAGAACCACCAAGGAGCTGGATTTTCCACCCATATGAGGATTTTTCACCCACGGTTATTGCAGGAATTAATTTCACTGCTACAGACAGACAGATCTCACATGTCAGACCTGCCCATCAAAAATGGTTCTGTACATTAAAATGTCACAGGTAAGAAAATGTGTCAGCCAGGGAATTGGAAAGATGTAGTAATTGTTTAAACCAAGCTATTGGTAACTTAACTCTTAACTCTGCTTGAACTGCGCTGTTGGTTAAGGGCTTGTAAATAAGCATTCATGGTAAAGTCTACACTTGTTGTATTCGGCGCATGTGACAAATACATTTTGATTTGATTGGAAATGTAGGGTCATACCTCATCTCTGGCTGTACTCTCATTGCCATAGTGGCAGTGTGTTTTGTGTGTGTCTGTCAGAGTGTAAATGAGTTCAACCTCGTCTTGCCCTAGAAAAGCAGGTCGTATGCCATCCAAAGTACTAGGCCTACTTTTAAAATGTTTCAATTGCACTAACAATTCGCTTCACTAAAGCACAAACCACACACCACAATGCATGCAATCAAAACATCCCCTAACGCACCAGATGTTCCCTTAGTGTAATCTTCTTAGGTATATTCTCATACATTTGCTCCAACCAACTAGTTATGTATATTCAGTTCCCTATAACTAGTCTGGCCTTCACCCATCCCTCCATCTGTGTGGGGAGCCTTCATTATGATAAAGGCTTAAGGAGTATACGGGATGCAGCTAATCTCCCAATCCCTGCCATACAGTGAGGTGACAGCGAGGATGGCTGTGTTAGATAGGAGCATATCTGGCGTAATGAAACTGGGTGCAAGACGAGGGGCCCCAGTGGACAGCGTGTGATGAAGAGAGAGCAGAGGGGAAGTTTTCAAATGAGCTCAAGAATAGAGATAAGGGGGCCTCGGATTATTCCAGCTGCCTAGCTGATGACCTGCTCCCAGGAAGGAAACGTTTTAGCATAAAGACTCTATCCCAACTGCACACAGCCCTATGTCATAACTGTGTTCCCCCACTCTCTTACTGAGACTGGTTTAGTTTGTGTGTGTGGGGCAATTATCATTAGTTGCTGGAGATGGAGCAGCAACCCAACCTCAGACTGGGGCGAGAGGCACAGAGAGAGATGGTGGGATAGGAGGGGGGCAGAAATAGGTGTACTTTGGGATATCTATGTAGCAAACCAATCAGTGTAATGTTAAATTGCTGTGCATGATTATTTAATGAATCAATACTACCATGCATTTCATTGATGCTTATCAGCATAATCATACAGTATTTTAAATTCAGAGTTCCTTTATTTTTGGTTGTCGTAAATTTCCTTGTGAAAATGGTATAGTAGCAGTATTATTTTCACTTTAAGACTGCTACTGTACTCTGCCAATCTCTGCCACTGCATCTTGTATAGCAATTCAAATGAGAGGCATACCAATATGGCTATTGATTCAGACAACATGATTCCTCCAGAAATTTTGGATTTGAATAACTGTGACTCGATTCAGGACATGCCGAAAGATGAGTTTGGATTGATCTGCCGTGTAGCACGCTTCTGTCTATAACATGAGCTGTATGTGTAAGTAATCCTTACTAACGCAGCTTTTTGTAAGAGATCATGAACAACTGCATTAGTGTTGCTAATACTCTCCACTTTCTGGAGGACTGAGTTTGGAAATCAGTGGAATGCCTGGTGGAAGTAGAGTATGATAGATAAGGAGATGGAGAAAATGTTTCCGTTTGATTGCAAATAATGCGGAGGGAGTCAAAAAAAGAACACACAGAAGAAGGCTGTTGTATAAAACACCTGTCTCCGGATTACATCTTCAAACTAAGGGCAACCATGGCATCCGTGACAGAGATTGGGACGAGTTCATCCATTTATACGGGTAAACGAGTCTAGCTAGCTACAGTTTCAGAAAGTCGTTTTCATTTCAAGTTAAAGTGTACTGTTAGCTAACTAGCTAACGTTAGCTGGCTGGCTCACTAGCTAACGTTATGTGTATGATCTGCGTAGTAATATTAATTGTATCTCAGTGCCAATTGCATTGCTAGTTATAGCCTAATGTTAGCTAGCTAGCTACCAATGAACCTAGCTAGTTGGTTACCTTTAGCTACCTGCAGGTTCATGCAGGGTAGTAACATTATGAGTTGGGATTATGGTTCATTGTTTAGCTAGCTCGCTACATGTCTAAACAAAAGACACTATGCAAGTAACCATTTCACTGTACCATTTACACCTTCTGTATCCTGTGCATGTGACAAATAAACATAGATTTTATTTGATATTGTGTGTGTTTACCAAAGACGGTAATGTGAAGAACAACATGACCTGCACCAAAGTCAAATTAGGATATAACGGTAGACCAACGAGACAGTGTCCAAGTTCTAAAATTCTCCAGTAGAATGCCCTGCTTTTTTCCCATCACACTCACAACCGTAAGCTATTTCCTGTAATTAGCTCACCATTAACTTGTAAATAATTATCTTGTGGGTTTATTTTCCTGTAATAACGAATACAAATTAGCTAAAGTTAAGACGTTGTCAGCTATATGATATGGTCATTGTTTGAAATGGCTAGCCAGCTAACTTAACGTTAGATAGCTAGCTAACTGTAGCGGGGTGCGTAATTGGCGGCAGAGAAGTCAGGCGCAGGAGAGCAGAACTGGGTAATAACCGGAGATTTATTAAGCAAAACCAACGGCTTCCAGAACAACAAGATAAATGGGCACAAAAATAACCCGTTGTGCACTCACGGGAACGTGCACAAGCACTAAAATAAACAATCAAACACAAAGACACGGGGGGGAACAGAGGGTTAAAAACACAATACAAGTAATTGAGGGAATTGAAACCAGGAGTGAGGAAAAACAAGACAAAACACATGTAAAATGAAAAATGGATTGATGATGGCTAGAAGACCGGCGACGCTGACCGCCGACCGAACAAGGAGAGGACCCGACTTCGGCGGAAGTCGTGACAGTACCCCCCCTTGACACGCCACTCCAGCAGTGTGCCGACGCCGGCCTCGGGGACGACCCGGAGGGCGAGGCACAGGGTGATCCGGACGGAGACGGTGGAACTCCCGCAGCATTGAAGGGTCCAACACGTCCTCCACCGGAACCCAGCACCTCTCCTCCGGACCGTACCACTCCCACTCCACGAGGTACTGAAGGCCCCTCGTCCGACGCCTCGGATCCAGTATAGAGCGAACGGAGTACGCCGGGGCACCCTCGATGTCCAGAGGGGGCGGAGGAACCTCCCGCACCTCAGACTCCTGGAGCAGGTCAACCACCACCGGCCTTTAACTTCTTGACGCACGGATCCCTTTAGCGGGATCATTTTTGTAAACAACCGCTGAATTGCAGAGCGCCAAAATAAATAAAAAATACTACAAATATTTATAATCATGAAATCACAAGTGAAATATACCAAAACACAGCTTAGCTTGTTGTTAATCCACCTATCGTGTCAGATTTTGAAAATATGCTTTACAGCTAAAGCAATCCAAGCATTTGTGAGTTTATCAATCACTAGACAAAACAGTAAGAACAGCTAGCCGCAAATTAGCTTGGTCACGAAAGTCAGAAAAGCAATAAAATGAATCGCTTACCTTTGATGATCTTCGGATGTTTGCACTCCCAGTTACACAATAAATGTTATTTTTGTTCGATAAAGATTATTTTTATAACCAAAAACCTCCATTTGGTTTCCGCGTTATGTTCAGAAAACCACAGGCTCTCTCCACCTGCCCATTACTCTCGGGATGAAACCCCGAGGTAAGGCTGATCGAGACCCCCAGACGTTCCATGAACGCCTTCCAGACCCTCGAAGTGAACTGGGGACCTTGATCAGACACTATATCCTCAGGCACCCCGTAGTGTCGGAAGACGTGCGTAAACAAGGCCTCCGCAATCTGTAGGGCCGTAGGGAGACTGGGTAGTGGGAGGAGACGGCAGGACTTAGAGAACCGATCCACAACAACCAGGATCGTGTTGTTTCCCTGTGAGGGGGGGAGGTCGGTAAGAAAATCCACCGACAGGTGCGACCAAGGCCACTGTGGAACGGATAAGGGGTGTAGCTTCCCTCTGGGCAGGTGCCTAGGAGCCTTACACTGGGCGCACACCGTGCAGGAGGAAACCTAAACCCTCACATCCTTGGCCAAGGTAGGCCACCTGTACTTTCCAACCAACAGCGCACCGTCCGACCGATCCCAGAATGAAAAGAGGAGGGTGAGGTGTGGGCCCAATAGATCAACCGGTCACGGTCAGCAGACGGAACGTACAGACGCCCAGCGGGACACTGGAGGGGAGCGGACTCTGCACGTAACGCCTGCTCAATGTCCACGTCCAGCTCCCACACTACCGGCGCCACCAGGCAGGAGACCGGGAGTATGGGAGTGCGATCCATGGGCTGCTCCTCTGTGTCATACAGTCGGGACAGTGCGTCTCCCTTCACGTTTTGGGAACCTGGTCTGTAGGAAAGGGAAAAAACTAAACGGGTGAAAAACATGGCCCACCTTGCCTGGCAAGGGTTCAGTCTCCTCGCTGCCCGGATGTACTCCAGATTGTGGTGGTCAGTCCAGATGAGAAAAGGGTGTTAAGCCCCCTCAAGCCAATGTCTCCACGCCTTCAGAGCCTTGACGACAGCCAACAGCTCCCGGTCCCCCACGTCATAGTTTTGCTCCACCGGGCTGAGCTTCTTCGAGGAGAAGGCACAGGGGCGGAGCTTCGGTAATGTACCCGAGCACTGAGAGAGCACGGCTCCTATCCCAGCCTCGGACGCGTCCACCTCCACTATGAACGCCAATGAGGGATCCGGATGGGACAGCACGGGAGCAGAGGTAAACAGAGCCCTCAGGTGACCAAAAGCCCTGTCCGCCTCAGCCGACCACTGCAAACGTACAGGTCCCCCCTTCAGCAGTGAGGTAATGGGAGCCGCTACCTGACCAAAACCCCGGATTAACCTCCGGTAGTAATTGGCCGACTCCGTGGTGGGAGTCGGCCAATTACGCACGGCTGAAATGCGGTCACTCTCCATCTGTAACGATTCTCGTTCGTGGAAGGAGAGGAGGACCAAAATGCAGCGTGGTAAGTGTTCGTCATATTTTAATATCAAACTGAACACTACACAAAATAACAACGATAAGAAAAAACTAACTAACGTTAGCTAGTGAGCCAGCCAACTAACGTTAGCTAGCTAACAGTACACTTGAAATGAAACCACTTTCTGTCAAAATTACAAATGTGTAATATCTGAAAATGTAACTAGCTAGACTATCTTACCCGTATACATCATGGATGGATGCGTCTCCCTGTCACGGATGCCATGGTTGCCCTTAGTTTGAAGATGTAATCCGAAGACAGGTGTTTTCTCCATCTCCTTAGCTATCATACATCAATTCCACTGATTTCAAAACTCCAGAAACTCCTCCAGAAAGTGGAGAGCAACAATTATGGAGATATACTACTCAATAGATAAAAACATTTAAAGCTGCGTTAGACAGGATTACCTACACATACTGACCAGCTCAAATAGACAGAAGCGTGCTATATGGCAGACTAATCCGAACTCATCGCTCAGCATTTCCAGCTCACTCATTATCTCAGCCAATCATGGCTAGCAGGAAGGTTGCTCCCTTTTTCTGTGGCTAAACCAACTAGGCTCGTAATTTAACAATTTTACTTGTATTTACAGATGGCATACAAGTTTTTATTAAGGCACATGAAAGTTCAGATGTTCCAGAAGGCATTTCTGGCAAAAAAACGCATTATAATAATAAAAACAAGTTTACATTTAAACGGCTCTCTGGGAAGTAGTGACGCACGACATGCCTCTGGTGGCATGTCTTGTGGGCTATGCATGGGTGTCTGAGTGGGTGTTAGTCGTTTAAACAGACAGCTCGGTGCTTTCAACATGTTAATACCTCTCACAAATACAGGTAGTGATGATGTCAACCTCTCCTCTACTTTGAGCCAGGAGAGTTTGACGATCTGTGATCGTTTTGTTTGTCTTGTGTAGTTTCTTAATCATTGTACCTAAACTGTATGTGTAAACATGTATACGCAGGGCCCGGCTGTAAAAGAGACCTTGGTCCCAGTCTGTGTTCCTTGTTGAAATAAAGGTATAATATTATTGTTTGTTCTCTGTGTACATCCAAGGGCCATGCTGCCTTTTTCTGAGCCATTGCAATTTTCCTAAGTCCCTCTTTGTGGCACCTGACCACACGACTGAACAGTAGTCCAGGTGCGAAACCTCGAGCATCTAGGACAAGGGGGAGGGGCAAAGAATGGGCAATTCAATCCGGCCCGCGAGACATAAAAAATATATATATACACTACCGTTCAAAAGTTTGGAGTCACTTCGAAATGTCCTTGTTTTTGAAATAAAAGCAAATTTTTTTGTTCATTAAAATAACATAAAATCAATCAGAAATACAGTGTAGACATTGGTTAATGTTGTAAATGACTATTGTAGCTAGAAAGAACACATTTTCAATGGAATATCTACATAGGCGTACAGAGGCCCATTATCAGCAACCATCACTCCTATGTTCCAATAATACGTTGTGTTAGCTAATCCAAGTTTATAATTTTAAAAGGCTAATTGATCATTAGAAAACCCTTTTGCAATTATGTTAGCACAGCTGAAAACTGTTGTCCTGATTAAAGAAGCAATAAAACTGGCCTTCTTTGGACTAGTTGAGTATCTGGAGCATCAGCATTTGTGGGTTCGATAACAGGCTCAAAATGGCCAGAAACAAATAACTTTCTTCTGAAACTCGTCAGTCTATTCTTGTTCAGAGAATTGAAGGCTATTCCATGCGAGAAATTGCCAAGACACGGAAGATCTCGTACAACGCTGTGTACTACTCCCTTCACAGAACAGTTGCACTGTGTACTACTCCCTTCACAGAACAGCACAAACTGGCTCTAACCAGAATAGAAAGAGGAGTGGGAGTCCCCGGTGCACAACTGAGCAAGAGGACAAGTACGTTAGAGTGTCTAGTTTGAGAAACAGATGCCTCACAAGTCCTCAACTGGCAGATTCATTCAATTGTACCCGCAAAACACCAGTCTCAACGTCAACATTGAAGAGGCGACTCTGGGATGCTGGCCTTCTAGGCAGAGTTCCTCTGTTCAGTGTATGTGTTCTTTAGCCATCTTAATCTTTTCTTCTTTTGGCCAGTCTGAGATATGGCTTTTTCTTTGCAACTCTGCCTATTGTCACCGATAATGTCAAAAGCCACAGTGAAGTCTAACAGAACAGCCTCCACAATCATTTTATCATCAGTTTCCCTCAGCCAATCGTCAGTCATTTGTGTTAGTGCTGTGCTTGTTGAATGTTCTTCCCTATAAGCCTACTGAAAGTCTGTTGTCAATTTGTTTACTATAAAATAGCATTGTATCTGGTCAAAAAAATACTTTCTCCAAAAGTTTACTAAGGGTTGGTAACAGGCTGATTGATAGGCTATTTGAGTCAGTAAAAGGGGCTCTAGTGTAGCGGAATTACTTTTGCTTCCCTCCAGGCTTGAGGGCACACATTTTCTAGTAGATATGGCAAATAGGTAATGTGTTTACATATTACAGCAAATCAATGAATGTATATCAAAATGTTGGTCTTTGATATCGCTTCCACTTCTATAGGCCTTAAAACCTCTTATGGCTGAGATCGGCTAAGATCCCGTTAACGGGATCGATCTGACAACAGCCAGTGAAAGTGCAGGGCGCCAAATTCAAACTACAGAAATCTCAATTAAAATTCCTCAAACATACAAGTATTTCACACCATTTTAAAGATAAACTTGTTGTTAATCAAACCACATTGTCCGATTTCAAAAAGGCTTTACGACGAAAGCACACCAAACGATTATGTTAGGTCAGTACCTAGTCACAGAAAAACACAGCCATTTTTCCAGCAAAAGAGAGGAGTCACAAAAAGCAGAAATAGAGATTAAATGAATCACTAACCTTTGATGATCTTCATCAGATGACACTCATAGGACTTCATGTTACACAATACATGTATGTTTTGTTTGATAAAGTGCATATTTATATCCAAAAATCTCAGTTTACATTGGCGCGTTACGTTCAGTAATGTTTTGCTTCCAAAACATCCGGTGATTTTGCAGAGAGCCACATCAATTTACAGAAATAGTCATCGTAAACTTTAATATAAGATACAAGTGTTATGCACAGAATTAGAGATATACTTCTCCTTAATGCAACGGCTGTGTCAGATTTTTTTTAAACTTTACGGAAAAAGCACACCATGCAATAATCTGAGTACAGCGCTCAGACAACAAAACCATGTTGGAGTCAACAGAAGTCAGAAATAGCGTTATAAATATTCACTTACCTTTGATGATCTTCATCAGAATGCACTCCCAGGAATCCCAGTTCGACAATAAATGTTTGATTTGTTCGATAAAGTACATAATTTATGTCCAAATACCTCCTTTTTGTTCGCGTGTTTAGCCCAGTAATCCAAATTCCTGAGGCGCGAGCAGACGAAAAGTCCAAAAGTTCCATTACAGTCCGCAGAAACATGTGTTAGGATGTTTTTATCATAAATCTTCAATAATGTTTCAACCGGAGAATTCCTTTGTCTTCAGAAATGCAATGGAACGCAAGCTAACTCTCACTCGCCTGGTCAGCTCATGGCACTCTGCCAGACCCCTGACTCAAAGAGCCCTCATTCCCTCATCCTTCACAGTAGAAGCATCAAACAAGGTTCTAAAGACTGTTGACATCTAGTGGAAGCCTTAGGAAGTGCAATATGACCAATATCCCACTGTATATTCGATAGGCGATGAGTTGAAAAACTACAAACCTCAGATTTCCAACTTCCTGGTTGGATTTCTTCTCAGGTTTTTGCCTGCCATATGAGTTCTGTTATACTCACAGACATCATTCAAACAGTTTTAGAAACGTCAGCGTGTTTTCTATCCAAATATACTAATCATATGCATATCTTAGCTTCTGGGACTAAGTAGCAGGCAGTTTACTCTGGGCACCTTATTCATCCAAGCTACTCAATACTGCCCCCAGCCATAAGAAGGTAACAAAGGCTTCCAAACTAGCAGTGATTACAGGGCAAACAGACCAAAAGACATGGCAAATACTCGCTCATTAAAAGTTTGAGACTTGCCACCACTTCAATCTGTCCCCTATAAACATTTCGCCAGAGATGGCACAGACAGAAATGGCCGGTCTGCTTCTAGCTCCTAAGCAACTTTGCAGTATTTAGTTTTTTGTGTGTTATTCCTTACATTATTAGCTATTAACGTTTTTTGTGTTATTACAAACAAATCAAAATAACTTTTGGATATCAGAGCGGCAGTAACTCACCAGCATTACGACCAGGAATATGACTTTCCCAAATTGGATCCTTCGTTCATACCCCCCAGGGCAATTTAATTTATCCCATAGGCTGCTCCAAGACGCCGCCAAGTGCCAAGTGCACACCATCCACCGCTTCCAAGTATATTACTCACTAATGTTCAGTCTCTCGATAATAAAGTAGACCAGCTCAGGGTGAGGATCTCCTTCCAGAGAGACAACAGGGACCGTAACATACTCTGTTTCACAGAATCATGGCTCTCTCCAGACATACTGTCCTCGTCCATACAGCCAGCTGGGTTCTCAGTACATCACGCAGACAGGAATAAATAACTATCCGGGAAGAAAGGCTGTTGTGCATGTTTCATGATTAACTACTCATGGTGTGATTGTGATAACCTACAGAAACTCAAGTCCTTTTGTTCACCCAATCTAGAATACCTCACAATTAAATTACCTTCCAAGAGAATTCTCTTTGGTTATAGTCACAGCCGTGTATATTCCCCCTCAAGCCAACACCACAAAGGCCCTCAAGGAACTACACTGGACTTTATGCAAACTGGCAACCACATATCCTGAGGAGGCATTTATTTTAGCTGGGGATTTTAACAGAGCAAATTTGAGGAAAACACACTCTTCTATCAACACATTAACTGTAGTACTCGCGCTGGAAAAACACTGGACTGCTACTTCCCCTTCTGGGATGCCTACAAGGCCCTCCCCCGCCCTCTCTTCAGCAAATCAGATCACGACTCCATTTTGCTCCTCCCTTCCTATAGGCAGAAACTCAAACAGGAAGTACCCGTGCTAAGGTCTAGCATGAACCACCGCATGTAACCATGGGAAGGTGACTGGGAATATGGTCGAATAGAAATAGTACTATACAAATAGTTTAGTTATTCCCTACGTAAGACAATCAAACAGGCAAAACGTCAGTACAGAGACAAATCTGAGTCGCAATTCAACAGCTATGACACGAGACGTATGTGGCAGGGTCTACAGACAATCACGGATTACAATGGGAAAACCAGCCACATCGCGGACACTGACGTCTTGCTTCCGGGACAAGCTAAACACCTTCTTCGCCCGCTTTGAGGATAACACAGTGTCACCGACGTAGCCCGCTCCCAAGGACTGGAGGCTCTCATTCTCCATGACCAACATGAGTAAGACATTTTAAGCATGTTTCGCAAAGGCTGCCGGCCCAGAGGGCATCCCTAGCAGCATCCTCAGAGCATGCGCAGACCAGCTGGCTGGTGTGTTTACAGACATATTCAATCTCTACCTATCCCAGTCTGCTGTCCTCACTTGCTTCAAGATGTCCACCATTGTTCCTGTACCCAAGAAAGCAAAGGTGACGGAACTAAATGACTATCGCCCCATAGCACTCACTTCTGTCATGATGCAGTGCTTTGAGAGGCTAGATAAGGATCATATCACCTCTACCTTACCTGACACCCTAGACCCACTTCAATTTGCTTACCACCCCAATAGATCCACAGACGATGCAATCGCCATCGCACTGCACAAGACCCTATTCCATCTGGACAAGAGGAATACATATGTAAGAATGCTGTTCATTGACTATAGCTCAGCCTTCAACACCATAGTACCCTCCAAGCTCATCATTAAGCTCGGGTCCTGTGCAACTGGGTCCTGGACTTCCTGACGGGCCGCCCCAGGTGGTGAAGGTAAGACATTTCCCTGATCCTCAACACAGGGGCCCCACAAGGGTACCTGCTCAGCCCGCTTGGCCCCTAAGACCTTCACAAACTTTTACAGATGCACAATTGAGAGCATCTATTCGGGCTGTATCACCGCCTGATACCGCAACTGCACCGCCCGCAACCGCATTTGCGCAAGAATACACAAGAATTTCGCTACACCCGCAATAACGTCTGCTAAATATGCGTATGTGACCAATAAAATTTGATTTGATTTGAAATAGGAGTGGCAATATCGTCCACTAGTATCCTCATGAGCCGTCTGAGTCAATGAATGATGTAGCTGAGTTTTCCCTTTTGCCCAACATTTCATTTAAGGAGCTCCAAAGTTGTTTTTACTATCAATCTTTATATAATGTGACTCATAATATAGTTTCTTCTTCTTTTTATTCAGTTTAGTCACATGATTTCTCAATTTGCAGTACGTTTGCCAATCAGTCGTGCTGCCAGACTTATTTGCTGTACCTTTTGCATCATCCCTCTCAACCATACTATTTTTAAATTCCTCATCAATTCAAGGGGATTTAACATGTTTCACATTAATTTTATTAATGGGTGCATGCTTATTAGTAACTGGAATAAACAATTTCATAAATGTGTCAAGTGCAACATCTGGTTGCTCTTCATTACACACCACAGACCTGCAAATATTCTTTACATCATCAACATAAGAATCACTACAAAATGTATTGTATGACCTCTGATACACTATATTAGGCCCAGCCTTTGGAACTTCGGTTTTCATAGATATGTTAATCACCCAGAAAATATACCTCTTTGTTGATATCACATATTATCAAGCATTTCACACATATTATCCAGATACTGACTGTTAGCACTTGGTGGTCTATAGCAGCTTTAGGTGAGGTAGATTAACCTGTAACCATATTACTTCAACATGTGCTCTGTATTGACAATTATTTATTCAATACTATCATCAAGGTATGCTATTTAAGATACGGAATACATCATGTTAATATTAATCTTTTTAAAACATCTGAAACCCTACTTCTTCAAACAGTATCTTAAATAATCCTCCTCTTCACTTCAACCCCCCCCCCCCCCTTCTAGCTATGACTCTATTGTCTGCTAAATGACAACGTATTTTTTTGATTTTTTTTAAACATGTGATAATCTATCTCTGCCTTATTTTCCAGTTCTCAGAACATCCATCAGAATGTGCCCTGAAATTACAGTATTGAACATGGGTTTCGAACAGAACTAAACACGCGTTTCTCACTTGATTGAGAATGTCAATATCATCGACAGTGCAAGAACAACACGCAACATCACCTCAGTTAACCTTAACAACAGCCATATTGATCTGTCCTGTGCTTATCTGTCCTCAGACCAAAGCTTAGAGCTGTTTGGGTTAAATTGAACACCCAGACAGATAGAAGACAAAAGGATCCAATGCACTCCAGATAATAGTGATGTATTTTACATGATTTCATATTGCACTGAGGCATATGCGGACATTTTTTAAAATGAAATACATATTTTGTCTTATTAATGATAATTTCTCCAAATGAGTTTCAAAAGAAGATACCAGTATTATGATTTATGAATACATGCAGTCCAACAATAAGCCGACATTCAACTGGCACAATCATAGCCTTGCATTTTATCAGAAATCATTAGAATATTTGAAAAGCAATCTTAATGTTTGCTTGTGCATGCTGCGAGAAGATAAATTAAAGGGGACTTTTTAACTGAAGATCTTGAGCCAAAATTGGACACACATTTTAATACATTTTCTGGAGCAAATAACAACAGGCCATCATAAATCATTTTTGTAGCACCCATTTATCCTTCCCTATGTGACAAACACAGTGGAAAGGCCTTTCCAGGTCCTGATAAGTGTTAATAAATTACCTGAATTTCCCAGTTAATGGCTGTCAGCCTGCTGGAATGAGATACCATTGTGTTCATGAATATTTTGATGGCGGGATTAGATCAAAATGCAGTGAATTCCTAAACAGCAATGCCAAAGCACTACTGATCATAAAAGTCATATTTGTTGCATATCTACTGATGTGAAATAATTAGGATGGCACTGCACTGTTAAAATGAAGTACTTTGTAACACCAAAACTAGGGTTAACTGAGCTGCCACCAACTTGAAGAAGACTAAACCTTAACTTTGCTGGAGTATTGAAACACATCATCCTGAGATGTTTTGAAACATAACATGGTGTGTTGTAACACTATTTAATCAAGTGTTGTGCAATACCTTGCCAGGAACTGGTAACACTAACAGAAAAGATTGAAAACACTATTTGGTGTTTCGATTCCTGTTTAGTGCAAAATTAAAACAGAATTAGAATTTTTTTATTGAGACAGTTATGCAATGACAGAGGGAATACAGATAGGTGGGAGAAGCAGATTGAAGGGTTGGAGTAGGGAATTTAACCCTGTTCTTCGGTGGGGAGAGGGATGACGAGTCTAAGCCGGGTTCGTTACCGCTAGACCACGGGCTCTGCACAACTTGCATTCATTTTTATTAAGTATGTGATGGGTTTTTTTGTGTTAATTTCAATTCACCCCTGAATAATTTCTTACAGTGTGGCTGTGTGGTTGAGTCGGTAAAATTCCTACGAAATGTATCATCTTACTGCCCCTAATATGTCTAAATAAAGGTTTGAAAAAATAAAGGTGGAATTCCACAAAAAATATTCTCCATAGGACCTTAACATCAATCAATATTTAGGCTATAAAGTATTTGCATTTCTAAACCTCTAATCCTATGAGAAACACCGTTTTTGTGTTTTCATGCTGCATTTTACATGCACTTAAACCCTCAGAGTGTTTTCACAACACTCTCAAAAACACCAATATTCAGGTTGATGAACCACTTTGAGTGTTTCAGAGTACTTCATTTCTGTTTTAAAACACTTACATTGGGTTTACATTCAAACAGCCTCCAAACACCAGATCGCAGCTTAGGTGCATTACTTTTCATGATTTCATTACACAATTATGGTGTTTTAAAACGTTGTATTTTGAAAGTGTGTCAGTTTGCGACAACATCTGCACCCACCTAAACTCAGTCTTCTGATCTGGAAGCTTAAGGAAAATACAGGTCTTTTGGATCTTTTCTTGGAGATATAATGGTTTATATTGTGATGTTAAAGCAGTTTGTATTTGGGTAGGAAATTAAGAAGAAGAAAAAGAAATGCCAGTTATTGTCCTTGTGAGACATTGATTGGAGACTCTGTCATTCTCTCGCTCTCTCTGCTTCTCCATTCGCTCTCCCCTATTATTTGTCTGTGATAGGAATCACATACATGTATGAAATGCTCATATAATCTAATTGACAGTTTTGACTGGGACAAAAGTCTGACAGATAAATATTAGACAAGCAAAATTAAAGAATTGCAAGGAGAGTTAATTTGATCTCTCTCTCCTCCCACCCTCTCTCCTCTTTCTCTTTCTCTTTGTCTCTCCTTATCCTCCTCTCTCTCTCTTTCACTCCCTTTTTCAATTCAAAGGGCTTTATTGGAATGGGAAACATATGTTTACATTGCCAAAACAAGTGAAATAGATAATAAACAAAAGTGTACTTTTTCTCTTTCTCTCTCTCTTTCTCTCTTTTTCATAATTTCCACATGCATACTTTAATTGTGTCTTTGAAATTCCATAGTGCCATATGTGCAAGGTTCAGGTATTTTAATCTACATAAATCTGAATCCACTACAAATATTTCTATGCAGTAGATATATGCTCGCAGCACCAGCCATGAAACAACCATGGTACAGCAGAATTAAGTGGGACTACTTTTAATTGCTAATTTGTTGAATGAGAAAAGGCATCTTCACAGATGGCTGTCAAAATATGCGGCTTGTCAGTAAAGATTTGCATCTCTGTGTTCATTTGCATGGTACTCTCTCTGTGATGTTTCTCTATCCCCCCTCGAAACTGTCTGGGTAAAAGCTAAAAGACATCTGGAAATATGCATTCCCAAATGGCTGTTCCAACCAGTGGAGTCCACACCTGTCACTCAACCACTTACATTTTACAGTACAGGTGATGTTTATATCTCTCTCACATTGGAATCTATGGGGCTATGTTTAGCTGAGTAAAACTAAATTAGTAAAACTAAATAACCATGTCATAATATGTCAACAGCAGACATAACTTGTCATAACATGGTCATAACACTGTCATGACACATCTATTTAGACCTGTTGTGAAATATATATAATTTTTTTATGGGTGGTTATGACACCTACATACAGTAAGAGTGTCAAAACCCACCAAACCTACCATGGTAGTTATTTTATGGCTGGTTATGACACCAACATAAGAGTGTCAAAACCCACAAAACCTACCACACAAGGCAAAACATTCCATAACACGATAGCCTACTTGTCAAACATATTTTTGTTGTATTGTATAAGGATTCTTTTCAATTTTCGCCTAAAATGACATACCCAAATCTAACTGCCTGTAGCTCAGGCCCTGAAGCAAGGATATGCATATTCTTGGTACCATTTGAAAGGAAAAACTTTGAATTTTGTGGAAATGTGAAAGGAATGTAGGAGAATATAACACAATAGGTCTGGTAAAAGATAATACAAAGAAAAAAACAACCGTTCTTTTCAATTTTTTTGTACCATCATCTTTGAAATGCAAGGGAAAGGCCATAATGTATTATTCCAGCCCAGGTGCAATTTATATTTTGGCCACTAGATGGCAGCAGTGTATATGCAAATTTTACACTGATCCAGTGAACCATTGCATTTCTGTTCAAAATGTTGTATCAAGACTGACCAAATTTGTTTATTAATAACTTTTCATGTTCAAAATTGTGCACTCTCCTCAACCAATAGAATGGTATTCTTTCACTGTAATAGATACTGTAAATTGGACAGTGCAATTATATTAACAAGAACGTACGCTTTCTGCCAATATCAGATATGTCTATGTCCTGGGAAATGTGCTTAATACTTACAACCTCATGCTAATTGCATTAGCCTACATTAGCTCAACCGTCCCGTGGAAGGGACACCGATCCCGAAGAAGCATTTTCTGAAATGAACCATATTGAATTATCATTGTAATTGCTCACACATTGATGTCAGACATGTACCTACCCCATTTCTCTGTGGCTGATGACTGGGATGAATGCAGGAGCAGATTTCAGGAGTGGGACAAGACCCCCTCTTTTTTGACTGATGACTGACATATTGTCATGTACTGTACGTGATAGGCCTATCTGGCTTATATAATGCTGATGGTCATAATGCTTCATGACAGCGTCATAAAGTGTATTTTCTTAGTCCAAGTAAAGTGACACAGGATGGTCATAATGTTTCTTGACAGTGTCATAAAGTGGAAAAATATGACTTTAAAGAATTCATTACAACAACAACGAAGGCTTTAAGAGACATATTTCAAACGAAAGAAAACTTATTGGAAGGGAAATAATACATTTGAATAAATGTGGGTTTTGACACTTATGTAGGTGTCATAATCAACCATAAAATAACATATGTCACAACAGGTGTAAATATTTAGGCTGTGACAGGTTATGTCAGCTGTTATGACATTTATGACATGGTTATGACCATATCATAACGTGATATGACGCTAGGTGTCAAGTAAAGTGTTACCACATTAGTATTACTGCAGTGTTGTTTTTCTGCAATGGTTTGTATCACTTTTTCCGTCATTGTCAGGTGTATAAAACACCATATGACAATTACCATGTTATCTCTTTTTTTTGCATTCGCTATTACCTTACTAAGATCGATTGATAGTATAGTATAGACCTGTCAATATATCTATCTAACTAACCTGATTCACACTATATTTTCCCCTCATTTGAGAACAACAACCCTCTTCTGCATTATGTTCACTTACGGCTCATCCAAGTCTATTTTCCATCCAAATCTGAGGGCAAATTTCAAGCCTTTCACGTAGAACTCTCCATCAAAGCTCTGAGGTATGAATATGACTATATGTTGACATGTTAAAATGTCAGTGGTAAGGGTGCTTTGTAAAAAGAGGGAGAAGTACCACATTTCTAATAAGCAGTCCTGTATGAGTTGACGTTTAATGGGGCTTATTACACAATGATTTGTGCTGAAGTATGAGAGACTGCACATGTTGGGTGTGATGTGTGTTTTAACTTCAGTGAAATTGTATCAGGACTAGCCTCGGACACCCAGGCGTCGCTCAAGGTGAGGTGAAAGCCTTTGACAGAAGCTATATCAGGCAGACATGATAAACTGTACTCTAGGAGGGAGTCTCATTCACTTGCCATGTTGCAAGTAAGGAGATTGTAGCTATCTACTTCATTCAGATTCCTCTTCTATCTGAAGATCTTAGAATGACCAATGAGTTTACCAAAGATACATGAACAGGAGACTGTAAGCCATTGATTCACAAAACCACTGCTATGTAATGTATAGATTTCTCCATTTTGACTTTATCTTTTTCCATTCTCCTCTTAGTTACAAGAGCATGTTGACATTTGAGAACCGGTGACTGTGATGGTTGCCTTGTGAAAGTCTGTTTTCAACATTATCTGGAAACTTTGAGCACTGTAAATGTCCTCGCTGATGAGAGGGAGATAAGAACAAATAGTATTCTGCCTGTCTCTGTCAGGTGACTATTGTGACTCTTGAGATCTGTCAAGGATCTACAGATATACCCTTTATAAATCTCATCCTCTCATCTCTCAATTAATAAAGGTCTCATTTGAAGGGGGAGGCTGATAGTTTGCTAATGATGGTAGAACAGAGGCAAGAAACTTGAAATTTTAGTCAATACTGCCATCTAGTGTAATGGTAGCCACATTCTTGTCATTCCGTTTCTCTAGGGGTCTCTGTATGACACAATGATGCACTATTGACTGAGCAAAGTAAAACATCGAAAAGATTCCAATCAGACTGGGAATTCTTAGATATGACATACGATATTTGTCTAAAACTGTAAAAATTTGAAAATCAAAGAGTTTATATCACTCATGGATAAAACAACTACAGGTGTAGGTGTTGTGTATTGATATTCTAGTTTTGTCCCTTTGAGGCACCTGTAACCCCCCTTGCTTACCTACGTTAAAATGCTTGGAATGTTTTTCCTGTGAAATGCATTAAACAATGCCCACTTAATTTCTGCTCCCGTCTCGTGTCCTGTCCTTATATTAGTTGTATAAGTAATACAGTGTGCTATACAACAGTAGGTATATGTAATTATGGTCTATCAGGGTGGCTTCTCAACTAAGGTGAACGTGTCCCGGTTTAAACAAAGATGGTTGCTGTTCTCTTTTGCGTTCTGTATCTGGACATAGTGTACTCAATCCCTCTCACCTCAGTACTTTCAGCGGTCTCCAAGACAACCAGCTATTTATTCCTGCTGTGGTGCTTGGCGAGACATAGACCCTTAGAATATCACACATTTGGATGCAGGCTCAGGACAAAGATACACTGTTATTATTGCAACATCTGCATCTGCTTTTCCAAAGCTGGAAGATGCAGGGGCCACAGATAGGGCTGCATTTGAGACTATATTGTATGTGACAGTTATATGCTATATTGAATGTAAAATGTTATTGATCTCTTAATGTGCCAAATATTCCAATATTCTTCTAAAATAGACATGTTTGTGTGTCTTCAACTAGAAATACACACAAATTGCAACTTCAGAACAAAATATAGAATACAGCTTACTGAAAAAAATTGTAGAGAAGATTCGAATTTCAGTTCTCAAGCCATAAAATGCAGTAGGATCACTATGAGAATCTTATTTCATGTCCATTGTAATTGACCCTACAGTTGTCCCATAATCAAACTCCTCCCCATATTTGTACAATAACTATTCTTCAGTAGGCATCATCTATATGTTAAATCAAAAAGGCAAGTGGCATAACAAAAACGGCTTAATTTTGGAAGAGTTGCTAAATCAAAAGACATTGAATCTATTCATTTCTACATAACACGACCATGAATAATTTATCCTACTAACAATGATCAAATAATGTAACTATACTGAAACAAATGCTCAATCATTTTCTTCTTTGCTTGCATCATTTAATAGGTAGTATGCAGCTTTCAAACCATTTTAGAAATTTTAGAAAACTTTGCTTACGTTTAACTACATGAGCAACATTTTAGAATTTAGTATTCGTTTTAATGCTATATTGGAAAAAGTAGCAATAAAAACAAGTCAAAGAAGGATAAGGTATGTTGGTGGGGTTGTAGTTGTTGTTTTACATTAGGCCACTGAATCTGCTTCTAATCTGTTGTATGTTCTTAAACAGTGGCTTTGATACAAGCTCCCCGCATTACATAAGGGAAACAAAGTCCCTTGCATTAGAATCATTATCTGCCACCAAATCAAATCCCAAATGAGATGGATATCCCAAAATCGAAAGAGGACGTAGGACTTTAGCATCACTGGTAAACAGAATACAATCCCTTGTTGTTCGTTCCCCTCCCTGATATTCAGCACTGGATTTAGAGAGAGCATCATCCTATGCAGCAGCAGCAGACTTACCATTAGGCAGAAGAAGCCTAAGGACTCACATCCTCAAGGAACCTCATGAGGTGGGGCATAATTCAGATTTTTTTTTATATATAATTTCTCAGCACGACAAACGACTGAGCTGAGCAAACTGACTTGCTGAGCAAACAAATCTCAATACTGAGCGAACTTATGAGAAAAATGCAATTAAACATTCGTTATCAACTCCTGTGACTGGATGCCGCTCTGCCTGATGGATGTTTCCCCAACCTAGTCATCTGTCCCTATGGCCTGTGCTACCTGGAACTTGCCTGCCAAGGAAGTTCTCCATCTGCATCTCCTCCATCTTGTAGTGGAGTAGACAGAGAACAGCAATAAGATTTGTTCCAGTCAGCGCTGGTCCCATGTCACAAGTTGTGGAAACCGAAGGCAGCGGCATGCTGCTAAGTGGATGGGAGTGACTGGGAGAGGTTCGTAGCAGATTGACATAAGGAATAGCTCTGCTGCACTGGTGCCGGATCTACCTGCGCCTTCATCGCTGGGATTGAATGTGTCTACGTTGACTCCAGCAGCAGCTTTGTCGTCGAGTTCAGCTCCAATCCCTCTCTCTCGATCTGACGGGGCACTGCCTACTGTGGGAGGTCTGGACCTATCGCCGGGAGCAGCGGGAGTACGCTATCCTGCTTCTCATGTGCCCTTGAAAGGTTCAACTAATTGTGTGAGGGGTAGGAATGGGCAGATTTTTCCATTCCCTTCTCCGGCCGTTGTATTGACGAGTTCAATGGTGAGAAATGTCTCAGTCCCTAGAGCAAAAACGTTGTGCTATGCAGGAGCACGAGTACATGACATCAATAAGCTGCTCCCAAACAGTTTAAACCAGCATCAGGAAATGTAGTGTATATTGGTTTATGTGTGATTCAATGACATTATGAAGGCCAGCTCAGAACAGCTGAAGATGGATTTTAAACAACTGATTGGGTCACTACTTGACAACAACAAACACCCCATAATATCTGGCCCTCCCTAAATTGTGGCATTGAACAGTTCAGCAGACTTTTAGCCTTCCATAACCGGATACAAGACTATTGCAGCTCTGTGGGTGGATGGGATCCACCAAAATCATTGGGGTTCCTGGATCCTTTCACAGCATTATAAGGCTACGTTGAGACAATGACCTATCAATGGCCCAAGCCCAGCTCAGTTAATCCCAACCGTTGTGTTGCTGAGTTGTCATAATGCTTCAGCAAATGTATATTATCCCAGGGGCATTGGCAGATACAATGTAAGTAACATATTGTATGTCCCTCTTACTGCCCTGAATGCCTCTGCTGATCTCACAGCTATTGTGGTGGAGGTGTTGCTGTTTATATTCATAACCACATTCCTGTGAAGCTTAGAGAGGATCTCATGTTAAATAAGTAATATGGCTACAGGTTCATCTGCCTCACCTAAAGCCCATTCTGGTGGGAATCTGCTATAGACCCCCAAGTGCTAACAGTCCGTATCTGGATAACATATGTGAAATGCTTGATAATGTATGTGATATCAACAGAGAGGTATATTTTCTGGGTGATTTAAATATTGAATCTGCCCACTCAAGAGAAAGCTTCGAACTGTGACCAGTCAGTGCCTGCAACCTGGTTTAGGTTGTCAGTCAAGCTCCCGGGGTAGTTACAAACAGCATTGTACATTTGAATTCCTTAAAGTGTGTTTGGAAGAGGTGAAAAAGATATTGTTGTCTATCAACAATGACAAGCCACCGGAGTCTAACAACTTCAAATGAAAATTACTGAGGATAATAGCGGACGATATTGCCACTCCTATTTGCTATATCTTCAATTTAGGCCTAGTAGAAAGTGTGTTCCCTCAGGCCTGGAGTGAAGCAAAAGTCATTCCGCTACCTAAGAATAGTAAAGCCCCCTTTACTGGCTCAAATAGCCGACCAATCAGCCTATTACCAACCCTTAGTAAAGTTCAAGAACAAATTGTGTTTGACCAGATACAATGCTATTTTATAGTAAACAAATTGACAACAGACAAAGCACTTACAAAAATGATTTTGGGGGCTGTTTTGTTAGACTTCAGTGCGGCGTTTGACATTATCGATTTGATGCTGGAAAAACATATGTGTTATGGCTGTCTAACAGAACACAGCGGGTGATCTTTAATGGAAGCCTCTCCAACATAATCCCGGAAGAATCAGGAATTCCCAAGAGCAACTGTCTAGGCCCCTTTACTAACGACATGCCACTGGCTTTGACTAAAGCGGATGACTCAATACTATACACGTCAGATACTATAGCGACTGAAATAACTGAAACACTTAACAAAGAGCTGCAGTTAGTTTCAGAATGGGTGGCAAGGAATAAGTTAGTCCTAAATATTTAAAAAACTAAAAGCATTGTAATTGGGACAAATCATTCACTAAACCCTAAACCTCAACTAAATCTTGTAGTGAATAATGTGGAAATTGAGAAAGTAGCAGTGAATAAACTGCTTGGAGTAACACTGGATTGTAAACTGTCATGGTCAAAACATATTGATACAACAGTAGCTAAGATGGGGAGAAGTCTGTCCGTAATAAAGCGCTGCTCTGCCTTCTTAACAACACTATCAACAAGGCAAGTCCTACAGGCCCTAGTTTAATCGCACCTGGACTACTGTTCAGTCGTGTGGTCAGGTGCCACAAAGAGGGACTTTGGAAAATTGCAATTAGCAAGGAACAGGCCAGCTTGGCTGGCCCTTGGGAGTACACAGAGATCTATTATTAATAATATGCATGTCAATCACTCCTGGCTCAAAGTGGAGGAGAGATTGACTTCATCACTACTTGTATTTGTGAGAGGTTTTGACATGTTGAATGCACCAAGCTGTCTGTTTGAACTGCTGGTGCACAGCTTGGACACCCATACATACCCCACAAGACATGTCACCAGAGGTCTCATCACAGTTCCCAAGTCCAGAACAGACTATGGGAGGCGCACAGTACTACATAGAGCCATGACTACATGGAACTCCATTCCACATCAAG
The DNA here is from genome assembly GCF_016432855.1 of Salvelinus namaycush. NCBI lineage: Eukaryota > Metazoa > Chordata > Actinopteri > Salmoniformes > Salmonidae > Salvelinus > Salvelinus namaycush. The sequence goes on from NC_052333.1 coordinate 36,659,138, forward strand.
TAACTGATGCATGCAATAAAATTAGATTTAAAAAACAGATAAAAGTGCATCTTATGGAACAGCTGGGACTGTGAAGAGACACAAACACAGGCATAGACACATGCATACACACACATGATAACATGTGCACTATACACAAACGTGCACATGGATTTTGTGTTGTAGATATGTGGTAATAGAGTAGTGGCCTGAGGGTACACACTTAATGTGTGGAGAAATCTGTTTTGAATCTTTTGTAATGTTTAAAAAAATGTATAACTGCCTTAATTTAGCTTGACCCCAGGAAGAGTAGCTTCTGCCTTGGCAGCAGCTAATGGGGATTGTTAGGTTCTGAACAGAGTAAAACTCATGGACAACTAGCCAAAGCTCAAACCAAGTTTATTCACCCACTAGGTCAAACAGCTCCAGAAGACAAAGACATGTTTACACAAGCACCTGTATTTATACCCTCCTTCTAGGTGGAGTCTCCTCATTGCACCTCTAGACAGCCAATGCATCTCTGTTGCTAGGCAGGAACTTAAGTGATGACTGTTCCTTCTCACATCATCTGACCTGACCTCGGCCCACATTTCTCACTCCTCTGTAATCCACCGGCAATCCAACCTTATCAGTGACTGAAATCAGACTGTTACTCTTTGCCTCTCTCCATAGGATACATGATATTTGACAATAACAAAAAGTCAACTTTCTGCACTCTCCCTTATCCACCCTCCATTGACCCCAATATACACTGCTCAAAAAAATAAAGGGAACACTAAAATAACACATCCTAGATCTGAATGAATGAAATATTCTTATTAAATACTTTTTTCTTTACATAGTTGAATGTGCTGACAACAAAATCACACAAAAATTATCAATGGAAATCAAATTTATCAACCCATGGAGGTCTGGATTTGGAGTCACACTCAAAATGAAAGTGGAAAACCACACTACAGGCTGATCCAACTTTGATGTAATGTCCTTAAAACAAGTCAAAATGAGGCTCAGTAGTGTGTGTGGCCTCCACGTGCCTGTATGACCTCCCTACAACGCCTGGGCATGCTCCTGATGAGGTGGCGGATGGTCTCCTGAGGGATCTCCTCCCAGACCTTGACTAAAGCATCCGCCAACTCCTGGACAGTCTGTGGTGCAACGTGGCTTTGGTGGATGGAGCGAGACATGATGTCCCAGATGTGCTCAATTGGATTCAGGTCTGGGGAACGGGCGGGCCAGTCCATAGCATCAATGCCTTCCTCTTGCAGGAACTGCTGACACACTCCAGCCACATGAGGTCTAGCATTGTCTTGCATTAGGAGGAACCCAGGGCCAACCGCACCAGCATATGGTCTCACAAGGGGTCTGAGGATCTCATCTCGGTACCTAATGGCAGTCAGGCTACCTCTGGCGAGCACATGGAGGGCTGTGCGGCCCCCCAAAGAAATGCCACCCCACACCATGACTGACCCACCGCCAAACCGGTCATGCTGGAGGATGTTGCAGGCAGCAGAACGTTCTCCACGGCGTCTCCAGACTCTGTCACGTCTGTCACGTGCTCAGTGTGAACCTGCTTTCATCTGTGAAGAGCACAATCTTGGTGTTCTCTGGCAAATGCCAAACGTCCTGCACGGTGTTGGGCTGTAAGCACAACCCCCACCTGTGGACGTCGGGCCCTCATACCACCCTCATGGAGTCTGTTTCTGACCGTTTGAGCAGACACATGCACATTTGTGGCCTGCTGGAGGTCATTTTGCAGGGCTCTGGCAGTGCTCCTCGTGCTCCTCCTTGCACAAAGGCGGAGGTAGCGATCCTGCTGCTGGGTTGTTGCCCACCTACGGCCTCCTCCACGTCTCCTGATGTACTGGCCTGTCTCCTGGTAGCGCCTCCATGCTCTGGACACTACGCTGACAGACACAGCAAACCTTCTTGCCACAGCTCGCATTGATGTGCCATCCTGGATGAGCTGCACTACCTGAGCCACTTGTGTGGGTTGTAGACTCCGTCTCATGCTACCACTAGAGTGAAAGCACCGCCAGCATTCAAAAGTGACCAAAACATCAGCCAGGAAGCATAGGAACTGAGAAGTGGTCTGTGGTCACCACCTGCAGAACCACTCCTTTATTGGGGGTGTCTTGCTAATTGCCTATAATTTCCACCTGTTGTCTATTCCATTTGCACAACAGCATGTGAAATTTATTGTCAATCAGTGTTGCTTCCTAAGTGGACAGTTTGATTTCACAGAAGTGTGATTGACTTGGAGTTACATTGTGTTGTTTAAGTGTTCCCTTTATTTTTTTGAGCAGTGTATATTAATTGTACATGTTAAGCAGTATGGTAACATGAATAACTATATTCCAAGCTAGAATCCAACAGTCCCCCCTTTTTAACAGTAACTCCATACTGTTCAAAATTACATAAACTTGGAAATGAATGAGAAATGAATAAAAACCTGATTAACATTCACAGTTGATTTGTATATTTACACCTCCGAGACTTATGGCCTCTAATCTATAATCACACTATGCACACTCGTGTTCCCCCCTCTCGTCATACAACTGATAATGACATTTCAACTGGAGCTTTTGACTTTCTCCATTTCCTCCTTCGGGTTCCTAAGAGAGTGATAGCACAGAACTTGAAAAGCAAAAAGAAACACAAAACATAATTATATATACAAAGAAAAACCGCAGTTTGAAAACATTCTCTCTTAGCCTGACTATGCCTTCGGGATGCTGTTATGCTGGGGTCCACAGAAAAATGAAGGCCCTAAAAAAACTCATGCTTTCACCCACTCTTCCCCCGTTCGGCCACAGGTTACAAAAAGGTGTTCCCACGCCACATAATCACTTCGGCCCCTATCTCCTTCATCCTCCATGGCCCCCCGATATAAACGTGCGGTGGCCTTAATCAACTTTACCTCATCTAGAGGTAAATCATCATTGTACATACGTTTCAACATCAATGCCCTCAGAAGGTGATATCCCAGCAATGCTACGAAGGTAACCGCTGCTACCACTAACACTGCCCATGATGCATACTTCAATATACCCCTCATTTGCGCCGTAGTCCAGTTCCATGCTGTTACTATAGCATCCTTCACCATTACTACTGCTTCTTCAGTTGCTGTCCCTACAGCGACTGCCGTGAGAATAGCTATTGCATTGACTCTGTCTCCTGTTCCTAATCTCCTATTGCCTTTGTGGTTCACTGATAGATTTAGGACTGAATCTTTCAGATACTCCCTACCTGTCTCCCAAATCCTACCCGATTTTCTAGCCACCAACATCTCCAATGACATCCTATGTTCTGCTACTGTCAGTATCTGTGCATAATGCTTCCCTATGCTCTGGTTAGGTACACATCTCTCATCCCAAGTCCAATCTACACCGCACCCCTTTGTGAACACCCTTGTTACAGTGTAAACTTTGGGTCCCAACGGTTGATAAGCAGCAACCTTCTGACACAGTCCTGTTACCATCACTCGGGTCCCACTGCTGGCGGTTAGGAATGAGGGTGAGATTAGTGGTGTTGGAAGAGTACCCAACCTTACAAAACTCAAGTCAAAATGTTTCTCAATCACACTCTGCAGGAGAGTTATTACTACCTACCCGTTCTCCTTTTCCAGTTCAAGGTCTTGGCTGTCGGCCTCTAGGATCACCCAACCACTCACCCTCACCCTCACTCACCCCCACTCACCCTCACTGTGGAGCCTAATCACCAAGAAAACATCCCCTTCTTCATCACCATTACACCAGTTCACAAAATCATCCTCGGCCTACCTTGGCTTCAGCGCCATAACCCTACCATCTCATGGTCGAGGATGAGAATTACTGACTGGTCACCTGAATGCCGGAGGACATGCTTCCCTGTCCCCTGTGGTTCCACGTCGGTTGAGAGTCCTGTGGTTGCCCTCCAGCCCAATATCCCGGAGGAATATCAGGATCTAAGGGAGGTTTTCTCCAAGACCCGTCTTACCAATCTCTCTCCTCATCACCCCTGGGACTGTGCCATTGACCTGTTTTCCGGTGCTACACCTCTGCGCAGACGCATCTACCCTCTGTCGGTGGCTGAGACCCAGGCCAACCGACAGAGGGTAGATAGACTACATTCAAGATGCCCTCCAACAGGGTTTCATCCGCAGGTCCACGTCCCCTGCGTTGGCTGGTTTCTTCTTCGTGGCCAAGAAGGAGGGAGGATTAAGCCCTTGTATCGATTAACGTGGAATCAATGCCGACAGCCATCGAGCAGCTCCGCTGGGTCCGGTTCTTCACCAAACTGGCCCTGCGGAGTGCCTACAATCTCATTCGCATCCGGGAGGGGGATCAAATCAAACTTTATTTGCCACATGTGCCGAATACAACAAGTGTAGACTTTACAGTGAAATGCTTACTTACAAGCCCTTAACCAACAGTGCAGTTCAAGAAGAAGAAAATATTTACCAAGTAGGCTAAAATAAAAAGTAACACAATTAGAATAACAATAACGAGGCTATATACAAGGGGCACCGGTATCGAGTCAGTGTGCAGGGGTACAGGCTAGTTGAGGTAATCTGTACATGTAGGTGGGGGTAAAGTGACTATGCATAGGTAACAAACAAACAGCGAGTAGCAGCAGTGTACAAGAAGGGAGGGGGGGTCAATGTAACTTGTTCGGTGGCAATTTTTAAGAATTGTTCAGCATTCTTATGGCTTGGGGATAGAAGCTGTTGAGGAGCCTTTTGGTCCTAGATTTGGCGCTCCAGTACCACTTGCCGTGCGGTAGCAGAGAAAACAATCTATAACTTGGGTGACTGGAATCTCTGACTATTTTATGGGCTTTCCTCTGACACCGCCTATTATATACATTTGAAGTCGGAAGTTTACATACACTTAGGTTGGAGTCATTAAAACTTGTTTTTCAACCACTCCACAAATTTCTTGTAAACAAACTATAGTTTTGGCAAGTCGGTTAGGACATCTACTTTGTGTCTGACACAAGTAATTTTTCCAACAATTGTTTACAGACAAATGATATCACTTATCATTCACTGTATCACAAATCCTGTGGGTTAGAAGTTTACATACAGTTAGTTGACTGTGCCTTTAAACTCCAGAAAATTATGTCATGGCTTTAGAAGCTTCTGATAGGCTAATTGACATCATTTGAGTCAATTGGAGGTGTACCTGTGGATGTATTTCAAGGCCTACCTTTAAACTCAGTTCCTCTTTGCTTGACATCATGAGAAAATCTAAAGAAATCAGCCAAAACCTCAGAAAAAAAAATGGTAGACCTCCACAAGTCTGGTTCATCCTTGGGAGCAATTTCCAAACACCTGAAGGTACCACGTTCATCTGTACAAACAATAGTATGCATGTATAAACACCATGGGACCACGCAACCGTCATACCGCTCAGGAAAGAGATGCATTCTATCTCCTATAGCTGAACGTACTTTGGTGAGAAAAGTGCAAATCAATCCCAGAACAACAACAAAGGACCCTGTGAAGATATTGGAGGAAACAGGTACAAAAGTATCTATATCCACAGTAAAACGATTCCTATATCGACATAACCTGAACGGCCGACCAGCATGGAAGAAGCCACTGCTCCAAAACCGCCATAAAAAAGCCAGACTACGGTTTGCAACTGCACATGGTGACAAATATTATGCTTTTTGGAGAAATGTCCTCTGGTCTGATGAAACAAAAATAGAATTGATTGGCCATAATGTCCATCGTTATGTTTGGAGGAAAAAGGGGGAGGCTTGCAAGCCGAAGAACACCATCCCAACCGTGAAGCACGGGGGTGGCAGCATCATGTTGTGGGAGTGATTTGCTGCAAGAGGGACTGATGCACTTCACAAAATAGATGGCATCGTGAGGAACGAAAAGTATGTGAAAATATTGAAGCAACATCTCAAGACATCAGTCAGGAAGTTAAAGCTTGGTCGCAAATGGGTCTTCCAAATGGACAATGACCCCAAGCATACTTCCAAAGTTGTGGCAAAATGGTTTATGGATAACAAAGTCAAGGTATTGGAGTGGCCATCACAAAGCCCTGACCTCAATCCTATAGAAAATGTGTGGGTGTAGCGTGGTTCGTTCTGTGTTTTGTGATTTAAGTAGGACACTGCCACAACTGGAGGTCTGCTGGTTGGATTTTTTTATTTGCCCTGCACACGAAGAGACAACACACAATATTTTAGCCCTTGGCGCAGTCACAGCTCTCAGGCACCTCGCTAGCCGAAGGTCAGGCAAAAGAGAGCGCCAAAATAAATAACAGGTGCTGCGTGCACACATTCAGTGCACAACAGCACACCATACAATACAAGTAAAATGACATACAACATAATTCGGACAAAATAAAAGACATACCTGCACACGAAGAGACAACACACAATATTTTAGCCCTTGGAGCAGTCACAGCTCTCAGGCACCTGCGCGAGCACATGGACACTCACTCAAACACTGTCCCAAGTACTCACAAGTTACAATAGGTACCCTAGTTAGCGAGCTCGGTAAAACTTGTTAATATAAATCATTATATTGTCCACATTGTAACAAACTTATAGTTGCATAACAGCACATTGTGTAACATTACCACAGTTTTATATTGAACAATTGCAGAGCCAAGAACAACATACCCCTCTCTAGCTGAAGATCAGGCAAAAGAGAACAATAAGGGGGTACGGAAATACAGATAACCTGCGATGGACTAAACCAAAATATAGAAAACTTTTACAATCACGTGTATGTACGATATAGATATGAAAATGTGTTTGTACACCAAAAAATAACATTAGCTATGCAGCTGGAAATAAATTTAAAAAATACACTGAATTATTATTATTATTATCAAATTATTAACATCCCCTCTTGACCTGGCCTATTTGAATTGGTCCTTGTGTACAACTTGGTGCATTATCTAGGGGAACAACATCACACTGCTACATTCACCCCCACTGTTTTACACTAGATTATAGGCACAAAACAAAACACATTACCTCGAAGGTAACTGTCACGCCCTGACCATAGTAAGCTGTTTTTTCTCTGTGTTGATTGGGGCGTGATAGTGACTAGGGTAGGTCATCTAGGTTTTTGTATGTCTATGTTGGCCTGATATGGTTCCCAATCAGAGACAGCTGTTTATTGTTGTCTCTGATTGGGGATCATATTTAAGTAGCCATTTCCCCATTGTTAGTTCTGGGATCTTGACTATGTTTAGTTGCCTGTCTGCACTATTTTGTATAGCTTTATGTTTCGTTTGTTGGTTTTGTTGTTTTTGTTGTTTTTGTTAAGTGTTTCATTCATTAAAAGAGAATGTACGCATACCACGCTGCGCCTTGGTCTCACTCATACGACGATCGTGACAGTAACAAAGCAAAGAAAGAAAAAAGACAATCACACCCACAGTGCGACAGAGTAACCCAGTGTAGTCCCTTAATTCTAGACCCACAAATGGTCCATCAGCTGAAAACCTATCCACGAAGGATTAGGAAAAATAAGGGGTAGCTAATCCCTTATTCTGTATACAAAAAAATGACATATACATTTTATGCCGATGGACTACACACAAAGTTACATGAATTGCCAAATATATTAAACAAACCCACAAATCATTCTAAGACACGCTTAGATTACTACATACAGTGGGGAGAACAAGTATTTGATACACTGCCGATTTTGCAGGTTTCCCTACTTACAAAGCATGTAGAGGTCTGTAATTTTTATCATATGTACACTTCAACTGTGAGAGACGGAATCTAAAACAAAAATCCAGAAAATCGCATTGTATGATTTTTAAGTAATTAATTTGCATTTTATTGCATGACATAAGTATTTGATCACCTACCAACCAGTAAAAATTCCGGCTCTCACAGACCTGTTAGTTTCTCTTTAAGAAGCCCTCCTGTTCTCCTCTCATTACCTGTATTAACTGCACCTGTTTGAACTTGTTACCTGTATAAAAGACACCTGTCCACACACTCAATCAAACAGACTCCAACCTCTCCACAATGGCCAAGACCAGAGAGCTGTGTAAGGACATCAGGGATAAAATTGTAGACCTGCACAAGGCTGGGATGGGCTACAGGACAATAGGCAAGCAGCTTGGTGAGAAGGCAACAACTGTTGCCGCAATTATTAGAAAATGGAAGAAGTTCAAGATGACGGTCAATCACCCTCGGTCTGGGGCTCCATGCAAGATCTCACCTCGTGGGGCATCAATGATCATGAGGAAGGTGAGGGATCAGCCCAGAACAACACGGCAGGACCTGGTCAATGACCTGAAGAGAGCTGTGACCACAGTCTCAAAGAAAACCATTAGTAACACACTACGCCGTCATGGATTAAAATCCTGCAGCGCACGCAAGGTCCCCCTGCTCAAGCCAGCGCATGTCCAGGCCCGTCTGAAGTTTGCCAATGACCATCTGGATGATCCAGAGGAGGAATGGGAGAAGGTCATGTGGTCTGATGAGACAAAAATAGAGCTTTTTGGTCTAAACTCCACTCACCGTGTTTGGAGGAAGAAGAAGGATGAGTACAACCCCAAGAACACCATCCCAACCGTGAAGCATGGAGGTGGAAACATCATTCTTTGGGGATGCTTTTCTGCAAAGGGGACAGGACGACTGCACCGTATTGAGGGGAGGATGGATGGGGCCATGTATCGCGATCTTGGCCAACAACCTCCTTCCCTCAGTAAGAGCATTGAAGATGGGTCGTGGCTGGGTCTTCCAGCATGACAACGACCCGAAACACACAGCCAGGGCAACTAAGGAGTGGCTCCATAAGAAGCATCTCAAGGTCCTGGAGTGGCCTAGCCAGGCTCCAGACCTGAACCCAATAGAAAATCTTAGGAGGGAGCTGAAAGTCCGTATTGCCCAGCGACAGCCCCAAAACCTGAAGGATCTGGAGAAGGTCTGTATGGAGGAGTGGGCCAAAATCCCTGCTGCAGTGTGTGCAAACCTGGTCAAGAACTACAGGAAACGTATGATCTCTGTAATTGCAAACAAAGGTTTCTGTACCAAATATTAAGTTCTGCTTTTCTGATGTATCAAATACTTATGTCATGCAATAAAATGCAAATGAATTACTTAAAAATCATACAATGCGATTTTCTGGATTTTTGTTTTAGATTCCGTCTCTCACAGTTGAAGTGTACCTATGATAACAATTACAGACCTCTACATGCTTTGTAAGTAGAAAAACCTGCAAAATCGTCAGTGTATCAAATACTTGTTCTCCCCATTGTATATCAAAAAAATGAAAAGGTAGGCAATATCCTACCGTCACTGAGAAACCAAGAACTGTTTCATTTCCTGTGTAGACATAGTTTGGATTAGCCTATTCACTGGCTTAATAAGTCTACCTTGTCTAGTCCGAACACCCTCACCCAAAAACCTAGCAGGAATGTCACGGACAGCACTAACCGTGCTCAGAGGTCTAACCTCAGGATGGGGAGTACTACAGATCGGCATATCCGGAGCCAGCACACTTTCAGTTACCGACTCAACACTAGTAGTGTCAGACGACTGATCAGAATCCTGGTCGATTGTCACAGACCACACTGACGAAGCATCTTCAACCAAGGTAACATCATCTGTCACAGCATCATCCACACTGAATGGAGTTTCGCTATCAGAACTCTTGTAGGCTTCTGGGATATCTCTGGTCCACTTCTGCTAAGCACATCTCACTTAAGGGGACTTCATACGGTTGTTCCACTTCACTTCCATCAGCTGGGACTTCACCATCCTCTTGGAGTATCCTCCCAGAAGACTCAGGAAGGCCTGCTACCCAGTGGACAGTCCTGGCATCACTCCCATTCATTTGGCTGGACTCTGCAGACATCGCAGAGATCACGTCACCACTAGATAGAGATCCTTGACCATCAGGTTCCTCCCAAGAAGGCAAAGGCAGAAAGTTGACTGGCATAACCAGGTTCCTATGCACAGTTTTGATGCGTCCAGTGGTAGGTTGTTGGATACGATATGTGTTCAGTGAGCTGTTCTTCGCAACCACTATGTACACCACACTCTCCCAGCGATCAGTCAGTTTCTTCTTGCCCCTCTCCCCCTTGTTAGCAAGTAGAACTCTGTCTCCCTTCTGCACTGAGTGACCCTTAGACCGTCTGTTGTAGACCTCGGCTTGTCTCTTTTGTTGCTTACTGGCATGCTGCTGGGCCAATGTCATGGCCTCTCTCAGATCCTCACCCAGAGACTGGACATACTCATCCACATCTACTGTGTCCCCATCCAACAGCACACTTTCAAACATAACATCTACCGGCAACCTAGGGGTGCGTTCAAACATCAAGAAGAAGGGCGGAAACCCAGTAGTCTCGTGAACAGTTCAGTTATAGGAGAATGTCAATGTGTTCAACATCTGAGACCATTTAGCCTTGGACCTAGCTGGCAGAGCTCTAATCATCCCACCCAGTGTGCGATTCAGACGTTCTGCTTGACTGTTACCCATGGGATGATAAGGTGTGGTGTGGGACTTTTTAACACCAGATAACTGAAGTAATTCTGCAATAAGTGAACTCTCAAAGTTAGCACCCCTGTCAGAATGGATACAATCAGCGAACCCATAAATGCAGAAGAAATTATTCCAGAGAACACGAGCAACAGTCTTAGCAGACTGGTTTGGATATTGATACGCACAGGCTTAGTAAAGTGATCAGTCACTACTAACACATCAATAGACTTGTTGTTTGAATATTCTGCAGTCCAGAAATCAATACACACGAGTTCTAAACGTGCCATTGTCACAATGGAGACAAGTGGATCTCTTGTTTCAGGCTCAGGTGCTTTACTCAACACACCTCTCTTACAGTGGGCCACGTATTCCTTGACATCCTTTTCCATAGATTCCCAGTAAAACCGCTGTCTCGTAAGCCACAATGTGCGCTGCTGACCTTGATGACCAGCATCATCATGAATTCCCTTCAACACAAGGCCTCTCAAAGACACAGGTACGACATACTGGAATATTTTCTTCTTACTCACTGGGTTTTTTGAGACACGATACAGAATCCCTAACCGCGTGGTGAGTTTTCCCCACTGTCTTAGGGTATAAACTGTTTCTTTAGCTTCAAGGACTCGCTCTCTCCTAGATGGGCGCCGGCCTCTATCTACAAAGAACATGACTCTGCTGATGATAGGATCCAGTGACTGGTTGTCATACAGCTCCTTGTGTGTAAGGACAGGTAATGGGCTCTGACCCATGGACATCAACTTCTCAAGGTGCTGCACATGTGAAACGGCCTTCACTGTGGCACCATCATCCCATCGGCGGTGGACATGGAGGACAGCAGACACCTCTTCACAGGAAACCAAACCACTGACAAAGTCTCCAGCTCTACTCAACTCACTCCCAGGAGCCATAGACGTTCTACAGTCAGCCTCAGGCTGCTCACAGGAGAGGCGGAACATGTCTTGAACATCATCCACTCAAAGACCTCTTGCTTCCTCCAGCAGGACATCATATGGAATTCCTGTCAGTCGGTGCAGAACTTTGGAGCGGACAAATGGCTCTCTGCTCAAAGCATCAGCAACAACATTGTTGGGCCCTGGTATGTACTGGATATCAAAATCAAAGGGAGCCAGCTTTGGGAGCCAGCTTTGCAACCCATCTCTGCTCGCATGCATCAAGTCTCGGCTTTGTAAGAATATATTTGAGTGGATTGTTGTCGGTCCACACAGTAAACGTATGCCCTCGCAGCCAATGGCTGAATTTATCATGAATGGCCCATTTCATGGCTAGAAATTCCAGCCGGTGAGCAGGATACTTGGATTGTGCATGATTAAGAGATTTACTAGCAAAAGCTATTGGCCTGGCTATGGCATTCCCATCTCGCACTTGGGATAGTACAGCTCCCAAACCACTAGTAGATGCATCAACAGAAAGTAAAAATGTCTGAGAAAAATCTGGATGAGCCAGCAGTGCCTGGTCAACTAGTGCTGCTTTCAAAGCTTCAAAAGCGAGTTGACATTCGGCAGTTCAGTCTGCAGCAGTGAGCCTGCGAAAGGTACCAGGCCTCTTTCGGCCCTTGCCTCTCCTAGGCTTCTTCTGACCTGTAGTCAGCTGAAACAATGGCCTAGCAACCATGGAACAATTCTCAATGTAGTGTTGATAGTATACTACCATACCAAAGAAAGAACGGATTTTGCTAGGAGATGGAGTGACACCATCAGCTTCCATCATCTCTCTCAATCACATTTAAAATGGTTTGACCCTTAGCAGGGTCAGTGGCTACACCCTCCTGAAAAATGATGTGGCCCAAAAACTTAACAGACCTCCTCAAAAACTTGCACTTAGACGGAGACAGTTTAAGATTGTGCTCCTGCAACTGCTGAAAAACCATCTCAAGTCTCTGCAGACTCTCTTCCTCCATCTTATCAAAAACCATCAGATCATCCAAATAGCAAAGGAGACTTAGAAAGTTTTGGTCACCAAAGATGGTCAGCATCATTCTCTTAAAAGTAGCTGGGCTGTTGCAAAGGCATTGAGGTAAACGATTGTACTCGTGCAGACCTAAAGGAGAGGAAAAGGCAGTGTATTTCTTATCCTCTTCATGCAGTGGCACATTGTAGTACCCTGACGTCAAATCCATTGTGCTGAAGAAGGCATTACCTCCCAGCGCAGACAGTACATCAGCCTGATGAGGCAGGGGATGAGCATCCTTTACTGTGCGAGCATTTAACCACCTAAAGTCAGTACACAGACGCAAGTCCCCATTCTTTTTCTATATACCAGCACCAATGGCGAGGCATACTCGCTGCTGGATTTTCTGACGATTTCCTTTTCCTCCATATCATCCAGTGTTTCCCTGAGTTTTTGGTAATGAGCTGGAGAAAGCCTACGATAAGGTAATTGAAATGGGCAGTCATCAGTCAGCCGTATGCGATGGCAGAACTCTTTTGCCTTGCCACAATCCAGGCTATGTCTAGAGAACACTGTGTCATACTTCTCAATTAAACTGACAAGTTTGTCTTTCCAGAACTGTGAAACTGTACACTCCTCAACAGACAGGCCTTGAAATCCAAGATTGCTCAGTGTACTGTTGCCATTAACTACACTGCCACCAACTGAATTCTTAGCAGTCAAACTGCCATGTGAGCTGTCACATTGTACTTTTGCCATGTTCCGGTAAGCTGCTTGCTGCTTGACATCATCAAAATCCTCCAATGCAATGCAAGGGTACACATCCGCCACTTTAGCATTTCATCTCAGGGTAACTGGCGAAGTTGTTGGATTCACAATCTTCACAGGGAGCCATCCATCCCCCCACAGAGGCGTAACTACTCTCCCTACTAATATGTGTCGATTCACACAACGAGACGTGCTGGGCTCGACAACAACAGTACGGCCCACATAGAGTTTTGTCTTTGGGGGTAGGCGGCTCCACACCAGATGCTCACTCATGGGTTGGAGGGTTACTGCTCTCTTCAATTTAATAGTGCCCACTTTATCTGGGATGGAGTCTCCTCTCCATCTCTCCAGATTTGATAGGAGACGCAGCAACTGGCTGTCATCACACTGGCCAGAAGGACCTGGCATACCCACCACCCGCCAGTAGCTGTCATTTGATTTGAACTGCCTAATCAGAGACTTCAACACGTTAGTGCCCACAATGAGTTCATCAACCTGCCCATCTACAATAAGCACTGGGACTTGATAACTGAAGCCATAAAGCTGTATTTTTAAGTCACACATGCCCACTGGGCTAGTTTGCGTACCACAACCCACGAGGATGATGTCTGAAGGAGGTAGAAAGTTCCCCTCTACCACTCCTGCCTCCCTCAACCATGGTACAATATCTGCACGCAGAGTAGTAGCCATGGACCCACTATCTAACATCCCCTTCAGCTCAACGTTATCCTGTACTAGCACAGTGGTGTAAATTCTAAGTAATTTTCATTGTGTTCTGAAAAATTACTGTGTTGTTCTTGGGTACTGACTCACAAAAATAAGAATAAACAGATTGGATATCATCATCAGTGGAGGAAAATTTAGACTGCCCCACATTGCCCTCAGAATGGAGGCTTTCTAGTTTTCTAGCTTTCTAGTATTGCTGACAAGAGCCTTCTTTAACACACTCAAAACTTTCTATAATGTCCCACCCTCAGATACAGATGGGGCCTGTTCTGGTTCACGGCCACATCGAGAAAAAGATGACACATTAGGTCTGCTCACAGGATCCACTTCCTCCTGGGCGGAGTCAAAGATGGCAGCCACCTGCTGTGAAAGTTGTGTTCTACATGCTTTACGCTCCCTTAACAGTTCATCCAAATGATCCTGTACCTCACTGGCTGTCCAGTCACGAAGGGGTTTGCACTTGAACACTTGGGCCAACTCTTTATCAGGACAGTTGCGTACAAACATGACTGCCAACTCTGAGCACTGATTGGGCAAGGTTCTACCTTCGCTCACAAGGTACTGTTCACCTCTGCAGCTTTGTTAATTAAGCCTAATCCAGAAATCTAGTGGACCCTCATTAGTGTATGGTTTGATTGAGTAGAAATCAGCTAATGGCATACCTGAGCAGACAGTATCCCCAAAGTGTTGCCTGAGAACACTGAACACTGCCTTAACATCTGTGACAACAGGGTTGTTACTCCTCCAGACTTTGGTCACATCCCGTGCCCTCCCCATGAGCTTAGACATCACCTCCCCAACATGCTCAGACCCAATGTAACCCCTTTTCTCTAGATAGACTCCCATTAGCTCCTCCCACTCCAGGACAGAGTACTTATCTGAGCCATCACCCTAAAGAAAGGTGGAGCACTAACATCTGACTACACAACCAGATTCAGCTTGGACGCATCAATAATAGTTGACCCACATTGCTCAGGCAGGGGAACTGCTGGGGTTGGTCAGGGGGATAGGCAGGAGAAAGACTTGAAGCCCCAGGCTGCAGTAAACTCGCTGAACCAATCTGCTTAATAAGGTCACTAAGCTGACTCGGAGGTGTCCCATTATTACTGAGGACTGGGGATGATGGTACACCAAAAGACAGAGGTGGGATACCCTGGTCAGGTGGAGTAAACAGCCTACCCCTCCCAGTGCTTGTAAACTCAGGACTAGCAAACACTCTACTCCCAGGAGCTGACTGTACAATTGGTGTAAACGCACTTGGTGCATAATCTAGGGGAACAACATCACAATGCTACATGTACAGAACTGAAAAAGCGTGTGCGAGCACGGAGGCCTACAAACCTGACTCAGTTACACCAGCTCTGTCAGGAGGAATGGGCCAAAGTTCACCCAACGTATTGTGGGAAGCTTGTGGAAGGCTACCCAAAACATGTGACCCAAGTTAAAAAATTTAAAGGCAATGCTACCAAAAACGAATTGAGTGTATGTAAACTTCTGACCCACTGGGAATGTGATGAAAGAAATAAAGGCTGAAATAAGTAATTCTCTCTACTATTATTCTGACAGTAATTCTCTCTACTATTATTCTGACAAGACAGGGAATTTTTACTAGGATTAAATGTCAGGAATTGTGGAAAAACTGAGTTTAAATGTATTTGGCTAAGGTGTATGTAAACTTCCGACTTCAACTGTATGTGACAAATAAGATTTGATTTAGATATTTCAAATATTTTGCTCTGTTTGAGCCGATCCAAAGCGCAGTTTACTGGTAGAACAGACGGTTTACCTTTTCCATTGACGTTTGTAGGCTACTGTGGCTGAATACTGTAATGTCAAATTTCTCGAGTAGACATTATTTCATATATAAACATAATACGTACACTATTATAAACATTGCAGAATAAATTCCTCACCTTTTCTAGACATTTTTTATTAATATTCCTGTAGCAGCCATACAACAAATTACCATGCGTATCTATCATTGTGCTTTTTAGATATTATAATTTCAATGTTTTTTTTTTTTTTAAGCGAATAAACAGTGTAAGTGGGTAGGCTATCACTGTAAGTAGTCCTACTGTAAGTCAGTTTTCTTTTCGTTCCGAGTGGACAATGTTTCAGAATTCACAGGCAGTGCAGCATATTGTACCGACCCTGGGTTTATAAACGTGGATATCGACTCTTCCGCAAGAGCATGCTTTTGCGGCACAGTCGATAGTGCGCTGGACTTCGGGCTAGAAAGTCGAGGGTTCGAGACCTGCTCCCTTCCTATTTCATTACAATATTTATGTTCGGAAAAAGTAAAAATAAAACACAAATATAAAACATCTATTTACAGGTCCACAACAATGTATTTGTATTTTATTTTGGGGGGGAGAAAAATCAGTATACATACAAGAAGTATACAAACAGACAATGATAACATATGCTAGGGGGTACAACAAATGACAGATTATACGAAGACCTTAAAAGATGCACACATATTGATTGTTTTAACAGCTTTCTTATTGGAAGAATGTATAATGGTATTAATGTACTGCTCGAATTCCTTATAGAAAACACAGAAGCGTGTTTTTTTATTCGTGAATGTACATTTATGAATATGAAATTTTGCCATTAGCACAATTAGATTTCTAAGGTAAAATTGTTTTTCTTTATCTTTATTATGGTTAAGGAAACCGAGCAGCACATTCTCCCATAAAAAACAAAAGTCATCAAGAATATTAACAATTATAAAACTTTGAATATCTTTCCATTTTTTTTTTTTACATGTAGACAATGCCAAAATAAATGTGAAACTGTTTCTGGATGCTCTACACAAAAAGTTTTTGTGTTTCTTCAGGTATTGATTTGCAGGGTAATACTTATGGATCATTCTAAAAGAGACCTCTTTGACCTTGTTAACAAGCAAGTATTTGTGTGGTAATAACCATACTTTTTTCCAACAGATATTAGTGACCAATGTATTCCAGTAACTTGTGACATAAGGAATGGATACAATATCCCTTTGAAATAAAGCACATATAGACCTATTGTTCTGAGGGAGGAAGGAGAAACATATTTTCCCTATTAGAGAGTCAACTGGATTAAGCGAGGGTGAGGTCTGGCTACACCTCTGAATAACATGAGAGTTCCAGATGGAATAGCATCAAAGACTATGGCGAACTCTCTAGGTGTTACAGGGATATTGTAACGAGATAAAAAATTCCTCATAATTGAGTAACAATCCTTCTACATTAAAAAGTTGACTCACCAGTAGGATATGATTATTGAACCAGTTCTTAAAAAATAAAGACTTGTTTCTATACAAAATGTCCTTATTGTTCCAAATGAAATACCTATGCGGGGAAAAATTATGTTTATATATTAACGACCACGCTAAGAATACGTGTCTGTGAAAAGCAGATCATTTTGTAGGAATCTTATCAATGTTATAGTTACAAAGTAACAAAATTGAGGCCACCAAAACGGGAGAAGATATAATGAGGGATGAAATTCCAAATTGAAGTAGGATTCTTTAAAAAAAAGTTTAGCCCAATTTATCTTAAAAATAGTATTCAAAGAAGGAAAATCTAAAAAATGTTGTCCACCATATTCATATGAGTTCATAATGACAGATTTCCTAATATAATGTGTACGATTTTTCCAGATGAAGTTGAAAAGCACCTGGTTGCTTTACCTATTTTGTTGTCAAGATATAGAGACCGGGCTGCATAAGTAAGTCTGGAGATACATTCAGCTTTAGAAAGCAATACTCAACCTTTCAAGGATAAATCCCTCTGCAACCAATGGTTCAACTTCATTTGGGTTTTTTCAATAATAGGTATAACATGTAATGAGCATCTTTCCTGTTGATCCTTAGATATGGTAATCCCAAGGTATGTTACTTTTTCCTTGACTGGAATATTGCTTATAGAGGGTATCACACAGTCTTTAACAGCAAACAATTCACACTTATTAAGGTTTAGGCAAAGACCAGATGCTTTGGAAAATATATCTATCACATCGACTGCTCTAGGAATCTGGTCAGCATCTTTCAAAAAGAGGGTTGTGTCATCTGCAAGTTGACTTATGATAATATCTCTGTCCGCAATAGAGATCCCTTTTATATCACTGGATTTAACAAAACTTGTAAGAAGTTGAGTTGCAAGCAGGAAGAGGTAAGGCGAAATTGGGCAACCTTGCCCAACATGGTCCACAACAATGTGCAATTGTTTTTGTCTTTCAGATACAGCAAATGTCACTTAAAAAAATACATTCTGCCAACCACTCCAAAGACATTTGACCAAGTTCGCCATGCATTGCGATTTCCTTAGATACAATCCTGGCCTAATTCCAATACTTCCAAAGTATACGGAGTGTTATTGTCAGCATGAAAGGTGATTGGTGGTCGTTTTTCAGGCGGAGTTGTAATGCTCGTTCGCGAGCGCACTATTTCGTTGTCGTTTCCCTATTCCACCGGCCTGCACCTACGGGTGACGTTTTTTTAGATATTTAAACGTGTAATTCGCACTCCGACCTGAGAAAGGCAGCAATACGCAATACAGCGTCTAGTCTGCCGGAAACGCACAAAAAGAAGAAGCAGAAGGGGATGATGATGATAATGATACTGATGATAATGATACTGATGATACTGATACCCCGGCTGTAACAACATTCAGCCGATTCATAGCTAGTAGTGGCTACAACGGGGTGTACTGTTACATACAGGTTAGGGCCCGGAGTTTTAGGGGGCTTATGCTTTATAACATTTTCAATGATGATGAAACTCTAAATAAACATTTTAGACACCACTAGAAGAAGACAGTGAAGTGACGTTTCAAGGATACCTCAGGAATATTTTCGTTCCGTTCTGCCATTGCTTTGGAAGCTAGCTTACGTTAGCAGGCTAGCTTGTAGCTAGCAGTTGGGAGGTTGTGGAGGCGTAAAACGAGAGAAGAGGGATTGCAACGCTCTTTTGTTTTTTTAGTTCACAGTTATCTTTCGGTTATATTGTATTTATTTTTCTAGTTTACATTCAGTGACATTTATGTGCGATTTCAATGTTGGTATTGAAACGTCATTGTGCTAACCCAGCTAGCTATCTTTGTTAACGATAGCTAACGTTTGCGTTGATCACTAACGTTAGCTAGCTAGCTAACACAAAGGGGAGTTCTAGTAGCTAACGTTAGCTAGTTAACGGTG
Source organism: Salvelinus namaycush (assembly GCF_016432855.1). NCBI lineage: Eukaryota > Metazoa > Chordata > Actinopteri > Salmoniformes > Salmonidae > Salvelinus > Salvelinus namaycush. Next base: position 36,678,156 of record NC_052333.1, read on the forward strand.
GAGTTGACTATATTGCTAGCAATGCCTTTGCATTTTCCTCTGTTCTGGAACAATGCATAACACAAAGGTTAATATCATACTAGGAGATGGGGTGTCACATATATCTACACATGTAATGTGACGATGGATTAATATTGGCTAGGAATAGATAGATAGCTTACATTAGAGTAATCGTTAGCTAGCAGTTTGGTTAGCTAAAATTCAATGTCGCTATTTTGTTGTTATACCAGCTAACTAACTAGCCAGCCAGTTACAACGCACTGTTGTTTTTAACGGTTTGATTGCAGTATTTTGTCAAGACGGCTATATTATTGTTTCTTCATTGTCATCTAGCTAGCAAGATAACTGTATGAGATCTGTATTGGCTGTATAATTGATTGTCGATCACTGTCAGTTGTCTGGCCAGAAAGGAATTGGCAAACGTTAGTTAAAATAACATTAAATCCGTAGCAATCTCATTGGTTGCTTTTGTATTTGTCACTTCCTAAATGTTTTTGGGACACCAAAGAGAGCTTGCTTAGTTACATTTTTGGGAACATTGTAACAAGCAACAAAGTAGCAACAAATATAATTTGGCCTAGTTCATTAGCTATAATGGCCTACTACACTTTGAGCTCAAATGGGATTTCATCTTCTTCATGGATATCTCTACACATGTTCCTCTTCATATTCACTGGTAAGTATTTAATAACTACATATTTGTTACAACTCTCATACAATCTATACCACAGCAACTCAAGCACACAGCAGGATATGGCCATTTCCACCTAAAAGGACCCATGCGCACCGACGTAGTCCTGTGTAGCTCAGTTGGTAGAGCATGTCGCTAGATAAGCCAGGGTTGTGGGTTCGATTCCCATGGTGGACCAGTATGAAAATGTATGCTCTAAGTCTCGTCTGCTAAATGACTAAAATGTAACATGAAGTTTATAGGAGCATATAACATTTGGTGTCAAATGAAAGCTAAGAGTCTATATTTTTGGGAGATTCTCACAATGCTATATGTATTCCGATTCGATACTGGGATTTTCTTGTGATTTGATGTTCCAATCATATTGCTCACTACAGTGCATTCGGGAAAGTATTCAGACCCCTTGACTTTTTCCACAATTTGTTACTTTACAGCCTTATTCTAAAATGGATAAAATATTTATTCCTGTCACCAATCTTCACAGAATACCACATAATGACAAAGCAAAAACAGGTTTTTAGACATTTTTGGAAATGTATTAAAATTAATAACAGAAATGTCATATTTGCATAAGTATTCAGACCATTTGTTATGAGACTCGAAATTGAGCTCAGGTGCATCATGTTTCCATTGATCATCCTTGAGATGTTTCTACAACTTGATTGGAGTCCCCCTGTGGTAAATTCAATTCATTGGACATGATTTGGAAAGTCACACACACCTGTCTATATACGGTCCCACAGTGCATGTCAGAGCAAAAACCAAGCCATGGGGTCGAAGGAATTGTCCGTAGAGCTCAGAGACAGAATTGTATCGATGCACAAATCTGGGGAAGGGTACCAAAACATGTCTGCAGCATTGAAGGTCCCCAAGAACACAGTGGCCTCCATTATTCTTGAATGGAAGAAGTTTGGAACCATCAAGACTCTCCCTAGAGCTGGCTGCCTGGTCAAACTGAGCAATCGGTGGAGAAGGGCCTTGGTCAGGGAGGTGACCAAGAACCAGATAGTCACTCTGACAGAGCTCCAGCATTCCTCTGTGGAGATGGGAGAACCTTCCAGAAGGACAACTATCTCTTCAGCACTCCACCAATCAGGCCTTTATGGTAGAGTGGCCAGAGGGAAGCCACTCCTCAGTAAAAGGCACATGACAGCCCGCTTGGAGTTTGCCGAAAGGCACCTAAAGGACTCAGACCATGAGAAACAAGATTGAACTCTTTGACATGAATGCTAATCGTCACGTCTGGAGGAAACCTAGCACCATCCCTACGGTGAAGCATGGTGGAGGCAGCATCATGTTGTGGAGATGTCTTTCAGCGGCAGGGACTGGGAGACTAGTCAGGATCGAGGCAAAGATGTACGTAGCAAAGTACAGAGAGATCCTTGATGAACCTGCTCCAGAGCGCTCAGGACCTCAGACTGGAGCAAAGGTTCACCTTCCAACAGGACAACAACCCTAAGCACACAGCCAAGACATTGCAGGAGTGGCTTCGGGACAAGTCTCTGAATGTCCTTGAGTGGCTCAACCAGAGCCTGGACTTGAACCCGATCGAACATCTCTGGAGAGACCTGAAAATAGCTGTGCAGCGATGCTCCCCATCCAACCTGACAGAGAATCTGCAGAGACAAATGGGAGAAACTCCCCAAATACAGGTGTGCCAAGCTTGTAGCGTCGTATCCAAGAAGACTCAAGGCTGTAATTGCTGCCAAAGGTGTTTAAACAAAGTACTGAGTAAAGGGTATGAATACTTATGTAAATGTGATATTTCAGCTTTTTATAGTTAATAGATTTGCAAAAATATCTAAACCAGTTTTTGCTTTGTCATTATGGGGTATTGTGTGTAGATTGATGGAAAAAATAACATTTAATACATTTTAGAATGTATTTGGAAAAGTCTTTTGGAAAAGTCAAGGGGTCTGAATACTTTACAAATTCACTGTATATGTTTGCTGCAGAGACACGAGAAAATTAGTTTTGATCAGTCATGGAAATAAAAGTGCTGAAAACATGTTGGCACACTATTTTTAAAAAGCTGTAGAACAAGTTATAGAATGAAAAATACCTGAATTTCGGCGCAGGTACAGCCAACTAGTGCTAGCTAACGCTACCTGGCATTTTATTCATTTTTTTACAAATCGATACTTTGAGTCTTGGTATTGATATAATATTGTCCAAAATTATATCGCAGTTTGTAACTGCCGATCCCCCCCCCCCCCCCCCCCCCCCACCATCACTTTCCAATTACCCACATATCTTTATGATATTTTCTTATTTCTCTCCCGCATGAGGGAGAATTATGAAAGTTCACAGAAGTAATAACTATAGGTAGACCTACCGTTTAGTTTGTGTTTTTACTGATAACAATTTTGTTTATGAATCGGTAACAGTGACTGAAAAATCTGCAACAAAATGACTGCAATTGAATTTGCCACAATGGGGAAATCATAGTAATCCCAAACCACAGTTGCAGTAGAGTATGGTACAGTAGAGCACAAATGAGTAATATACTGTACTGAACTGTACTCTTTACTGTACTCTACTGTACCAGGGGTCGCATTAACACAGAATTCTGCGTATTTAAAATTAATGCAAAAAATAAAGATAAAACACTAAATAAATATCTTGCTGTATTTTGTAAGCACAAATCTAAAATGTTTCTTATTGTAATATCTGCTCGGCTTCAGAAAAATGTTGTGCTTCAGTTGCACTTTTCCGCTCGGATGAGAAATCTGTGCCCTCGTCGTCAGACTAAGCAAATTCACGTATTCACGAATGGGCATTCTATCAGCAGACAGCACTCTGATGTGCTAATTTTCTCGGTGTACTTTTATCCGGTAAAATGCAAGATTAACTTCAAGCAAAACATTAGAAAATGTAGATGGTTACAATCATTCTATGATAAACATTCGAAATGTGATGTACATGCTTTGTTTTGCAAAAAATGCCTTGCTTTTTCATTGTAAGCTAATTTATTTGTGTGGCTGCTAGCTAAATAGCATTACACTTCTATTGTCAACTGATGAAAATGAAGCTATTTCTGCCAAATTTTTTGGCATTAATTTATTTTGTATGATGAAAAACCTTAGTTGCATGCCCATGATGGGGTGGCAGGGTAGCCTAGTGGTTAGAGCATTGGTCTAGTAACTGAAAGGTTGCAAGTTCAAATCCCGAGCTGACAAGGTACAAATCTGTCGTTCTACCTCTGAACAGGCAGTTAACCCACTTGCCTAGTAAAATAAAGGTAAAAAAAAAGATCGCTGTTGACTTTTAATACACTGCTCAAAAAAATAAAGGGAACACTTAAACAACACAATGTAACTCCAAGTCAATCACACTTCTGTGAAATCAAACTGTCCACTTAGGAAGCAACACTCAATTGACAATAAATTTCACATGCTGTTGTGCAAATGGAATAGACAAAAGGTGGAAATTATAGGCAATTAGCAAGACACCCCCAATAAAGGAGTGGTTCTGCAGGTGGTGACCACAGACCACTTCTCAGTTCCGATGCTTCCTGGCTGATGTTTTGGTCACTTTTGAATGCTGGCGGTGCATTCACTCTAGTGGTAACATGAGACGGAGTCTACAACCCACACAAGAGTCTCAGGTAGTGCAGCTCATCCAGGATGGCACATCAATGCGAGCTGTGGCAAGAAGGTTTGCTGTGTCTGTCAGCGTAGTGTCCAGAGCATGGAGGCGCTACCAGGAGAGAGGCCAGTACATCAGGAGACGTGGAGGAGGCCGTAGGAGGGCAACAACCCAGCAGCAGGACCGCTACCTCCGCCTTTGTGCAAGGAGGAGCACTGCCAGAGCCCTGCAAAATGACCTCCAGCAGGCCACAAATGTGCATGTGTCTGCTCAAACGGTCAGAAACAGACTCCATGAGGGTGGTATGCTATTCCGGCTCGGAATATTGCTTCTTCATCCTATGAAATTTAATGTTTTTCCCCCCCTGTTCAGAGAAATTAGTAATTTAAGTTTTGGGGTTTCTGCCCCATTTAAAGAATCTCCCCCATTGTTAAAGGGATAGTTCACCCAAATTACATAGCATGTGCTGCTGTCATACCTGGTCAATGGACTGTTTACAGGGTAAGAAAACCAATATGTAATTTGGGTGAACTATCACTTTTAACAAAAGGGGGGTGTGCTCTTTCAAGAATCACCTAATAGGAGGAACAGCACCATTATAGTGGTCAGAACCTGGTAATATCAGGATGTAGGATGGGACATAAACCCAACATCTTAATTTACTAATTTCTCTGAACTGGGGGGAAAACAACACCACCAAATTCACTGAGAACACATTACATAGGATGAAGAAACAATACTCAGAGCCACAGCTCCATACTACTTGTCAAACATAAAGAACTGATACTGTATACTCGTTGTTGGGGTGGGGATTGGTGTGGAGGGTCCGTGGGTGGCTTTTGACCATTCAAATCAGATGTTAGGTACTTTTATATATGAATCCTATAAAATTGCCAAATTGGGTGCAATCAATTAGCTCAATTTCTCGGAGACAAAATTATATTTCAACAAATTGATTTGGCAGGAATGCTAATCTTAACGGTTTCTAACAACAGAAGCGATTTCATAACAATCTGAGATGGTGGGTGTCAACCCTCTTTCTTGTGCTTTTTGAGGTGGAACTACCCAACCAACAAATTAATGCAATATGCCTACTGGGGTGTTTTTCCCCCCCCATTACCATCCATAATGGGCATGTAGGCCTAGTGGCTTGCCTTAGTTGATTGAGACATGAGCGATGAAGTTTTCAGAATAGCATGTCATAGGTTAATACTTCTAAGTAGTTTGTCTAGTCAAATGATTCAGTCCTTGTCTTGTTTGCGTTTAGTCAGTTTCAAGGCTACCCCAGGGAAGGAGCAGTGCTTCTGTAGTCAAAACTAGTCGTTTAACAACATTGTTTCCTTTGTTGAGACATGTTGGAGGGTTTGTCTGAAGATTATTGATGCTCTGTTCTATTGCTCACTCACAGCACCACACACCCGACATTGCCTAAATGCCCTCAGCTCACAGCTTGGCTAATAACAAGGCATAAGCCTAGGGCCAGGCAGCCAAGTACTTCAAGTCTTCCATTAGCCTAGCCTGTCAAGTCATATATATTTCTATAGGCATGTAGAATTAATTCTTTCAGTCATATATTTTTTCTTCTTTTTCTATGATACTCATAACCTGCAAGAATGTTACGCCTAGTTAGTTTTCCACTTTCCACTATTTTCCACTCAGTTGTTGACCAATGTTTACGCATGACACTTTGGGCAAGTGTTATCGTCCTCTCTAACTGCCAGTTGTTCCCATACACATTATCCTACACACTGTCTCAAAGCTTCTCAAATTCTCCTGCTGCAAGACTACAGATGTCATTTCAGTTGCCTGTTAATCGACGTGTTGTTTGTAGCCTATGTCTAAAGTGTAGGGTGCCGTCTTTCGGATGGGACGTTAAACGGGTGTCCTGACTCTGAGGTCATTAAAGATCCCATGGCACTTATCGTAAGAGTAGGGGTGTTAACCCCGGTGTCCTGGCTAAATTCCCAATCTGGCCCTCAAACCATCACGGTCACCTAATAATCCCCAGTTTACAATTGGCTCATTCATCCCCCTCCTCTCCCCTGTAACTATTCCCCAGGTCGTTGCTGCAAATGAGAACGTGTTCTCAGTCAACTTACCTGGTAAAATAAAGGAAAATGAAAAAGTCAGTCTTGGGTTTCATTGATTCAATAGGTCAACATTTGCATTTGCCCTAGAACCAGTGGACTTGCCTCAGAAGGGCCACAGTTATGAATAAGCCCGTTTACACAAAAGATGAGTCCAAAGCTCCATCTCGTGATCACACAATCATTCATTAGAAAATAACCTTTTTTTTTGTTTTTATCTTTTCTAGGAAATGCAGTTTGCTCCCAGCACAACGAGAACGTTTACGTATCGGGGATTTCTAATGGTAAGTTGATTTAGCCTAGATCACATGATTTATGATTATCTCTGAGCTTTTGGCAGTAGGCAGTAGGCTTACAACTCAGCCTTTGTTTTTGTCTGCGAAGAACCAAACACTACAATTGTTGCCCACAGCAGACTTTCAGAATAGCCTTTTTGCATGAACAGAACAGAACAACCAGAGTTGGACTGCAGATTGAAGGAAAAGCTGCCAACAAGTCAAGTGCTCAGCATATGTGGGAATTCCTTCAAGATTTGGAAAAGCATGCCTCGTGAAGCTGGTTGAGAGAATGCCAAGAGTGTGCAAAGCTCTCAAGGCAAAGGGTGGCTACTTTGAAGAATCTAAAATATATGTTGATTTGTTGAAAACATTTTGGGTTACTTTATGATTCCATATGTGTTATTTCATAGTTTTGATGTCTTCACTATTATTATATAAAGTAGAAAATAGTAAAAATAAAGAAAAGCCCTTGAGTAGGTGTGTCCAAACTTTTGACTTGTACTGTATAGGCCCTCAGAAGCAAACAGTTTTTTCACTCACTATAAATAAGAACATTGTGGCCTACTTTCCTGATTCCATTATGACATTTTTGTCTTGACAAACTCACAACGGGTATTCCAGTGATGGTAGTCCACAGTATGGCTAATCTATAATCTATTGGCTACATGACTTGCAAAGGAGTAGGCTATTTGATGCAGACATAAGTATAACATTTCCATTGTGCAAAATGACATTCACTTACTAGCTCGAGGAAGTTTTGCCCTGGCTTGGAAACATCTCTTGCAATATTTTTTTTTAATGATGATAAAACTATTAGTCATTTAAAGTTAGTACTTTTTTTGTAGCCCAACAAAATTATATTACCCAACAAAAAAATGTAACAGTGATCATAAATTGTATTTCCATAGCTGCACGCATCAATATCTATTTGGAAAAGGGAAATTATTTTGATGGTGATTACATTTTTTTGCCCTGTCAGAAGCTCTCTGGCAGTTGAAGCATCTAGCCTAATGAAAAGCGAGGGTAATACATTTTTTGAATAAATAATTTATTTTAGCTCATACAGTGCCTTTCGAAAGTATTCACACCCCTTTACTTTTTCCACATTTTGTTACAGCCTGAATTTAAAATGTATTAAATTGAGATTTTGTGTCACACAATAGCCCGTAACGTCGAATTTTGTTTCTAGAAATTAATAAAAAAAATGAAAAGCTGAAATGTCTTGAGTCCATAAGTATTCAACCTCTATTGTTATGGCAAGCCTAAGTAAGTTCAGGATTAAAACTGTGCTTAACAAATCACAGAAGTTGCAAACTCATTCTGTGTTCAATAATATGTGGTTAATATGATTTTTGAATTGCTACCCATCGCTTTACCCCACACATACAATTATCTATAAGGTCCCTCAATCGAGTAGTGAATTTCAAGCACAGGTTCAACCACAAAGACCAGGGAGGTTTTTCAATACCTCGCAAAGAAGGACACCGATTGGTAGATGTGTAACAACAACAAAAAAGCAACCGCTGATTATCCTTTTGTGCATGGTGAAGTTATGAAATAGGCTTTGGATGATGTATCATTACACCCAGTCACTACAAAGAAGCATGCGTCCTTCTTAACTCAGCTGCCGGAGTGGAAGGAAACTGCTCAGGGATTTCACCATGAGGCCAATGGTGATTTCAACACTTACAGAGTTCAGGCTCCCGAGTGTCGCAGCGGTCTAAAGCAGTGCGTCACTGCAGTCCCTGGTTCGAATCCAGGCTGCATCACATCCGGCCGTGATTGGGAGTCCCATAGGGCGGCGCACAATTGGCCCAGCGTCGCCCGGGTTTGGCCGGGGTAGGACGCCATTGTATGTAAGAATTTGTTCTTAACTGACTTGACTAGTTAAATAAAGGTTAAATTTAAATAAAATCAAAAAAATGGTTGTGATATGAGAGAACTAAGGATGGATCAACAACATTGTAGTTACGACACATACCAACCTAAATGACAGGGTGAAAAGGAAGCCTGTACCGAATACAAAATATTCCAAAGCATGCATCATGTTTGCAAAAAGGCACTAAAGTAATACTGCAAAAAAATGTGGCAAAGAAATTAACTTTCTGTCCTGAAATATTTGGGGCAAATCCAACACAACACATCACTGAGTACCACTTCATATTTTCGAGCATAGTGGTGGCTGCATCATGTTATGGGTATACTTGTCATCGGCAAGGACTAGGGAGTTTTTTTAGCATAGAAAGACACGGAATACAGCAAAGCACAGGCATAATCCTCGAGGAATACCTGGTTGTCTTTCCAACAGACACTGGTAGATGAATGCACCTTTCAGCAGTACAATAACCTAAAACACATGGCCAAATATACACATATACACCAAATATACACAACATCTGCACCCCCTTTTTGCTCTCAGAACAGCCTCATTTAGTCGAAGCATGGATTCTACAAGGTGTCGAAAGCGTTCCACAGGGATGCTGGCCCATGTTGACTCCAATGCTTCCCAAAGTTGTGTCAAGTTGGCTCGATCTCCTTTGGGTGGTGGACCATTCTTGATACACATGGAAAACTGTTGAGTGTGAAAAATCCAGCAATGTTGCAGTTCTTGACACACTCAAACCGGTGCGCCTGGCACCTACTACCATACCCTGTTCAAAGGCTCTCTACTTCCATACGGCAAGCGGTACCGGTGCATCAAGTTGATACAACAGTAGCTAAGATGGGAAGAAGTCTGTCCATAATAAAGCGTTGCTCAACCTTGTTAACAGCACTATCAACAAGGCAGGTCCTACAGGCCCTGGTTTTGTTGCACCTGAACTACTGTTCAGTAGTGTGGCCAGGTGCCACAAAGAGGCACTTGGGAAAGTTGCAGTTGGCTCAGAACAGGGCAGCACGACTGGCCCTTAACCTCTCTAGGGTATGTGAGACGTTAGTGTCCCACCTCTTCAACAGCCAGTGAAAGTGCAGGGCGCCAAATTCAAAACAACAGATATCCATCCCATAATTAGAATTCCTCAAACATACATGTATTTTACACCATTTTAAAGATACACTTGTTGTAAATCCAGCCACAGTGTCCGATTTCAAAAAAGCTTTACGACGAAAGCAAACCAAACGATTATGTTAGATGAGTGCCTATTCACAGAATAACAGCCATTTTTCCAGCCAAAGAGAGGATTCACAAAAAGCAGAAATATAGATCAAATTAATCACTAACCTTTGATGATCTTCATCAGATGACACTCACAGGACTTCATGTTACACAATACATGTATGTTTTGTTCGGTAAAGTTCATATTTATATCCAAAAATCTGAGTTTACATTGGCGCCTTACGTTCAGAAGTCACAAAACATCCTTTGATTTTGCAGAGAGCCACATCAATTTACAGGAATACTCATAGTAAACATTGCTAAAAGATACAACAGTTATGCATGGAATTTTAGATGCACTTCTCCTTAATGCAACTGTTGTGTCAGATTTCAAAAAAGTTTTACGGAAAAAGCAAACCATGCAATAATCTGAGTCGGCGCTCAGAGTCCAATCAAGACACAAATATAGCCGCCATATTATGCAGTCAACAGAAGTCAGAAGTAACAATATAAACATTCACTTACCTTTGATGATCTTCATCAGAATGCACTCCCAGGAATCCCAGTTTCATAATAAATGTTTGTTTTGTTCGATAATGTCCATCATTTATGTCCAAATTCCTCCTTGTTGTTCTAGCGTTCAGTACACTTTCCAAACTCACGACGCGCGGGCAGGTCCAGCGGAAAGTACGGACGAAAAGTTAAAAAAGTTATATTACATTCCGTAAAAACATGACAAACGAAGTATTGAATCAATCTTTAGGATGTTTTTAACATAATTCTTCAATAATGTTCCAACCGGAGTATTCCTGTGTCTTCAGAATTGCGATGGAACAGAGCTCGCTCTCACGTGAACGCGCATGGTCAAAACATGTTCAGGTCATGGCAGACCTGACTCATTCCTCTCTCCTTCGGCCGCACTAAACAGTAGAGGCATCAGACAAGGTTCTAACGACTGTTGACATCTAGTGGAAGCCTTAGGAAGTGCAACATTACATAGGAGCTGAGTTGAAAATCGACCAACCTCAGATTTCTCACTTCCTTGTTGGATTTTTTTCTCAGGTTTTTGCCTGCCTGATGAGTTCTGTTATACTCACAGACATCATTCAAACAGTTTTAGAAACTTCAGAGTGTTTTCTATCCAAATCTACTAATAATATGCATATTATAGCTTTTATGGCTTTGTAGCAGGCCGTTTACTCTGGGCATGCTTTTCATCCGAACGTGAAAATACTGCCCCCTACCCCAAAGAAGTTAAAAGTACACGGAGAGCTAACAATAATGACATGCATGTCAATCTTCGTAAGAGGTGTTGACAAGCTGAAGGTACAGAGCTGTCTGTTTTTAAAATACTAGCTCACAGCTCGGACACCCATGCATACCCCACAAGACATGCCACCAGAGGTCTCTTCACGGCCCCCAAGTCCAGAACAGACTATGGGAGGCGCACAGTACTACATAGAGCCATGACTATATGGAACTCTATTCCACATCAGGTAACTGATGAAAGCAGTAGAATCAGATTTAAAAAGCAGGTAAATATACACCTTATGGAACAGCGGGGACTGTGAAGTAACACACACATGATAACATACGCACTATACACACACATACACATTTTGTGTTTTTGTGTTGTAGATATGTGGTTGTGGAGTATGCGCCTGAGGGCACACACTTAGTGTGTTGTGAATTCTGTAATGTTTTTAAATGTGTATAACTGCCTTAATTCTGCCGGACCCCAGGAAGAGTAGCTTCTGCCTTTACATCAGCTAATGGGGATCCATAGTAAATACAAATCACTCGGAGTTCCAATGTGGCAATTGTTTGCTTGCCGAGGATTATAGGATTGAAGTGGTTTCCTTGATCAAAGAAATTCCAAACCTACGTAAGAAACTGGGGGAAACGCAGATTGGAATGTTTACCTTTTCTACGCCGGTGGCTGGACGATGTTCGCATTTGTTGGATGCATCTCTGCCTTGCTGTTTGTTGTTGTCCGACTGGCCGGTGTTCCCCCGAGTTCCCTCTCCACGGGAGCCATCTTCTTTCTCTCCTCCCCCATCTGATAGTGGTCGAAGGAGCACAGCAAGAGGAGCATGCAAATCCAATGATGGTCGCATGTTACGAGCCATGGAAGCTGAAGACAGCGGCATGGCGCAAAGCAGGCTAATCAAATCAAATCAAATGTATTTACATAGCCCTTCTTACATTAGCTGATATCTCAAAGTGCTGTACAGAAACCCAGCCTAAAACCCCAAACAGCAAGCAATGCAGGTGTAGAAGCACGGTGGCTAGGAAAAACTCCCTAGAAAGGCCAAAAACTAGGAAGAAACCTAGAGAGGAACCAGGCTATGAGGGGTGGCCAGTCCTCTTCTGGCTGTGCCGGGTGGAGATTATAACAGAACATGGCCAAGATGTTCAAATGTTCATAAATTACCAGCATGGTCGAATAATAATAATCACAGTAGTTGTCGAGGGTGCAGCAAGTCAGCACCTCAGGAGTAAATGTCAGTTGGCTTTTCATAGCCGATCATTAAGAGTATCTCTACCGCTCCTGCGGTCTCTAGAGAGTTGAAAACAGCAGGTCTGGGACAGGTAGCACGTCCGGTGAACAGGTCAGGGTTCCATAGCCGCAGGCAGAACAGTTGAAACTGGAGCAGCAGCACGACCAGGTGGACTGGGGACAGCAAGGAGTCATCATGCCAGGTAGTCCTGAGGCATGACCCTAGGGCTCAGGTCCTCCGAGAGAGAGAAAGAAAGAGAGAATTAGAGAGAGCATACTTAAATTCACACAGGACACCGGATAAGACAGGAGAAGTACTCCAGATATAACAAACTGACCCTAGCCCCCGACACAAACGACTGCAGCATAAATACTGGAGGCTGAGACAGGAGGGGTCAGGAGACACTGGGGCCCCATCCGATGATACCCCCGGACAGGGCCAAATAGGAAGGATATAACCCCACCCACTTTGCCAAAGCACAGCCCCCACACCACTAGAGGGATATCTTCAACCACCAACTTACCATCCTGAGACAAGGCCGAGTGTAGCCCACAAAGATCTCCACCACGGCACAACCCAAGGGGGGGCGCCAACCCAGACAGGAAGATCACGTCAGTGACTCAACCCACTCAAGTGACGCACCCCTCCTAGGGACGGCATGAAAGAGCACCAGTAAGCCAGTGACTCAGCCCCTGTAATAGGGTTAGAGGCAGAGAATCCCAGTGGAGAGAGGGGAATTGGCCAGGCAGAGACAGCAAGGGCGGTTTGTTGCTCCAGAGCCTTTCCGTTCACCTTCACACTCCTGGGCCAGACTACACTCAATCATATGACCCACTGAAGAGATGAGTCTTCAGTAAAGACTTCAAAGTTGAGACCGAGTCTGCGTCTCTCACATGGGTAGGCAGAACATTCCATAAAAATGGAAATCTATAGGAGAAAGCCCTGCCTCCAGCTGTTTGCTTAGAAATTCTAGGGACAATTCGGAGGCCTGCGTCTTGTGACCGTAGCGTACGTGTAGGTATGTACGGCAGGACCAAATCGGAAAGATAGGTAGGAGCAAGCCCATGTAATGCTTTGTAGGTTAGCAGTAAAACCTTGAAATCAGCCCTTGCCCTTGCCTTAACAGGAAGCCAGTGTAGGGAGGCTAGCACACTCCGTACGACGGGCCCGGAGCAGATACAAACAACTAATAGTTTCGCCGCCCTGGAGCTTGATCTCCTGCACCTTAGTCACTGGTGGTACCTGTGTCTCTCGGCCGCCGTGCCTACTCAGTCCCCTAGGATTTCGAAGTCGGCATCAGCAACCTTCCTTCCCTGCTCTGGATCGATCGGGCCTGCACCAGGCACCAGGAGCAACTGACTCAAGTTATCCTGCCTCTCGCCCATCCTTAAAGGGTTTTCCGAATCCTGTGAAGCGTTGGAGTGGGCGAATTTCCTCATCCTTCTCGCCAGCCGTGATTTTGGCAGCTCCATGATAAGAAATGACTGTTCCTGGTGCAAAAACAATGTCCTATCCCGGAGCTCGAGTAAATGACATTACTAAGCTGCTCGCGAATGTACTACGTCAGGACAGGAAATCAATTCTATCGTAGTCCATGTGGGTTTTAATGACATTATGAAGTCAGCTCTGAACAGTTGAAACTGGATTTTAAAGAGCTGACTGATTCTCTGCTAGACACTAATAAAATACCCATCATATCTGGCCCTGTGCCCTCTTTGAATCGTGTCATTGAACGCTTTAGCAGAATTCTTTCGCTTCACAACTGGCTATGTGATTATTGCAGCTGAATGGGTGTAACGTTTGTTGACATTTTCAATACCTTTTTGGTAAACAAAACACGTTTTATAAGGAGGATGGATTATAGATCATACCTTTTGATACAGTGGTAGCAATATATACATTTTACATTTTTTGTCATTTAGCAGATGCTCTTATCCAGAGCCACTTACAGTAGTGAGTTCATGCATTTTCTGGTACTGGTCCCCCGTGGGAATCAAGCGCCAAGCTCTACCAACTGAGCCACATGGTTATAGCATCAACAGAAAAGACAGAAATCCCAATGGTGGTGGTGTTGCTGTTTATATTTAGAACTACATTCCTGTAAAGCTCAGAGGATCTCATGTTAAATTATGTTGGAAGTAATATGGCTACAGGTTCATCTGCCTCACCTAAAGCCCATTATTGTGGGAATCTGCTATAGACCCCCAAGTGCTAACAGTCAGTATCTGGATAACATGTGAAGTGCTTGATAAATGTATGTAATATCAACAGAGAGGTATGTTTTCTGTGTGATTGTAATATTGACTGGCTTTCATCAAGCTGCCCACTCAATAAAAAGCTTCAAACTGTAACCAGTGCCTGCAACCTGGTTCAGGTTATCAGTCAACATACCAGGGTAGTTACAAACAGCACAGGAATGAAATCATCAACATATATTGGATCACATCTTCACTAATGCTACAGACATTTGCTTGACAGCAGTATCCAAATCCATCGGATGTAGTGATCACAATGTAGTAATAATATCTAGGAAAACCAAAGTCACACGAGGTCATACAAGAAGTTTTGTAGTGATTCCTATGTTGATATAAACAATATTTGTATGCCTGTGGTGTGTAATGAGGAGCTACCACACGCTGCACTTGACACATTTATGAAATTGCTTATTCCAGTTACTAATAAGCATGCACCCATTTAAGAAAATGACTAAAAACGGTTAAATCCCGGTGGATTGATGAAGAATATAAAAATTGTATGGTTGAGAGAGCTGAGGCAAATAAGTCTGGCTGCACAACTGATTGGCAAATGTACTGCAAATTGAGAAATCGTGACTAAACTAAATAAGAAGAAGAAATTATACTATGAAACAAAGATGAATAACAGTAAAAAGCTCTTGGCTTTTTACAATTGGCTCAGAACAGGGCAGCACAGTTAGGCCTTGAATCTACACAGAGAGCTACAATTAATAATATGCATGTCAATCTCTCGTGGCTCAAAGTGGAGGAGAAATTGACATCACTACTTGTTTTTGTAAGAAGTGTTGACATGCTGAATGCAGGTGTCTGTTTAAACTACTAGCACACAGCTCAGACACCCAATTCCACATCAGGAAACAGATGCAAGCGTTAGAATCAGATTTATAAAAATATACCTTATGGAACAGCGTGGACTGTGAAGAGAACATCTGTTATTTTAGTCCCATTTGATTTGATTTGATTTAGTCCCATTCAAATCTGCCATGTCAGTCATTTTTACTTGGCAGGAAGGTTATTATCCCAGCACTAAAAGCCTACTGTTTTTCGGCAAACTGCCAAATCTTCAGATCATAATTATCCTGTGTGAATCTTCACGCCCCTGTTTTGAAGGATATTACAGAGTTGAACAGGTGCTGCACCCAGTTTGGGTAAGAACATCTGGACAATCTGATGCTTAGAACAAAGTACTATGCATATAGCCTTCAGATGAACTGTTTTGTCATATATCAACTTTCCTAGTGCGATACTTCAGTTTTAAAAGATGAAGTGGATGATATTCTGCCAATGAATTGCTAAATTGCCGTACACGTCAGGTAATTAAATGTCTGGATAGGTTACAGTTCATGCTTCTTAATGATATGCATTATTATTTTGACTTTCTCTGAACTGTAGGCTAATATTAGGCCATCCTTAGATATTTGAAATATCTTCACGCCAGGAAGAGCCAATTTTGAATGAGGAAAAAAAAGAATTGCAGCGGCAGTTTGGTAGAACTAATTCCGTCCGAATCGTCCACTGAAAAAATGGACATGCTGGGGTAATAATTACATAACTGACATTCTATAGTAGAATTAGTCCCATGCGAATAGGGCTTAAATCATGGAAAGAGCAGGTGTTCCTAATGTTTTGTACATTCAGTGTAGAAAATCTGTCAAGACTTGAAAATGGCTGTCTAGCAATTATCAACAACCAACTTGACAGAGCTTGAAGAATTTTTTTTATTTTTATAATGGGCAAATATTGTACAATCCAGGTGTGCAAATATCTTAGGTGTTTCTAACCTTACTTATCTAATCAAGATGTATAGTTTTTTTCTGTTTTCTGTAGATTGTTGACCAAAAATGAAAATGAAATACATTTTTTCCCCCACTTTTTAACACAACAAAATTTGGAAAAAGTCAAGGGGTGTAAATACTTTCTGAAGGTCCTCAGATTTTATTATATTTTGCCATAGTCTTTTCCGACCATGCAACAAAGGGTGATATAAAATCAGTAGCTAACAACAACCTAGCATGATGGACAATGTTTATTGGCAGGTGGAATCATGCCCAATTAGGTTGCAAGGTAAAAATGGTAGGCGGGATCAGGTCAGCCCAGTATTGTCCAATGAGGTTGCATGGTGGATCCAAGCACATCTTTTATTTACTCTCTTTGTGCACAGTGCAGGGTTCGAGAACAATGACGTGATACACACACAGTTGAAGTCGGAAGTTTACATACACCTTAGCCAAATACATTTAAACTCAGTTTTTCACAATTCCTGACATTTAATTCAAGTAAAAATTCCCTTTCTTAGGTCAGTTAGGATCAGCACTTTATTGTAATTTGAAATGTCAGAATAATAGTAGAGAAATGATTTATTGCAGCTTTTATTTCTTTCATCACATTCCTATTGGGTCAGAAGTTTACATACACTCAAATAGTATTTGGTAGCATTGCCTTTAAATTGTTTAACTTGGGTCAAACATTTCGGGTAGCCTTCCACAAGCTTCCCACAATATGTTGGGTGAATTTTGGCCCATTCCTCCTGACAGAGCTGGTGTAACTGAGTCAGGTTTGTACGCCTCCTTGCTCGCACACGCTTTTTCAGTTCTGCCCACAAATTTTCTATGGGATTGAGGTCAGGGCTTGTGATGGCCGCTCCAATACCTTGACTTTGTTGTCCTTAAGCCATTTTGCCACAATTTGGAAGTATGCTTGGGGTCATTGTCTATTTGGAAGACCCATTTGTGACCAAGCTTTAACTTCCTGTCTGATGTCTTGAGATGTTGCTTCAATATATCCACATAATTTTCCTGCCTCATGATGCCATCTATTTTGTGAAGTGCACCAGTCCCTCCTGAAGTAAAGCACCCCATAACATGATGCTGCCACCCCCGTGCTTCACGGTTGGGATGGTGTTCTTCGGCTTGCAAGCCTGCCCCTTTTTCCTCCAAACATAACGATGGTCATTATGGCCAAACAGTTCTATTTTTGCTTCATCAGACCAAAGGACATCTCTCCAAAAAGTACCATCTTTGTCCCCATGTGCAGTTGCAAACCGAAGTCTGGCTTTTTTTAATGGCGGTTTTGGAGCAGTAGCTTCTTCCTTGCTGAGCGGCCTTTCAGGTTATGTCGATATAGGACTTGTTTTACTGTGGATATAGATACTTTTGTACCTATTTCCTCCAGCATCTTCACAATATCCTTTGCTGTTTTTCTGGGATTGATTTGCACTTTTCGCACCAAAGTACGTTCATCTCTAGGAGACAGAACGCGTCTCCTTCCTGAGCAGTATGACGGCTGCGTGGTCCCATGGTACTATTGTTTGTACAGATGAACGTGGTACCTTCAGGCGTTTGGGAATTGCTCCCAAGGATGAACCAGACTTGTGGAGGTCTCAAAAGAAAATTCTGAGGTCTTGGCTGATTTCTTTAGATTTCCCCATGATGTCAAGCAAAGAGGCACTGAGTTTGAAGGTAGGCCTTGAAATACATCCACAGGTACACCTCCAATTGACTCAAATGATGTCAATTAGCCTATCAGAAGCTTCCAAAGCCATGACATCATTTTCTGGAATTTTCCAAGCTGTTTAAAGGCACAGTCAACTTAGTGTATGTAAACGTCTGACCCACTGGAATTGTGATACAGTGAATGATAAGTGAAATAATCTGTCTGTAAACAATTGTTGGAAAAATTTCTTGTGTCATGCACAAAGTAGATGTCCTAACCAACTAGCCAAAACTATAGTGTGTTAACACGAAATGTGTGGAGTGGTTGAAAAACTAGTTTTAATGACTCCAACCTAAGTGTATGTAAACTTCCGACTTCAACTGTATGTAAGGCGGAACACAATCTTTGGTGACCCGTTTTGGCTTGTGAGCACTACTTTCCAAAATTCCGGCCTGAAATTAGCACTTTAAATGCTCATTTGTGTGTCTGCGTGGGTTGTCTCTGTGTGTGTGTGTGTGTGTGTGTGTGTGTGTGTGTGTGTGTGTGTGTGTGTGTGTGTGTGTGTGTGTGTGTGTGTGTGTGCGTGTGCGTGTGTGTGTGTGTCCCCAGCCTGTGGAGATGTGGCAGAGCAGATCAGGGCGTCCAGTGGAGTGATCACCAGCCCTGGCTGGCCCTTCCAGTACCCCTCCAGGATCAACTGCAGCTGGAACATCAGGGCTAACCCTGGGGAAATCATCACCATCAGGTACAGCTAGCTCTACACCATCTCCTCTACACAATCTATACCGCTTCTCTTCCTCAGCACTTCGATCCATCTCTCCCTCTTCCTCCTCTCCTCCCTCAGTATCTCCCTCCCTCAGTCTGTACCCTCCTCAGCCTAGCTGGATGTGTACACTGCCCACGCGATAAGAGGGCCTGATTAATGCAGGGGCCGATTCCTCCTGCCCCAAGCCCGTAGGGGGTAGTTGAGGTGGGGAAAAATGCAGAGATTTTTTTTTTACTGCAACTGCCAACTACAGAAGCCTGTGTGTTAATCAGCAGATGGGGAAGAGAGGAGGTAGGGGGCCCATATGGGGGTTGGGTAACTGGGGGCCCTAAGCAAGGCAAAACACTTTAGTCGACCCCCTCAACCCGCCCCTACCATCCGTTCTATTAGCCAACGTGCAATCACTGGATAATAAACTGGATGAGCTCATTTCGAGACTGTCCTACCAACAGGACATTAAAAACTGTAGTATCTTATGTTTCACCGAGTCGTGGCTAATCGACGACACAGATAATATACAGTTGGCTGGGTTTTACGTGCATCGGCAGGACAGAACAGCTACGTCCAGTAAGACAAGGGGAGGGGGTGTGTGTCTTTGTCAATAACAGCTGGTGCGCAATGTCTAATTTTAAGGTAATCTTGAGGTATTGCTCGCCTAAGGTAGAGTACCTCATGATAAGCTGTAGACCACACTATCTACCAAGAGAGTTTTCATCTTTATTTTTCGTAGCCGTCTATTTACCACAAAAAACGAGGCTGGCACTAAGACCACACTCAAGAGCTGTATAAGGCCATAAGCAAACAAGACAATGCTCATCCAGAAGCGACACACCTAGAGTCCAGGGACAGTTTTTCTGGGATTGATTTGCACTTTTCGCAAAGTACGTTCATCTGTAGGAGCAGAACGCGTCTCCTTCCTGAGCGGTATGATGGCTGCGTGGTCCCATGGTGTTTATACTTGCATACTATTGTTTGTACAGATGAACGCGGTACCTTCAGGCGTTTGGAAATTGCTCCCAAGGATAAATCAGACTGGTGGAGGTCTACAATTTTTTTTTCTGAGGTCTTGGCTGATTTCATATGATTTTCCCATGATGTCAAGTAAAGAGGCACTGAGTTTGAAGGTAGGCCTTGAAATGTATCCACAGGTGCACCTCCAATTGACTCAAATGATGTCAATTAGCCAATTGACTCCAATTATGTCAATCAGAAGCTTCTAAAGCCATGACATAATTTTCTGGAATTTTCCAAGCTGTTTAAAGGCACAGTCGACTTAGTGTATGTAAACTTCTGACCCACTGGAATTGTGATACAGTGAATGATAAGTGAAATAATCTGTCTGTAAACAATTGTTGGAAAAATGTATTTTGTCATGCACAAACCGACTAGCCAAAACTATTGTTTGTTAACAAGAATTTTGTGGAGTGGTTAAAAAACAATTTTTTATGACTCCTATTTAATTGTATGTAAACTTCCGACTTCAACTGTACGTACGGTCACTGTGGGGACAACGTCATCGATGCACTTATTGATGAAGCCAGTGACTATTGTGGTGTGCTCCTCAATGCTATCGGAAGAGTCTTGGAACATATTCCAGTCTGTGCTAGCAAAACAGTCCTGTCGTAAAACAGTCCTGTAGCTTAGTATCTGCGTCATCTGACTACTTCCGTATTGAGCGAGTCACTGGTCCTTCCTGCTTTAGTTTAGCTTGTAAGCAGGAACCAGGACGATAGCTTTATGGTCAGATTTGCCAAATGGAGGGCGAGGGAGTTCTTTGTACGCATCTTTGTGTGTGTGAAGTTAAGGCTGTCTAGATTTTTCCCCCCCCTGGTTGCACATGTTACATGCTGGTAGAAATGAGGTAAAACGGATTTAAGTTTCCCTGCGTTAAAGTCCCTGGCCACTAGGAACGCCGCCTCTGGATGAGCACTGACCAGAGTGCTGACAGCAACTTGCCTTTTCTTTATGGCAGTGCTGTGTCCATGGTTACCAGCACAGAAATAGACCCTGTTTAGTGGTTAAGAACAAACAGAAAATGCAATCTATCAATGACCATTAATGGGCAACAGGGCTTGCATGCAAACAACACTTGATAAATTCACTAAATTAGTGAATGTGTTAGTAATAGGTTAGTAGTGCTTATACGCAAGTCATGGTTCTACACATTAGTAATATAAGTGGTTTTACTCTCTTTATTTAAAAAATAAAAGCAGTTCAGTTATTGGTTATGTCTCATCCAATGTATTCTAACCCTGGAGGAAAGTCAACTAGTCATATCAGGGAAATACATTGATCATCTTTATTGTTGGGAAACTTCTTTCAACTGTTTGCTTTTTTCTAGCATGTACCCTATGAAAGTCGCTCATATCGGTGACATCCAGTTTACAGACTTCGACTAGATATGTGGTTTTCTTACCTACTTCAGTTGAATGCACTTATTGTAATTCGCTCTGGATAAGAGTGTCTATAAAGCTAGAGTCCTTAATTAGTGAGACTGCCACGTCCTTTTGGGATATTTCAACAAGTTACTGCAAACAACGTAAACACTCGAACATCAATGCACGCGCAATAGAACAGCAGAATATGTACTGCACATTTCATTTTACCACGCTGCTAGACACTCCTCTCCGTTGTTTCATCAACAAAACAATAACAAAGATGCTGGGGCGAACAGTGGTGCTGTTTCCCAAAATGCGGATTCGATCTTTAACTTACTAAATTGTGAAATGTACAGTACATGAATGGTTTTTACTGTCGGGAAACCTTTTTTAACCCTTTGCCATTTCTCCCCCCAGTTTCCAGGACTTTGAGATCCAGAGCTCTCACCGTTGCGGCCTGGACTGGATCTCCATTAGCACCTACAAGAACCTGGACGGATACCGGGCATGTGGCTCATCCATCCCAGCCCCTTACATTTCCTCCCAGGACCACGTGTGGATCAAGTTCCACTCGGACGACATCATGACCGGCAAGGGCTTCAGGCTGTCTTATATAACAGGTAGCACCGCTCGCAGAATCATGCTATTTATATCTGTAGCAAGGACTATTGTACGGTCAGATCAGAGATGACATGTGGACAGATGTCTACTGGTGGTGAGGATGTTCCTACCCCCAAGAGAAAAGAGAGAAAGCAGCTTTTAGTTTTTTTGTCCTCTTTCTATGCTTTTCTCTCTGTTGTCTCCAAGCATTGGATTTTCAAACGTGTAAAAAGACAAAGGATCAGAGGCTCACGGACCGTGTACGTCTATAAATTAACGTATGAAGAAATTGATTCTGCAGATATAATGTTGATGGTGCACAGCTTGATCAATAGGCACTATCATTGTACATAATTTAACTAAATGGTCCTACAATTTTCGCTTGATTGTCACTAATGGTAAAACATTTTTAAATGGTCACACAGTGCATTAAATGGTGGTATTTTCCCTAGGGCTGTTGCGGTGACCAGATTTCTGCCACACCGGCGGTCACGAGTCATGAAGGCAGTCAAATTCCACGTGACCATTTAGTCACTGTAAATTAGGCTTCTCCAAGCTCTGATGCTGCTGCTGGTCATATAGTAGCCTACCAAACTTGCTTAACTGCCTGGTACTCAGCACTTTATTGTCCCTCTAATCACTCTGACATCAATGCAAATGTAATCGAAAATCTAATCAAACACTTCATGAGCTCATGTTGGGCAACATTTCTATAGGCTATGAAATTGCGTGAGAAAACAGAGTGATGGCCTCTACTAAAGAGGAGGATCCCATCAGCTTTCTATAGACTAGGCCTACTATATTTATTTCTCAACTTTCCTAATATTAAGCACATTGTTTATCTTTACAACAGGAGTATAGCCTACCTGGCTGGCATGAAAATAAACCACGGGGAAAAGCGTTCTCCATTCACTATTTAAGTGCATAGATGACATGTATTTTTTCACGCTGTCCCTGTTTCGATACAGGTGCATGATAATGGTCCATTCTAAATCCAAAACAAATTTCACACATATATTATTTAGTATATGTAAAGACAAGATTAAATCAAGAATAGTCTGATGGGTGACAATATTAGTCTATCACTTGTGAATTATATAATATCACTTGTGAATGATGCCCAGCATAAGAAACTGCATTTTTTGCGACTTTTTCAAATCATAGTAGCCTAGCCCAAAGCCCTATATGTTTTGATAAGGTTTGGATCAACTAAAGTGGCCAAATAACTTCTTAAAATTAAGCATATTAATCCGCTGTACAAGGGGTGTAGAGCCTAACTGGCAGACCCAAGCAGTGTGTGAGTTTCAAGTTTGGGGAAGATACTTTTATAATAATGGTGCATTTTTATGGTGAAAATTATTACATGCATAATTTCATTTGTGGTCACTTCTGATAATGGTGTTTTCCGCTTATGATAATGGTGTTGTCCGCTAATGGAACATTTGCGCTTATAGCCTACTACCATGTGCGCATTGCTGCGCTTACAATGTGAAGAAATAGCCTAATAGTTTATCAACATTTTAAGCTAAACGTTCTGATCTGTTGCGTCAGCCACATTGCGTAAAAAGGTATTTTGATGCTAGTGGTTGTATTAATTTCGGATCTATCGCATCCCACAACTGTCCCAGACTATGTTTGGAATATTTATTCTAAGCATTATCAAGTGGTTGTCAAATTGTGAATGAGTGACTGATGTAATGTGTACAGCCTAGAGGTCGACCGATTAATCGGAAAGGCTGATTAATTAGGGCCGATTTCAAGTTTTCATAACAATCGGTAATCGGCATTTTTGGACACCAATCATGGCCGATTACATTGCACTCCACGAGGAGACTGCGTGGCAGGCTGATTACCTGTTATGCGAGTGCAGCAAGGAGCCAAGGTGCTAGCTAGCATTAAACGTATTTTATAAAAAACAATCAATCTTAACATAATCACTAGTTAACTACACATGGTTGATGATATTACTAGTTTATCTAGCTTGTTCTGCCGTTGCATATAATCGATGCGGTGCCTGTTAATTTATCATTGAATCATAGCCTACTTCGCCAAACAGGTGATTTAACAAGCGCATTCGCGAAAAAAGCACTGTCGTTGCACCAATGTGTACCTAACCATCAACGCCTTTCTTAAAATCAATACACAAGTATATATTTTTAAACCTGCATATTTAGTTAATATTGCCTGCTAACATGAATTTCTTTTAACTAGGGAAATTGTGTCACTTCTCTTGCATTCTATGCAACAGAGTCAGGCTATATGCAGCAGTTTGGGCCGCCTGGCTCGTTGCGAACTGTGTGAAGACCAACTTCGCCAAACGGGGGATGATTTAGCAAAAGCGCATTTGCGAAAAAAGCACAATCGTTGCACGAATGTTCCTAACCATAAACATCAATGCCTTTCTTAAAATCAATACACAGAGGTATAGGTAGTTAAAAGAAATCCAGGTTAGCAGGCAATATTAAACTAGGGAAATTGTGTCACTTCTCTTGCGTTAATTGCACACAGAGTCAGGGTATATGCGACAGTTTGGGCCGCCAGGCTCGTTGCGAACTAATTTGCCAGAATTGTACGTAATTATGACATAACATTGACTGACGGTTGTACAATGTAACAGGAATTTTTAGACTTATGGATGCCACCCATTAGATAAAATACGGAACGGTTCCGTATTTCGCTGAAAGAATAAACGTTTTGTTTTCGAAATGATAGTTTCCGGATTTGACCATATTAATGACATAAGGCTCGTATTTCTGTGTGTTATTATGTTATAATTAAGTCTATGATTTGATATTTGATAGAGCAGTCTGACTGAGCGGTGGTAGGCAGCAGCAGGCTCGTAAACATTCATTCAAACAGCACTTTCGTGCGTTTGCCAGCAGCTCTTCCCTGTGCTTCAAGCATTGAGCTGTTTATTACTTCAAGCCTATCAACTCCCGAGATTAGGCTGGTGTAACCGATGTGAAATGGCTAGCTAGTTAGCGGGGTGCGCGCTAATAGCGTTTCAATCGGTGACGTAGCTCACTCTGAGACCTTGAAGTAGTTGTTCCCCTTGCTCTGCAAGGGCCGCGGCTTTTGTGGAGCGAGGTGCAACGATGCTTTGAGGGTGGCTGTTGTCGATGTGTTCCTGGTTTGAGCCCAGGTAGGGGCGAGGAGAGGGACGGAAGCTATACTGTTACACTGACAATACTAAAGTGCCTATAAGAACATCCAATAGTCAAAGGTATATGAAATGCAAATGGTATAGAGAGAAATAGTCCTATAATAACTACAACCTAAAACTTCTTACCTGGGTATATTGAAGACTCATGTTAAAAGGAACCACCAGCTTTCATATGTTCTTATGTTCTGAGCAAGGAACTTAAACGTGCACTTTCTCCAACACTTTGTTTTTGCATTATTTAATCCAAATTGAACATGTTTCATTATTTATTTGAGGCTAAATTGATTTTATTGATGTATTATATTAAGTTAAAATAAAGTGTTCATTCAGTATTGTTGTAATTGTCATTATTACAAATTAATTAATTAATAGTCCGATTAATCGGTATCGGCTTTTTTTGGTCCTCCAATAATCGGTATCGGCGTTGAAAAATCATAATCGGTCGACCTCTAGTACAGCCTACTCAAGAAACAAAGCAGAGCTCATTTCAAGCTACTTTTTTCAAGTCATCATTAGTCTCATCATGCAGCCTTACAATGTATTAAAAATCAAAACATATATCGCAAAGTTTGTAGAACGAAAGTTACACTAATAACTCTAAATTAAGCATATAGGAATAGGTATTTCTTTGTTAACCGCTCAACACAGAATAGCCGCACGTGCGCACTCCCTCAAATTGTTTGGAGAAAATGTCCTTTCTATTTTATTCAGCTTTGTTCAATTGTATACTTCATACTATAAAATAATGCCACGGAATTCTAAGCAAATCTTGTCTGCTAAATGAACTAGTGTAGCCCACAGCCATTTGGCATAGCCAGATCAGGACCTAACATAAGGACAACATTTTCTTCATATCATGCTTCTTTAGACCTGTTTTAAAATATATAATGGATTTATTGTGAAGACGTAGGCCATATTACATGGATTTATTTGACTTTCTAAAATGTACATGTTCCAAAGGTCTGCATCAGTGGCAGGGATGTGTGGAAGCCAGGAGATGCAAAATGTGTTTATGTTAATTAACGGTCAATTACCGTGAGACCGACAGATATTTGCTTGACAAACACCGGCTGACGAACTTTCATGACCGCCACAGTCCTAGTATTTCCTAATATTCCTAATTTCAGGAAAATCGGAGATGATCAGCTGCGACTTGGACCAGTTCCACTGTTCCAACGGAAAGTGCATCCCGGAGTCGTGGAAGTGCAACACCATGGACGAGTGTGGTGACAACTCTGACGAGGAGCTGTGTGTACAGCCCAACCCCTCGGCAGCATTCTCCTTCCAGCCCTGTGCCTTCAACCAGGTATCTCATTTACATACAGTACCAGTCAAAAGTTTGGACTCATTCAAGGGTTTTTCTTTCTATTTATTATTTGCTACATTGTAGAATAATAGTGATGCCATCAACTGTGAAATAACACATATGGAATCATGTAGTAACCAACAGAGTGTTAAACAAATCAAAATATATTTTAGATTCTTCAAAGTGGCCACCTTTTGCCTTGATGAAAGCTTTGCACACTCTTGGCATTCTCTTAACCAGCTTCATGAGGAATACTTTTCCAACAGTCTTGAAGGAGTTCCCACATATGCTGAGCACTTGTTGGCTGCTTTTCCTTCACTCTGCGGTCCAACTCATCCCAAACCATCTCAATTGGGTTGAGGTCGGGTGATTTTGGAGGCCAGGTCATCTGATGCAGCACTCCATCACTCTCCTTGGTCAAATAGCCATTACACAGCCTGGAGGTGTGTTTTTGGTCATTGTCCTGTTGAAATTATAGTCCCACTAAGCGCAAACCAGATGGGATGGCGTATTGCTGCAGAATGCTGTGGTTGCCATGCTTTTTAAGTGTGCCTTGGATTCTAAATAAATCACAGACCGTGTCACCAGCAAGCACCATCACACCTCCTCCTCCAAGCTTCACGGTGGGAACCACACATGCGGAGATCATTCGTTCACCTACTCTGCGTCTCAGAAAGACACTGTGGTTGGAACCAAAACTCTCAGTCCAAAGGACAGATTTCCACCGGTCTAATGTCCGTTGCTCGTGTTTCTTGGCTCAAGCAAGTCTCTTCTTATTATTGGTGTTCTGTAGTAGTGGTTTCTTTGTAGCAATTTGACCATGAAGGCCTGATTCACGCAGTGTCTGAATAGTTGATGTTGAGATGTCTGTTACTTGAACTCTGAAGCATATATTTGAGCTGCAATTTTTGAGGCTGGTAACTCTAATAAACTTATTCTCTGCAGCAGAGGTAAATCCGGGTCTTCCTTTCCTGTGGCGGTCCTCACGAGAGCCAGTTTCATCATAGCGCTTGATGGTTTTTGCAACTGCCCTTGAAGAAACTCCGGATTGACTGACCTTCATGTCTTAAAGTAATGATGGGGGGTCGTTTCTCTTTGCTTATTTGAGCTGTTCTTGCCATAATATGGACTTGGTATTTCACTAAATAGGGCTATCTTCTGTATACCACCACTACCTTGTCATAACATAACTGATTGGCTCAAACGCATTAAGAAGGAAAGAAATTCCACAAATTAACTTTTAACAAGCCACACCTGTTAATTGAAATGCAATCCAGGTGACTACCTCATGAAGAGAATGCCAAGAGAGTGCAAAGCTGTCATCAAGGGAAAGGGTGGCTACTAAAATCTATTTTGATTTAGCACTTTTTTTGGTTACTACATGATTCCATATGTGTTATTTTATAGTTCTAATGTCTTCACTATTATTCTACAATGTAGAAAATAGTAAAAAATTAAGAAAAACCCTGGAATGAGTAGGTGTGTCCAAACATTTGACTGGTACCCCTGAGTCAATACATGTTAGAATCATCTTCGGCAGCGATTACAGCTGTGACTCTTTCTGGGTAAGTCTCTAAGAGCTTTGCACACCTGGATTGTATACTTTTTGCATATTATGATTTTTTCAAATTCTTTAAGCTCTGTGAAATTGGTTATTGGTCATTGCTAGACAGCCATTTTCCAGTCATTAAATATTTATTTTTTGCCCTTTTTCTCTCCAATTTTCGTGATATCTAATTGGTAGTCTTGTCCCATCGCTGCCACTCTCGTAACTCTCGTAATTTGTTAAGCAAGTTTGTACTCCTGAACGTATTAAGGCTTGCTATAACAGAAGAGTTGAAAACTAATTGACTCAAGCATTTTCAGCTTTTCATTTTAAATTAGTTCGTAGATAATGTTTTTCACATAATTCCACTCTTACATTATGGGGTATTGTGTGTGTTTAGACCAGTGACACAAAATCTAAATTTAGGCGATTTTAAATTAAGGCTGTAACACAACAAAATGTGGAAAAAGTCAAGGGGTGTGAATACTTTCTGTATGTATTTTCCAATTTAATTGAATATAAAGTGCTTTTGGGGTGTCTAATGTACAGCCAATCTTGCGCAAGCTGTCCATTATTTTGCCCACTTGATAAAAACAAGGACCACAATTGAAAATACGTTTGTAGACTTTGTTTTCAATCCTCTACGATTTTTGTTGTACTCCCATGGCCGAGGAAACTATGTATTTTAAATTTGTAAAATAAAATAATAATATTAATATTATGAATTAATACAATTATCATTCAGTTTCCCTGCCTGTCCCGCTACACCCGCGTCTACACCTGCCTGCACGAGTCGCTCAAATGTGACGGCAGCATCGACTGCCAGGACCTTGGTGACGAGATCGACTGTGACGTGCCCACCTGCGGCGAGTGGCTGCGGAACTTCTACGGCACCTTCAGCTCGCCCAACTACCCTGACTTCTACCCACCAGGCAGCAACTGCACCTGGCTTATCGACACAGGCGACCACCGCAAGGTTGGATGTAGCTAGGACTGTTGATTTTATAAATACAAAAAATCCTCAATGATTTTTTTGTATGTGTGTATTGTTGTACGGTATTCACATGGCTGAGACAACTATGGGTTTGTCTGAAATGACACGCTATATGGTAAACTATTTTTGACAAAGGCTCACCAGACGCAGACTATGTATTTGAAAATCATTCATTAATTCTTTAATGGATTGTTTCCAGGTGATCCTGCGTTTCATGGACTTCAAGCTGGACGGGACGGGCTATGGGGACTACGTCAAGGTGTACGACGGCTTGGAAGAGAACCCTCGCCGTCTACTCCGCGTCCTCACAGCCTTCGACTCCCGTGCCCCCATGGCCGTGGTCTCGTCCTCGGGCCAGCTGCGCGTTCACTTCTACGCTGACAAGATCAATGCGGCAAGGGGCTTCAATGTTACCTACCAGGTAGGCGCATGAGTTCAACCCAAGTTTCTCCAAATCGATTAGTTGCTATTGGTTTGGTTGCTAGGGCCGATTGATTCAATTAATAGTTTTCAAAATATAGTATAAAATATAATATAGCAAAATATAGTACGAGGTACCCACATCGTTGCATACTAGCTTCTTATTTATTGCGCGGGAGAAAAGCATTTAAAAAAAAATCAAAACCAACAATCTTGTTTATTTAAAGGGACATTTAAGCCTTATCTCTGCCACTGTATATAGAATAGTAACAACGATACGTTTTTTCATAAATATAAATACAACAAGCTCGTTTTCATTTCACTGGCAGAATTAGGACGTTTTGACTTCCTGTCTATTCTTCTGCTCATAGTGTACCACAAGATCCAGCATTCATACCGAATGCACGACGGACCAGGGCAGGAAGCACTGCCCCACACAGAGCTGTAGTATTTCTGATGTATCATCTTGTATATATAGGAATGAATCCGCTGAAAGACATCCAATGGCTCTATCGAAGAAGTACAACAATATCTACACGCACACAAATATATAGTGCGATTGGTATATCAGAGGCTTTGCGAAATGCCACAAAGCAGAACTTACTTACATTTTCTGATCTCGTCCGTATTTTTGTCATTGGGTGTATCGTGTATCGTTAGACGCACGAAACCCAGACCCACTTTCTTTGAGGCCAAATATGTGTAAAACACATCACACTGACCTAGAAGTGCTTCTGATATTTCCCTTTAAACTCTCCCTTGAAAAGTCTTGATTTCTTTATTTTGGAATCATTACGGATGCCCTCGAATCAACTAATCAATGAATCTACCTAATCTACCTCATCTCCTGCCAGGTGGACGGTTTCTGTCTGCCCTGGGAGATCCCGTGTGGGGGCAACTGGGGCTGCTACACGGAGCAGCAACGCTGCGACGGTTACTGGCACTGCCCCAATGGCCGCGACGAGGTCAACTGTAGCACCTGCCAGGAGGATGAGTTTCCCTGCTCCAGAAATGGCGCCTGCTACCCGCGCTCGGACCGCTGCAACTACCAGAACCGCTGCCCCAACGGCTCGGACGAGAAGAACTGCTTCTTCTGCCAGCCGGGCAACTTCCACTGTAAGAACAACCGCTGTGTGTTCGAGAGCTGGGTGTGTGACGCGCAGGACGACTGCGGCGACGGAAGCGACGAGGAGAGTTGTCCGGTCATCGTGCCCACACGGGTCATCACGGCGGCGGTTATAGGAAGTCTCATCTGTGGCCTGCTGCTGGTCATCGCTCTGGGCTGCACCTGCAAGCTCTACTCCCTCCGGATGTTTGAGCGCAGGTAATAAACTCAGACCCCTTGTTATTACACAGTTGTTAAACAGTTATACAGCGCCCACATAAGTCATAAGACTTTATTTCTGTCTGTGTGGTTTGCTATGACAGCTTGAGTATGTTTCACACCTACTACGACAGATGATTGGTAATCCAGACTAGTCTTTAGGCTTTTATAAATGCTTTCTTTGGATTCAAATAGCTAGTTAGCTCTCTGATTTCTGTCTTTTTTCTCCATCAAAGGACACTGAATGAACTTTGAAATGCATTTTTTTTTTGTACATCTAACTGATCTGGTTGTGTTTGTTGCTTCCATTCCTTTGAATCCCTCTAACTGTTTCCCCAGGTCATTTGAGACCCAGCTGTCCAGGGTTGAGGCTGAGCTCCTGAGGAGGGAGGCTCCGCCCTCCTATGGTCAGCTGATCGCCCAGGGCCTCATCCCCCCCGTGGAGGACTTCCCTGTCTGCTCCGGCAACCAGGCAAGTCTACATCTAGATCAAACTGCCCTCTCTTGTTCTCCTCGGAAGATGTGATCCCCTTGTCCATACACGACTCAAGCTTCAGTCTGTGTTAAGAGTGCACATTTCAAGTCCGGACGTGAATGCCTATCTTTGTCATAGGATTGGAGACACCAAGAATCAACTGTGTAATATCGAACAACCCGGCTTCAGTAACAAAAGTTGAAGCGGTTTAACTGTGATTCATTAAGTGGAAGTTGACTGGGCTTGTTTAGTTAAACAGTAACTGCTGTATGTTTACAGTATATGGCCGTTTATATATAGTAAGGTTTATTTGAGCTTACAGTGTACAGACAAAAAGGGAAAAAAAGATATTCGGGTGAAATGAAATAATTGATTTAAAGCAGTTTGTAACTGGAGTGGAGGGAGGAAGCATCGTTTGTCTCTGAGTGGAGGGAGGATCGCGGATAGCAGCCAGGAGAGTCACAGTTAGTCAGCCAAACACGGACAGGTCCGGAGCCTCAGCCACGAATCAAGCTGTCCTGCCTGCTTCTCTGTATAGCCACTCCTCCAACAAGTTTGTTCAGCACCAACTTTTCTCTCCTCATAAAGCCTTTGTCATGGAAATCCAAACAAACAGTCCCGTTTGCCGCCAGCTTACAACTATGTGGGATAAACTCTAGTCTTTCCTGGTTTCTGTTGGGAGACACATTTCCCAATGACCTTCAGATTCACATCTCAGGAGTTTGATGTTTATTGTCATCTATAATAGATTGGGTTACTTACTGTAAAGGACTGTGTAAACTGTTGATTTAAAAAGGGCTTTATTATTTGATTGATGATACTAACAGTCTTGCTGTTCTCCCTGTGTGTTGTCCAGGCGTCTGTGTTGGAGAACCTGAGGTTGGCTGTTCGCTCCCAGCTGGGTTTCACCTCCATCCACCTGCCCACCTCCGGTCGCCACAGCAACATCTGGCAACGCCTCTTCAACTTCACACGCTCACGGCGCTCCGGCTCACTGGCCCTGGTGTCTGCTGACGGCGAGGACAACAGCACCAGCAGCGGTAACGGTGGCTGCTCGGCCCACGAACCCGACAGGGCTGGACCCCACCGGGGGCTGCTGCCCCTCGACTCGGACGACACAGATACAGAGAGCGAGCGTCGGGATGTCCCTGGGGCCGTGGGGGGGCTTGTAGCCCCCCTCCCCGTAAAGACCCCTCCGGCAACTGCAGTGGAGGCCATCGTCTCGGTGTCGACAAACTCCACCACTCCCGCCCCTCTTCCCAGCCGTAGGGACAGCCACCGGGCTAGGGCCAGCCCGGCAGTGGTGGAGACACACACCATAGAGACCCCAGGGGGAGAGGCAGCAGAGCCTCAGGGTACTGCGACCGGGAGGAGCCAGCTGAGCAGTGCCCTGAGCCGCGTCACCCGCAGCCTGCGCTGGGTACGTTTCTCCCTGGGCCGCTCCGGAGGCTCCTCGGGTGGGGGAACCCAGAACCTCAGCCCTCTGAGGCACCTAGAGCATGGAGCAGGGACCAGGGAGGACGAAGACGACGTGGAGCTGCTTATCCCTGTGTCGGATGCTGCCTCGGACACTGACTCCACCAGCGAGACCTCCAGGCTCCTCAGCCTGGAGGTAGGTCTAGATCAGGCTGCCCCCCGCCTATCATCCCCAGCCTCTCTCAGGTCAGGCCGGGTGTCCCTGGGCCGGAACGGGCCCTGTGAACACTGTAGCATGGTTCACACCGCACAGATCCCAGACGCCTGTGTGGAGGCCACAAGCAAGACGGAGACCAATAGCGATGACGAGTTACTTCTGCTCTGCTAATAGCTCTAACCTAAATGACGTTAGAGTATGACTCAACTGACTGTCAAAAATGGACTGTCCCTGTCAAACTTTGCCATTTATTTTCTCTGGAAGAGGGCGGGGGTTAAATGTCATTTTTATGCCCCGTTTTTGAAAAGTCTGTGGTTCGTACTGTATTGCAGTCTTCTTGGTGTATTCATCAGATGGTACAATCTCTGCCCTCCTCCCCCTCTTCCCCTCCAAGTTCCAGTCCCAGACCTTTCCCTTGGGAGTTCCAACTCAGCCTGGGAACTGGGGAGTAGAACTACTGAATCTTGACTTTGTCTTGCCGAGCAAAAGTTGAATTGCCCGTGCACCTGTGAGTGTGAG
Organism: Salvelinus namaycush; assembly: GCF_016432855.1. Taxonomy (NCBI): domain Eukaryota; kingdom Metazoa; phylum Chordata; class Actinopteri; order Salmoniformes; family Salmonidae; genus Salvelinus; species Salvelinus namaycush. The sequence goes on from NC_052333.1 coordinate 36,711,206, forward strand.
TTAGGCCTAACTCAAGGCAAGCAGAGTGGGACTGAGGCGTATAACAACGCAGCCACAGCACCTCTTCTTCTTACACTAATTTGGGACGAAGCAGAATAAATAAGCTGTCTTTTTATGTTCAAGAATAATGGTACGAGAGAGACCAAGTATAGAGTGCGGACAATTAACAAACTAGAGCCTGTGAAAAGCTAGACGAGATTTAAAAATAGCTGTCAGCTTTATTTGATGTCAGTTGTTTCTTCTCCTTCGGTTTAGGGAATGTGAGGGTGAGGGCTCTGAGTGTCTGTGGCTTACCGTGTGATGGTATGTTTGTTTCAGTTCAACGGGAGGCTGTGTAACTCCTTTCCTATTGAAAGGTACTGATGTGTTCTCATGCGTGATCTTAGCAAGAGCAGTTTATTTATGAAAAGTAAATTGCAGAGAACCTCTTTCTGAAGACGAAAACGTTGTATAACATCCACAGATGTTTGTTGTATTTATTGTTTTGTTACTGTTTTGGTAACCTCAGTGTTTTGGTACTGAGAATACTTGTGCCACTGTGTATATTTATTTCATTTTCAGTAGTGATTAATTGAGAAGATGCATGTCAAATTGTCTTGTGCTATTTTTTTGTTAAAGTGATACATTGAAAAACAAGTATATAAACATAACTGTTTTCTGCATGTAGAAAATCAGAATAAAGCATTCATCCTGCTAACTTGTTTGTGTTTCTTTGTTGGGATATGAGGTGAAATTTGTCATGCTCAAAGTCAATAGTAAATTCCTCTCCATCCAAGATGGCATAGCAATCAGACGTCCTTTGTCCTTGTCGTGTCCCGTGTATATATATATTTACATCTTTCTTCGCATTTCTTTTATATATTTTATTTTTTGTTTTGTTTTTCAAAACACTCTCCTGCAACCCGCCTAACCAATTAAAAAAAAAAAAAAAAAGTATTATTTACCTCAAATCTGAAATCCACAATAGAAGCTAGCCAGAAGCTAGCCAGTTTACTGGCTAACGTTAGTATTCAGCTAACCACGGTTTGTGGTCATCAGCTATCCTTTAGCTCGAAAAGCTATCGCCAGTTTTGTACAACGCGACTCAGACCAGAACATACCGGACCTATTTTTCTCTCCATATCCCCGGATTTCAACCGCAAGCTCTGGACATTTACACCTGGATCTCGCAGCTAGCTAGCTGCTAACCGTGTGACTATTGGCTTACGTCGATCCCGGAGCAAACATCAATTATTCCGGAGCTAGCCAGCTGAAGAGTTCCATCAGCCACTCCTGGGCTACAATCACCTATCCCGACCCGTTTTACTGCCGATGCAGAGCCCCACCGGGCCTTCACGACTGGACTACCGAACGTTATCTGCCCGAGGGAGTTATCCAACTGGCCCCTCCGTCACGACGTTACCTGAACGCCCATCTGCGGCCCACTAATCGTTAGCTGTCTTATCGGCTGCTATCTGAATAGGTCTATCGGACAATTTTTCTTGGGTCACTATAACTATATCTATTTTGCCAATTGGATTGATCCCCTCTACCACACGGAACCCCACTAATCTACCGTCGGAAACACACGAGGTGGATAAAAACAGGCCTCCATCCTATGCTATAGCTTGTTACCGATGGCTCGGCTAGCTGTCTGAATCGCCGTTACCCCAACCAACCTCACTACTCACTGGACCCTTATGATCACTCGACTAAGCATGCCTCTCCTTAATGTCAATATGCCTTGTCCATTGCTGTTCTGGTTAGTGTTTATTGACTTATTTCAATGTAGAGCCTCTAGCCCTGCTCATCATACCTTATCCAACCTTTCAGTTCCACCACCCACACATGCGATGACATCACCTGGTTTCAATGATGTTTCTAGAGACAATATCTCTCTCATCATCACTCAATACCTAGGTTTACCTCCACTGTATTCACATCCTACCATACCTTTGTCTGTACATTATACCTTGAAGCTATTTTATCGCCCCCCAGAAACCTCCTTTTACTCTCTGTTCCGGACGTTCTAGACGACCAATTCTCATAGCTTTTAGCCGTACCCTTATCCTACTCCTCCTCTGTTCCTCTGGTGATGTAGAGGTGAATCCAGGCCCTGCAGTGCCTAGCTCCACTCCTATTCCCCAGGCACTCTCTTTTGATGACTTCTGTAACCGTAATAGCCTTGGTTTCATGCATGTTAACATTAGAAGCCTCCTCCCTAAGTTTGTTTTATTCACTGCTTTAGCACACTCTGCCAACCCGGATGTTCTAGCCGTGTCTGATCCTGGCTTAGGAAGACCACTAAAAATTCTGAAATCTCCATTCCTAACTACAACATTTTCAGACAGCTTGATGCCCTCAATCTCACACATATTATCAATGAACCTACCGGGTACCACCCCAAAGCCGTAAACACGGGCACCCTCATAGATGTCATCCTAACCAACTTACCCTCTAAATACACCTCTGCGGTTTTCAACCAAGATCTCAGCGATCACTGCCTCATTGCCTGCATCCATAATGGGTCAGCGGTCAAACGACCGCCACTCATCACTGTCAAATGCTCCCTGAAACACTTCAGCGAGCAGGCCTTTCTAATCGACCTGGTCGGGGTATCCTGGAAGGATATTGATCTCATCCCGTCAGTAGAGGATGCCTGTTTCTTTTTTTTATGCCTTCCTCACCATCTTAAATAAGCACGCGCCATTCAAAAAAATTAGAACCAGGAACAGATATAGCCCTTGGTTCTCTCCAGACCTGACTGCCCTTAACCAACACAAAAACATCCTATGGCGTTCTGCATTTGCATCGAACAGCCCCCGTGATATGCAGCTTTTCAGGGAAGCTAGAAACCAATATACACAGGCAGTTAGAAAAGCCAAGGCTAGCTTTTTCAAGCAGAAATTTGCTTCCTGCAACACAAACTCAAAAAGTTCTGGGACACTGTAAAGTCCATGGAGAATAAGAACACCTCCTCCCAGCTGCCCACTGCACTGAGGACAGGAAACACTGTCACCACTGATAAATCCACTATAATTGAGAATTTCAATAAGCATTTTTCTACGGCTGGCCATGCTTTCCACCTGGCTACCCCGACCCCGGTCAACAGCACTGCACCCCCCACAGCAACTCGCCCAAGCCTTCCCCATTTCTCCTTCTCCCAAATCCAGTCAGCTGATGTTCTGAAAGAGCTGCAAAATCTGGACCCCTACAAATCAGCCGGGCTAGACAATCTGGACCCTTTCTTTCTAAAATTATCTGCCGAAATTGTTGCAACCCCTATTACTAGCATGTTCAACCTCTCTTTTGTGTCGTCTGAGATTCCCAAAGATTGGAAAGCAGCTGCGGTCATCCCCCTCTTCAAAGGGGGGGACACTCTTGACCCAAACTGCTACAGACCTATATCTATCCTACCCTGCCTTTCTAAGGTCTTCGAAAGCAAAGTCAACAAACAGATTACCGACCATTTTGAATCCCACCATACCTTCTCCGCTATGCAATCTGGTTTCAGAGCTGGTCATGGGTGAACCTCAGCCACGCTCAAGGTCCTAAACGATATCCTAATCGCCATCGATAAGAAACAATACTGTGCAGCCGTATTCATTGACCTGGCCAAGGCTTTCGACTCTGTCAATCACCACATCCTCATCGGCAGACTCGATAGCCTTGGTTTCTCAAATGATTGCCTCGCCTGGTTCACCAACTACTTCTCTGATAGAGTTCAGTGTGTCAAATCGGAGGGCCTGTTGTCCAGGCCTCTGGCCGTCTCTATGGGGGTGCCACAGGGTTCAATTCTTGGACCGACTCTCTTCTCTGTATACATTAATGATGTCACTCTTGCTGCTGGTGAGTCTCTGATCCACCTCTACGCAGACGACACCATTCTGTATACTTCTGGCCCTTCTTTGGACACAACCCTCCAGACAAGCTTCAATGCCATACAACTCTCCTTCCGTGGCCTCCAATTGCTCTTAAATACAAGTAAAACTAAATGCATGCTCTTCAACCGATCGCTGCCAGCACCTGCCCGCCCGTCCAACATCACTACTCTGGACAGTTCTGACTTAGAATATGTGGACAACTACAAATACCTAGGTGTCTGGTTAGACTGTAAACTCTCCTTCCAGACTCACATCAAACATCTCCAATCCAAAGTTAAATCTAGAATTGGCATCCTATTTCGCAACAAAGCATCCTTCACTCATGCTGCCAAACATACCCTTGTAAAACTGACCATCCTACCGATCCTCGACTTCGGCGATGTCATTTACAAAATAGCCTCAAACACCCTACTCAATAAATTGGATGCAGTCTATCACAGTGCCATCCGTTTTGTCCCCACAGCCCTATATACTACCCACCACTGCGACCTGTACGCTCTCGTTGGCTGGCCCTCGCTTCATACTCGTCGCCAAACCCACTGGCTCCAGGTCATCTACAAGACCCTGCTAGGTAAAGTCCCCCCTTATCTCAGCTCGATGGTCACCATAGCAGCACCCACCTGTAGCACGCGCTCCAGCAGGTATATCTCTCTGGTCACCCCCAAAACCAATTCTTCCTTTGGCCGCTTCTCCTTCCAGTTCTCTGCTGCCAATGACTGGAATGAACTACAAAAATCTCTGAAACTGCAAACACTTATCTCCCTCACTAGCTTTAAGCACCAGCTGTCAGAGCAGCTCACAGATTACTGCACCTGTACATAGCCCATCTATAATTTAGCCCAAACAACTACCTCTCCCCCTACTGTATTTATTTATTTATTTTGCTCCTTTGCACCCCATTATTTCTATCTCTACTTTGCACATTCTTCCACTGCAAATCTACCATTCCAGTGTTTTACTTGCTATATTGTATTTACTTCGCCACCATGGCCTATTTATTGTCTTTACCTCCCTTATCTCACCTCATTTGCTCACATTGTATATAGACTTATTTTTCTACTGTATTATTGACTGTATGTTTGTTTTACTCCATGTGTAACTCTGTGTTGTTGTATGTGTCGAACTTCTTTGCCTTACCTTGGCCAGGTCGCAATTGTAAATGAGAACTTGTTCTCAACTTGCCTATCTGGTTAAATAAAGGTGAAATAAATTTAAAATTAAAATCAGGACTAATGTTCGTACATGTATTGCTGTCAATATTTGTTTTCTTCACTGAATCACCTGATGATGGTCGACAATATCACTTGACAACTAGCCTGCAGCTAGACACAAATGCGGCAGGTAGCCTAGTGGTTACAGCGTTGGGCCAGTAACCAAAAGGTTGCTAGATCGAATCCCCGATCTGACAAGGTAAAAATCTGTCATTCCGTCCCTGAACAAGGCAGTTAACCCACTGTTCCTAGGCTGTCATTGTAAGAATTTGTTCTTAACTGGCTGGCCTAGTTAAATACAGGTTAAATAAAAAAATGTGCATCCAATCCATCCAACAAGTATACTAAACAAAATCAGTCAATTCAAATAAATTCATTAGGCCCTAATTTATGGATTTCACATTACTGGGAATACAGATATGCATCTGTTGGTCACAGACACCTTACAAAAAAGGTAGCGGTGTGGATCAGAAAGCCAGTCAGTATCTGGTGTGACCACCATTTGCCTTATGCAGTGTGACTCATCTACTTTGCATAAAGTTGGTCAAGGTGTCTCTGGCAAAAGCTCTGGTGGACATTCCTGCAGTCAGCATGCCAATTGCAGTCAGCATGCCTCAACTTGAGACATCAGTGGCAGTGTTGTGTGACAAAACTGCACATTTTCGTGGCCTTTTTTGTCCCCAGGACAAGGTGCACCTGTGTAATGATCATGCTGTTTAATCAGCTTCTTGAGGTGTCACACCTGTCAGGTGGATGGATTATCTTGGCAAAGGATACATGCTCACAAATAGGGATGTAAACAAATTTGTGCACGGAATATGAGAGAAATAAGCTTTTTGTGCGTTTGGAACATTTCTGGGACACTTTACATGTTGCGTTTATATTTTTGTTCAATGTATACAGTATATGTTAATGACAACAGGCCTATAGGTAACTATTTTGGTTAGAAGCATTCGATTTTGAATTAGCATATGCCTACATTATGTTGGATTTGTGTGAGATTTGTTCTCACGGCGAAACATAATGAAACGTTACGTAGTACGATGCATTTTCAGAGATCTCCAAGATCCATGATTCGTACAGGGTTTAAGCTCAATGTTCTAATTGAATTGTTCAATGCTACAAAACACTAATTAATGTCAGGAAAGAAAGGTAGTGTTTTATATCATATGATCTGTGAAGACTCCAAGCAGTAACTCATGAATTATGGACAATTCATGAACTAGGGTGCAAAACATGTATTATATTAAATGTAGTCTATTCTGTGTATGTTCAAGTGTTTAACATTGCCTTGGCTGAGAGGGTAGGCTCCCGGCAGTGGTGTAGGCCAAGTGGAGGGTAAACTCTGTTCAAGAAAATGCATTGAAAGTCCAGGGAGAGTTACTTTTTCACCGTGACCAGCAATCAGTTTACCCACCTATTATTTTTACCACTACATCACTGGCTACCGGTAGGACTATTTGTAGTTCATGGTAATACACATTGTAGACTAGTCTAGTAAGTTGACCATGTCAGCAAGACGCATCAATATAATGCAGGCCTAATCAATGGCAATCGCTGAATGTCATTAGGCACACTTGGTGTTTTGTAACATCTGTCTATTTCCATTCATACAATGGCATGAGTATACATGCAGTATGGATGCTGGAATTATTTTGGAGTGGAAGAACATGCCTTCTTTTTTAAGTTATTTCTCGGACAATCAGATGAAAATGTCATGACTGGTTGAGTCCATGCCACATTAAAAGGTAATTATGTTTTACAGTTTATTATTAGGCCCTTAAAAAAAACCATGCACATGCTCAATACTGAGACCTTCCCAAATGTCATAGCGTAATTCACCTTCTGGTACAACCCTTATATTGTACGACAACAGGCTTGGGCAGCTGCCATGGTAATACCTGGCATTGGAGTATTCTGTAAATTAGCGTTTTGATGGTCATGATGCATGCAAACTGTGAGAAGATATCTACTGCTCTCTAGTGGCAGGACTTTCCATGCCATGTCCACTTTCATAAGCAATATAAACAACAAAGTACATCACTGAAGAACACGTTTATTTGGGCCTGTTCAACGTGAATTGTTCAATAGTAGAACTAGTTTGATGCGTCTTTCATTGGAAACATGCTGTTGTGATGATGTTAGGCCTATCTGTCTTAAAGCCAATTTATGCTTGATCCGAAAATGTGATCGGAGGCACCGTATGGATGGTGTAACGCAATTGCAGAGCCTATGTTGGCATGCAGAAGCGCCGTACGGGAGGTCCAGTATAAACACAAACTCGCTTCCTTGACAACTTCCTTCACAACAGTTCTGCTCAGCGAAGTGCAAGAAGTACAGTTGAAGTCAGAAGTTTACATACACCTTAGCCAAATACATGTAAACTCAGTTTTTCACAATTCCTGACATTTAATCCTAGTAAACATTCCCTGTCTTAGGTCAGTTAGGATCACCACCTCATTTTAAGAATGTGAAATGTCAGAATAATAGTAGAGAGAATGATTTATTGCAGCTTTTATTTCTTTCATCACATTCCCAGTGGGTCAGAAGTTTACATACACTCAATTAGTATTTGGTAGCATTGCCTTTAAATTGTTTAACTTGGGTCAAACGTTTCGGGTAGCTTTCCACAAGCTTCCCACAACAAGTTGGGTGAATTTTGGCCCAATCCTCCTGACAGAGCTGGTGTAACTGGGTCAGGTTTGTAGGCCTCCTTGCTCGCACATGCTTTTTCAGTTCTGACCACAAATTTTCTAAAGGATGAGGTCAGGGCTTTGTGATGGCCACTCAAACACCTTGACTTTGTTATCCTTAAACCATTTTGACACAACTTTGGAAGTATGCTTGGGGTCATTGTCCATTTGGAAGACCCATTTGCGACCAAGCTTTAACTTCCTGACTGATGTCTTGAGATGTTGCTTCAGTATATCCACATAATTTTCCTACGTCATGATGCCATCTATTTTGTGAAGTGCACCAGTCCCTCCTGCAGCAAAGCACCCCCACAACATGATGCTGCCACCCCCGTGCTTCACGGTTGGAATGGTGTTCTTCGGCTTGCAAGCCTGCCCCTTTTTCCTCCAAACATAACGATGGTCATTATGGCCAAACAGTTCTATTTTTGTTTCATCAGACCAGAGGACATTTCTCCAAAATGTACAATCTTTGTCCCCATGTGCAGTTGCAAACCGAAGTCTGGATTTTTAATCGCGGTTTAGGAGTAGTGGCTTCTTCCTTGCTGGTAGGCCTTTCAGATTATGTTGATATAGGACTTGTTTTACTGTGGATATAGATACTTTTGTACACGTTTCCTCCAGCATCTTCACAGGGTCCTTTGCTGTTGTTCTGCGATTGATTTGCACTTTTCGCACCAAAGTACGTTCATCTCCAGGAGACAGAACGCGTCTCCTTCCTGAGCGGTATGACGGCTGCGTGGTCCCATGGTGTTAATACTGTTTAAACTATTGTATGTACAGATGAACGTGGTACCTTCTGGCGTTTGGAAATTGCTCCTAAGGATGAACCAGACTTGTGGAGGTCTACATTTTTTTTATGAGGTGGGTTGGCTGATTTCTTTTGATTTTCCCATAATGTCAAGCAAAGAGGCACTGAGTTTTAAGGTAGGCCTTGAAATACATCCACAGGTACACCTCCAATTATCTCAAATTATGTCAATTAGCCTATCAGAAGCTTCTAAAGCCATGGCATAATTTTCTATGATTTTCCAAGCTGTTTAAAGGCACAGTCAACTTAGTGTATCTTCTGACCCACTGGAATTGTGATACAGTGAATTATAAGTTAAATAATCTGTCTGTAAACAATTGTTGGAAAAATGACTTGTGTCATTCACAAAGTAGATGTCCGAACCGACTTGCCAAAGCTACAGTTTGTTAACAAGACATTTTTGGAGTGGTTGAAAAACAAGTTTTAATGACTCCAACCTAAGTTTATGTAAACTTCCAACTTCAACTGTAGGAGAACTATCGCCTTATGGTGACGATAGCCATGTTGCAAGCCCAGCTTCAGACACAATCATTAGGCAAGGGTAATTTAAGTGTAGGAAAGGATGAAGCACCGTCTGTCCCACCAATAAGTACAGATAGTAGTATAAATCCCCAACATGTCAATACCTCTCAAATAAAAGTAGTGACGACGTCAATCTCTACTCCACTTTCAGATTGACATGCGTATTATTAATATTAGCTCTCTGTGTACATCCAAGGGCCAGCCGTGCTGCCCTGTTCAATTTTTCTAAGTCCTTTTTGTGGCACCTGACCACACGACTGCACAGTAGTCAAGGTGCGACACAACTAGGGCCTGTAGGAACCTGCCTTGTTTATAGTGTTGTTAAGAAGGCAGAGCATCGCTTTATTATGGACAGACTTATCCCCATCTTAGGTACTGTTGTATCAATATGTTTTGACCATGACAGTTTACAATCCAGGGTTATTCCAAGCAGTTTAGTCACCTCAACTTGCTCAATTCCCACATTATTCATCACAATATGTAGTTGAGGTTCAGGGTTTAGTGAATGATTTGTCCCATATACAAAGCTTTTAGTTTTGGAAATATTTAGGACCAACTTATTCCTTGCTAGCCATTCTGAAACTAACTGCAGCTCTTTGTTAAGTGTTAGTCCTTTCTGTCGCTGTAGTAGCTGACGTGTATAGTGTTGAGTCATCCGCATACATAGACACACTGGCCTCACTCAAAGCCAGTGGCATGTCGTTAGTAAAGATTTTTTTAAATCAAGGGGCCTAAACAGCTACCCTGGGTAATTCCTGCTTCTACCTGGATTATGTTTGAGAGGCTTCCATTAAAGATCACCCTCTGTGTTCTGTTAGACAAGTAACTCTTTATCCACATTATAGCAGGGGCACAAGTTTTTCCAGCAGCAGACTATGATCGATAATGTCAAAAGCTGCACTGAATTCTAACAAGACAGCCCCCACAATCATTTTATCATGAATTCTCTCAGCCAATCATCAGTCATTTGTGTAAGTGCCTGTGCTTGTTGAGTGTTCTTCCCAATATGCATGCTGAAAGTCTGTCAATTTGTTTACTGTGAAATAGCATTGTATCTGGTCAACAAAAATAATCCAGAAGCTTACTAAGGGTTGGTAACAGACTGATTGGTCAGCTGTTTGAGCCAGTAAAGGAGGCTTTACTGTTCTTGGGTAGCGTAATGACTTTAGCTTCCCTCCAGGCCTGAGAGCACACTTTCTAGTAGGCTTAAATTGAAGATGAGGCAAATAGGAGTGGCAATATCGTCCGCTATTATCCTCAGTAATTTTCCATCCAGATTGCCAGACCTCGGTGGCTTGTCATTGTTGATAGACAATTTGTTCACCTCTTCTACACTGACTTTACAGAATTCAAAAGTACAATTCTTGTCTTCAATAATTTGGTCAGATATACTTGGATGTGTAGTGTTAGCGTTTGTTGCTGGAATGTCATCCCTAAGTTTGTTTATCTTGCCAATGAAAAAGTCATTAAAGTAGTTGACAATATCAGTGGGTTTTATGATAAATGAGCGATCTGATTCAAGGAATGATGGAGCCGAGTTGGCTTTTTTCCACAATATTTAATTGAAGGTGCTCCAAAGCTTTTTACTATCATTATTTTGTATTATTTATTTGTTTCATAGTATAGTTTCTTTTTATTTAGCTTAGTCACATGATTTCTTAAATTTGCAGTACGTTTGCCAATCAGTTGGGCTGCCAGACTTATTTGCCATACCTCATCCCTCTCAACCATACAACTAACTGTTAGCAGCTTAGCGGCTCTTTCAAGCAGACTTTAACCTGTCAGTTAAGCAGGATTCCGGGACAAGAAATAGCGGTCCCGAGTGATCACTGTAAAGCTTTTGGTCATCTTTCAAGTGTTTGCAGAAGGGAGAAACAGATGTCCAAGTTGTGGAAAATATAATTTCATGGGTTTTAAAAGTGATGAAAATGTGACATGTTGCGATTGTGGTGGGAACCATGAAGCCACATCTTCGGAATGCCTAACGAGTGAAAGAGAATGAGGTGGCCAAGTCAGGGTTGTCCAGAGCATTTCATATGCAGCAGCTGTTAAAAGGGTTGAGGGTTTGAATGGTGCTCATGAAGAGTCCATGGTGGTGGATAGGCCTTCACTGCAGGCTGCAAGGGGTTGCCTTTCACCAGCACGACTTTGATATTTTAAAGGTTAAGACTTTGTGGCCTTTATAGCTATGGTGATTAATGGCACTGCCAAGGTGGAGAGAAGGTCCAGGAAAATAGATATTATTGTGAATGAGGCGGATCGGTTCCTTAAACTGAACTAGGCCCTAGAGTCTCGAGTCTGAGGAGGGAGATATGGAGATTTGAAAGAAAGAAGTGGGAGTTTTGTTTTTGTCAATGTACTATTTTTATTTGGGTGGATTAAGTTAGTTTCCCTATCACGTATGGATTTGATTTTTACCTTATTTTTTTCAACCCAAAACCGCCATAAAACCCACATAAGAAGGTTCTGTAGTGCAGTAATGACCGAGTGAATACAGCTATGAGCGGAAGTTAGGAGGGACGTTGAAGGAGCACGTCGGGGAAGGAAGGCGGAGAGCGCACTTGTTTGACATTGAAAAATGCCACGGTAGCTTTTTGATAAAGAAAAACATCAACACGAAATAGCTGCATTCTAAGTGGGATGCACTGTTGAGCGCTACATCTCGAGGGGTTCATGCTGATTGTACAGAGATTGTGACAGCCGGTTAAATGACGTCCCTTGAGAAAGAAAGAACAAGATATATGTCAGGAGGAATGCAGTATTACCATAAGGAGACGTATACTTGGAATACGGCGGAGGAAGGGAGGGAAAAAGAGGGGCAGAGGGGGTCAGAGAGAGGGAGGAAGATGGTGACCTTGAGTCGGTTAAAAAAAGTAAGCAGAGTGAGCTGAAGACAGGAGGAGAAATGGAAGTGAATGAGGGGGAAGTATCTGAGGTCTGTGGTGAAGTTCTCGGAGCCCGAGGCTTGCACCGAGGGTCAGGATAAAGCATCCCGGAGTCGCCTCTTCACTGTTAACGTTGAGACTGTTGTTTTGCGGGTACTATTTAATGAAGCTGCCAGTTGAGGACTTGTGAGGCGTCTGTTTCTCAAACTAGACACTAATGTACTTGTCCACTTGCTCAGTTGTGCACCGGGGCCTCCCACTCCTCTTTCTGTTCTGGTTAGAGCCAGTTTGCGCTGTTCTGTGAAGGGAGTAGTACACAGCGTTGTATGAGATCTTCAGTTCCTTGGCAATTTCTCGCATGGAATAGCCTTCATTTCTCAGAACAAGAATAGACTGACACGTTTCAGAAGAAAGTTCTTTGTTTCTGGCCATTTTGAGCCTGTAATCGAACCCACAAATGCTGATGCTCCAGATACTCAACTAGTCTAAAGAAGGCCAGTTTTATTGCTTCTTTAATCAGAACAACAGTTTTCAGCTGTGCTAACATAATTGCAAAAGGGTTTTCTAATGATCAATTAGCCTTTATCATTTTTAAACTTGGATTAGCTAACAAAACGTGCCATTGGAACACAGGAATGATGGTTGCTGATAATGGGCCTCTGTATGCCTATGTAGATATTCTGTAAAGAATCTGCAGTTTCCAGCTACAATAGTCATTTACAACATTAACAACAATAACATTAACAATGAACAACTGTATTTCTGATCAATTTGATGTTCTTTTAATGGTAAAGAAATATGCTTTCCTTTAAAAAAACAAGGACATTTCTAAGTGACCCCAAACATTTGAACGGTAGTGTACATAATTAGAAATAAGAGGTTATCCTGATTTTAAAGTGGTGTCCTACTTGAAAAAACCTAAATATACACATTGCGAGATATTTGGCGAAATATACCGGCATGCCTCTCCATAGGAAAACAATGGGGGGAGCTCAGCGTTCCAAGGGCAAAAAGTATTTCGGGGCTAGCGATTGATGACAGTGAGATACACTGCCCAGCCTTACATAATTAGAAAGAATAGATTATCCTGAATAAAATGGTGTCCTACTTGAAAAAAATCTAAATATACACATTGCGAGATGTTTGGCGAAATAGAAATACATACCCCTATTTCCCCAAAACAATGGCAGTCTGAAAGTTCTAAGAACAGCCTTAATTTAACCAGTTTACCATGTATCTACTAGCATTTGCCTTTGTGTTTAACATTTTGTGGTTTGTAATCTAGCGGTTAAGAGCGTTGGGCAGTAACCAAAAGGTGTCTAGTTCGAATCCCCGAACGGACTAGGTGAAAAATCTATGTACCCTTGAGCAAGGCACTTAACCTTAGTCGCTCTGGATAAGAGCGTCTGCTAAATTACTCAAATGTAAACTAGGCCTCTATGTGAAAGCGTGGCAATAATTTATTAACTTTTCAGTTGCTAAATAATTCCAATAGATGGCAGCATAAGACCACAGTGGTGTATCTCCCTGGATACACCACCTTTTTTTGCTCTCCCAAAAGCAAAACAGGCTTAATAAGAGATTTTATTTTCAGCTTTATTTAACTAGGCAAGTCAGTTAAGAACAAATTCTTATTCACAATGACAGCCTAGGAACAGCTCGGGGATTTGATCTAGCAACCTTTCAGTTACTGGCCCAACGCTCTAACCACTAGGCTACCTGTAAAGTAATGAGTGACCATTTTTAAAAAATCAACATAGTCTATGGTTGCATGCTATGTTATGTCAGTCATACTGCTGCTATAGCCTGTACTTGATGCTTTGTGGTCTTATGCTGCCATCTATTGATTATATTTAGCAATAAAAGTTATTAATTCACATAAAGACATTGGTAGAGCAGCTGAGAAATATAGTATTTTTCTTATTAATTCCTGAGATCAGTCTCAAACCTGCCCCACCTATCCAAGCCAATTGCTGGACTTTCACATATAGGTTACTAAGTCACACCCAGTTCAAACCACATTTGAAAAATAAAATGTGTCTTGTTTAACAACTGTTCTGCCTTGCAATAACAACAACAAAAATAGCAAAATGCTTGCATAGGTTTTGATTAAAATTCTTAAGAAATTCCACATTCTTTTGAAGAGACTGGAAACCCAAATTGGTCTACACGGACAAGTTCTGGCCTGGTTTAGATCTTACCTGTCGGAAAGATATCAGTTTGTCTCTGTGAATGGTTTGTCCTCTGACAAATCAACTGTACATTTCGGTGTTCCTCAAGGTTCCGTTTTAGGACCACTATTGTTTTCACTATATATTTTACCTCTTGGGGATGTTATTCGAAAACATAATGTTAACTTTCACTGCTATGCGGATGACACACAGCTGTACATTTCAATGAAACATGGTGAAGCCCCAAAATTGCCCTCGCTAGAAGCCTGTGTTTCAGACATAAGGAAGTGGATGGCTGAAAACTTTCTACTTTTAAACTCGGACAAAACAGAGATGCTTGTTCTAGGTCCCAAGAAACAAAGAGATCTTCTGTTAAATCTGACAATTCATCTTGATGGTTGTAAAGTCGTCTCAAATAAAACTGTGAAGGACCTTGGCGTTACTCTTGACCCTGATCTCTCTTTTGACGAACATATCAAGACTGTTTCAAGGACAGCTTTTTTCCATCTACGTAACATTGCAAAAATCAGAAATTTTCTGTCCAAAAATGATGCAGAAAAATTAATCCATGCATTTGTTACTTCTAGGTTAGACTACTGCAATGCTCTACTTTCCGGCTACCCGGATAAAGCACTAAATAAACTTCAGTTAGTGCTAAATACGGCTGCTAGAATCCTGACTAGAACCAAGAAATTTGATCATATTACTCCAGTGCTAGCTTCCCTACACTGGCTTCCTGTTAAGGCAAGGGCTGATTTCAAGGTTTTACTGTTAACCTATAAAGCGTTACATGGGCTTGCTCCTACCTATCTTTCCGAGTTGGTCCTGCCGTACATACCAATACGTACGCTACGGTCACAAGACGCAGGCCTCCTAATTGTCCCTAGAATTTCTAAGCAAACAGCGGGAGGCAGGGCTTTCTCCTATAGATCTCCATTTTTATGGAACAGTCTGCCTACCCATGTGAGAGACGCAGACTCGGTCTCAACCTTTAAGTCTTGACTGAAGACTTATCTCTTCAGTAGGTCATATGATTGAGTGTAGTCTGGCCCAGGAGTGTGAAGGTGAACGGAAAGGCTCTGGAGCAACGAACCGCCCTTGCTGTCTCTGCCTGGCCGGTTCCCCTCTCTCCACTGGGATTCTCTGCCTCTAACCCTATTACAGGGGCTGAGTCACTGGCTTACTGGTGCTCTTTCATGCCGTCCCTAGGAGGGGTGCGTCACTTGAGTGGGTTGAGTTACTGACGTGATCTTCCTGTCTGGGTTGGCGCCCCCCCTTGGTTTGTGCTGTGGTGGAGATCTTTGTGGGCTATACTCGGCCTTGTCTCCGGATTGTAAGTTGGTGGTTGAAGATATCCCTCTAGTGGTGCGGGGGCTGTGCTTTGGCAAAGTGGGTGGGGTTATATCCTTCCTGTTTGGCCCTGTCCGGGGGTATCTTCGGATGGGGCCACAGTGTCTCCTGACCGCTCCTGTCTCAGCCTCCAGTATTTATGCTGCAGTAGTTTATGTGTCGGGGGGCTAGGGTCAGTTGGTTATAACTGGAGTACTTCTCCTGTCTTATCCAGTGTCCTGTGTGAATTTAAGTATGCTCTCTCTAATTCTCTCGTTCTCTCTTTCTTTCTCTCTCTCTGAGAACCTGAGCCCTAGGACCATACGTCAGGACTACCGGGCATGATGACTCCTTGCTGTCCCCAGTCCGCCTGGCCTTGCTGCTATTCCAGTTTCAACTGTTCTGCCTGCGGTTACGGAACCCCTACCTGTCCCAGACCTGCTGTTTTCAACTCTTAATGATCGGCTATGAAAAGCCAACTGAGATTTATTCCTGATTATTATTTGACCATGCTTGTCATTTATGAACATTTTGAAAATCTTGGCTCTCTCTAATTTTCTCCTTCTCTCTTTCTTTCTCTCGGAGGACCTGAGCCCTAGGACCATACGTCGGGACTACCGGGCGTGGTGACTCCTTGCTGTCCCCAGTCCGCCTGGCCTTGCTGCTATTCCAGTTTCAACTGTTCTGCCTGCGGTTATGGAACCGCCACCTGTCCCAGACCTGTTGTTTTTCAACTCTTAATGATCAGCTATGAAAAGCCAACTGAAAATTATTCATGATTATTATTTGACCATGCTTGTCACTTATGAACATTTTTGAACATCTTGGCATAGTTCTATTATAATCTCCACCCGGCACAGCCAGAAGAGGACTGGCCACCCCTCATAGCCTGGTTCCTCTCTAGGTTTCTTCCTAGGTTTTGGCCTTTCATGGGAGTTTTTCCTAGCCACCGTGCTTCTACACCTGCATTACTAGCTGTTTGGGGTTTTAGGCTGGGTTTCTGTACAGCACTTCGAGATATTAGCTGATGTACGAAGGGCTATATAAAATAAACTTGATTGATTGATTAAAAAACATCAAAATGCTATTTAGTACTATAATGGTATTTACTAACATAATATTATGACAAAAAATAGTTAAGTGTTCTAGGCTACCCTACCCAAGAATTAGGGTTTAGGGTTAAGGCTAAAATAGTTTATACCTATTGTTAGGGCTAAAATTGGTTATACCAATGGTTAGGGTTTTTAAAGCAAAAAACAGTATGGGTTTATGGGTACTACATAACTCATTCGTGACACTTGCTAGGCTCATAATCTGAGGTAGCAACATACCTAATGTTGAAATGCTTGGAATGTTCGTCCTGTGAAATGCATTAAACACTGCCCAAGTTAATTTCTACTCCAGTCTCATGTCCTGTCCTTATATTAGTTGTATAAGTAATACAGTGTGCTATACAACAGCATGAGTTCACTTTTTCCATAAACTTCACTCCTACTGTCAGACTCATCTTTTTCCTGATCCTCGGTGCATACCTCAGTCTCCAATAACTTCACCCTCATTCACTTCCAATTATCCTCCTGTCTTCAGCTCCCTCTGCTTACATTTTCTTCCATTCTTTAACAAACCATATTTTTTCCACCATTTTTATCTGGCTCAACCTCTTCTTCCCTCTCTCTTAGACCTCCACTCTCTTTTCTCCTCCATTCAGTCGTTTTCCAAGTATTCATCTCCTTATGATGATACTGCACTACTTCCAACCATCTTGTTCTTGCTTTCTCTAGGGACTCCATTTCCGCCGAGGCGTCCCGTCCCGTATCGTCCTTTCTCTGTGAACTCAGTCATTCGCCTAGGAACAAGCCTAGCTACGAGAGGTCATTCTCTGTGTTTCAAATCACCGTCCGCATCTCATTTTGAACTTAGTTTGAATATGATGACGATGTATTTTATTGACGTCACTAATCCATCTGACTGACATCTGCTAGACCAATAAACGCGACTTTGAAAAACCCATATCGACACTTGATCCCACCTACTCGGCTCACTTGCCTCCCATTGGAAACGACAGGATGTGCTATATTTTAATAGAACATCTTTGATATCGACGTCATTAGCTGCTGCATAGTCTTTTGTGGTAGCTAACAACAAACAAGTTCTATTTTTCGGCTAGCTAGCACGTTCCCATTTAATCTAGCTGAGCTAGAGCAACATGAGTTTAGCATTTAGCAAAGAGCCCCGTAAAACGGCGGGGAACCGCATGTCTAAATTGTTAGATGCTGAAGAGGAAGATGAATTCTACAAGACCACATACGGTGGATTCAACGACGTAAGTAGCTAATTTAGCTAGCTGTCTTGGCAGATAGCTGGCTATTGCGTCGCAGTAGTGATCGGGAAACGAAGTTTAAAGTAATAATGTAGTTAGCGAACATTACACAGTACCCAGATCACAGGATTTGGAAGAGATGGCCCGCCCTCTAAATTCAGGGGGGTTCTACTTCAGCTGCAGTGTTTTCATTTCAAGGGACAGAGAATAGAGGAAGGACGTCAAACGTTTAGCCTGCGTCTGGATAAGACCCCCTGGTTAAATTGTGCTTAAGATCTTTCTTTTTTTACGTCTCTAAGTGGTTTATGGACACCTTCCTAAGATTGAGTTGCACCCCCCATTTTGCTATCAGAACAGCCTCAATTCATTGGAGCATAGACTACAATGTGTGGAAATCGTTCCACAGGAGGGATTCTGGCCCATATTGACTCATGCTCTCTTTCCACAGTAGTGTCAAGTTGGTTGGTGGACCATTTCTTGATACACATGGGAAACTATTGAGCAGTTGCAGTTCTTGACCCAAACCAGTGCACCTGGAACCTACTACATACCCGTTCAAACCAAGGCACTTACTTTTTTAACATTTTATTTGACCCTTATTTTACCAGGTAAATTGACTGACAACACATTCTCATTTACAGCAACGACCTGGGAAATAGTTACAGGGGAGAGGAATGAGACAATTGGAAGCTGGTGGTAGTTAGGTGGCCGTGATGGTATGAGGGCCGGATTGAGAATTTAGCCAGGACACCAGGGTTAACACCCGTGCTCTTACGATAATTGCCATGGGATCTTTAGTGAAAGGGCTTAAAATGAACAGTTTTGTCCACCAGCCACTTGTGCAGGTAGATAAAAAAACATCTAATACTTGTTTTGCCGTAAAAAAAAAAAAAGTTAAACTTTATTTTTCTTTAACTAGGCAAGTCAGTTAAGAAGAAATTCTTATTTACAATGACGGCCTACACCGGCCAAACCCGGACGACGCTGGGCCAATTGTGCGCCGCCCTATGGGACTCCCAATCACAGCCAGTTGTGATACAGCCTGGATTTGAACCAGGGTGTCTGTAGTGACGCCTCGAACACTGAGATGCAGTGCTTTAGACCTCTGCGCCACTCGGGAGCCCAAATGACATTACAGAAACAGATGACCGTGCTTTGTATTCTTTTTAAACAAGAAATGTATTAGTAAGAAGTAATGTGGTGTATTGCTCAATTTCATAAAAATGTGTGACCAGAGTCTTTTAATCTAAATATTCAGCAGCTCCTTTAAGGGTGGAAGTTTACTGTGGTAACAGGGCCACTGGAGTCCTGTGGTATGTATCAAATGAAATGCTATTTGTCACGTGCCGAATACAGCAGGTGTAGCCTTTACAGGGAAGTGTGAGAAAGAGAGATTTGGGATCTGACTAGGATGTCTAATTTGAGTGTGCTGCTTCAACTTATAAAGTTCAAACAAAACAATGTAAATAGCCAAGAAACACGAGGACAGTCTCACTTTGTAGACTTTCGAGTAAATTAGACCACATTTTAGGCCTGTGCCAAGTGCCTCCAAAAATGAATCTGTCAAGCACTTGGCTCATTGCACACAGCTCCCATGTCAGGCAGTGTTGCTGCGCTAGGTGGGATATGTATTTCTTTGTGCAATTAGCAGCTATGAAACAAAACAGCAGAAATACTTAAACAGCTACTGCTGCAGTTTTATAACCAAAACTCGCACGTGCTCATACTTGACTTATGACTATTTTTATTCTCAAATGTAATGCTCGCACTGTAGAGCCTTGCAGGTTGACCACCCGCCAATGTGGTGACCTTGAGTTGGTTAAAAATGGCGGGGAAAAGGGAGATTGTTCTTAATAAACCATGGTAGAAAGTATAAGCAGAGTGAGCTGAAGACAGGAGAAATTTAAGTGATTGAAGGTGAAGTATCGGAGGTGGTAGGAATGGTGAAGTTCTCAGAGACCGAGGCTTGCTCCGAGGGTCAGGATAAAGATGAGTCTGACAGGAGTGAAGTTTTTGGAAAAAGTGGACCCTTGCCTTTTGGCTGATCTATTTGTGGTTTCAGATTGGGTGAAAACAGAATTGGGTACTGTGGAATCGGCGAGGGTAACCAGAAGTGGTCTTGTGATAATTGTTTGTGCTTCAGCTGGTCAGAGGGAGAAGGCGCTCTGCGTTAAACGAATGGGGGCAAGAAATCTGAATTGTTTCACTCTCAAAAAAAGGGTGCCATTGAAAGGAGTGATTACTAGGGTAGCAGTAAATGTTAAAGTTAACCAACTGAAGGAGAAGATTCCCAGTGTTTGTGATGCTCGTCGTTTGGTGCAACGCAGACAGGGTGGCGTGAGTGGTGAAACAAAAGTCATTGTCTGTTCTTTTGAGTTTTTATGTTGAGTCTTCGCCCGGCAAAGTGATGTTAGGATATATAAGTTACCCTGTATGAGATTTTGTGCCGAATATATTACGTTGTTACAGGTGTCAAGCTTATGGGCATGTGGCAGCAGTGTGTAGGAGGGGAGAAGTGTGCAGAAGGGCATGAGACAAAGGAATGTGTAGCATACAGGGAAGTAGTTGTCGGGCTGCCCATGGGGTTGGGGATCAGAAATGTCCCGTACGAGAGAGGCAGGTTGAGGTTTCCAGGGTTAGAGTTGTGCAGAAGTAATTTTCTGAGGAAGATGGGGGAGGGATCTGGAGAGGAGTGGTGTGAGTAGTAGATCTGTACCAGTACAGAAGGATAGGCCAAAAGGTGATATATGTTTCAGTAAGTTTGGATTTTTCAGCATTTGTAGCAATGGTTATCAACTGTACTGCAAGGATGGAATGTAAAATCGCAGAAATTGAGGTTGTGTTGGGAGCTGCAGAGAGGTATTTGGGTGTGCGAGACTTGACATCAGAAGAGTTACAGGGTGTATTAAGTGGTGATGTCCCATCCTTTCAGGTTGTTGGCATGAGGTAGGACTAAATAGATTTAAATAGTGGAGTAAGGTGGTTATTTTATTTATTTGTAGGGTAGTGTTAGATGGAATGGAATTTGTTTATTTATACTTTTTTTTTTTTTAAGCAAAGTATAATGGAGTTGTACTCCAGTCTAGTAGGTGGCGGTAATGCAACATATTTGATGCCAACCGCCATTAAACCTCACCGAAGAAGGTTCTGTAGTGCCGTCAAACCTGAAGAAGAAAAAGCATGTCGCACCATATCGACGTCATTAGCTGCATGCATAGTCTTTTGTGGTAGCTAACGTTAACTAGAACTTGATTGTTAGCTTTCAACCAGCTAGCACGTTCCCTATTAATCTAGCTGTGCTAGTTCAACATGAGTTTAGCATTTAGCAAAGAGCCCCGTAAAACGGCAGGGAACCGCATGTCTAAGTTATTAGATGTTGAAGAAGATGAATTCTACAAAACAACATACGGTGGATTCAACGACGTAAGTAGCTAATTTAGCGTCGCAGTAGTGATTGGGAAACGAAGTGTACCGTAAAAATGTAGTTAGCGAACAGTACCCAGATCTCTTCCAAATCCTGTGATGGTCAGCTCTCTAAATTCAGTGGTTTCTACTTTAGCTGCAGTGTTTTAATATCAAGGGACAGATAATAGAGTTGGGACGTCAAACGTTCAGCCTGCTGCTGCTCTGACCCCCTTGTTAAATTGTGCATAGGATCATTTTTTTCATCTCTAAGTGATTCAATTTAGTGAGGAATGTGTGATTATTTAAATCTGAGTTTTTTTCATTTACTATCATCTTAAATTAAGATTGAATTATTTGTACATTTCTGATTGGACAAAACTTGTGTGAGAGAGATTTGGCATCTGACTAGGATCTCTATGTTGACTCAAACTAAAGTTGAAACAACAATGTAAATGGCTAAGAAACACGTGGACAGTCTCACTTTGTAGACTTTTGAGTAAATTTGACCAACTTTTAAGCCTGTGCCAAGTTCCTCAAAATGAATCTATCAGCACTTTACTCATTGCACACAGCTCCCATGCCGGGCAGTGTTGCTGCGCTAAGTAGGATATGTAATTTCTTTGTGCAATTCGCAGCTATGAAGCAAAATAGCAAAAATGATATACTGCAGCATTTTCCTAACATGTGCCAATACTTGACTTATGGAGTATTTTTATTTGCAAATGTAATGCTCGCACTGTAGAGCCTTGCAAGTAGACCACGTGGCTGGTGAAATAGACATTCTTACCCACCAGTACCTAAATTAACCTGCATTTGGTGGGTGGGTGGCTGGCGTTAATTTTATGCCCTGTTTAGGGAACACAGAGAGTCAGGACACCTGTCTACCATTCCATCTGAAAGACAGCACCCTACACAGGGAAATGTACCCAATCACTGCCCTGGGGAATTGGGATATATATATTTTTTAGACCAGAGGAAAGAGTGCCTCCTACTGGCCCTCCAGCACCACTTACAGCAGCATCTGGTCTCCCATCTAGGGACTGACCAAGACCAACCCTGCTTAGCTTCAGAGGCAAGCCAGCAGTGGGATGCAGGGTGCTATGTTGCTCTGAATGGCACATACACAATCCTTGTCTCAAGGCTTAACAATTCAGTCTCCTCCCCTTCATCTACACCATTTGAAGTGGATTTACCAAGTGATATCAATAATGGATCATAGCTTTCAGTTGGATTCGCCTGGTCATATCTAAAGTGTCATCATCTAAAATAACCCTAATTTATAACACAGTTCTTATTTGATTAATGGTGGTCGGACCCATCTATGTGAAGCTAGCCACAATAGTGGACTTTGCGGTTAGCCTTCAGAATTAAAGTAGACTGTTGGAATGTTATGTAAAATCAGCAAAAGACAATCATTTGTTAATTTCACAAAAATCTGTTGAAATCACACTGGATGTATTAAACTTTAGAATTGCGTTGGGGGCATACTTATTTCACTGTACAGCCTTATCAATGACATGGGGTATCAGTCTACTCAGTGACACAGAGGACGTTAGCGTCATAGCTCTTATTGCGGGACTCTGAAACAACTGTCAATTGAGCCACATTTTTTTGTCAACCTATGTGTATTGAACATTATTCCAGCGTAAAAACTATACTGCGTGGATGTTTTGGAGTCTAACTCTGAGGAGGACGTTGGGAAAAAATATATTTGGTATTGAGCGGACTGATAACCCATTTCATTGATCCCCAATCCTTAGGTAAAGCTTGTACAGTGCAATATGATTGTCAATACACACAATAGGCTGACTGGGGAGGTGATTTCACACAGTCACAGTCCCGCGATAAGAGCTACAACGCTAATATTTGCGTAAACTCTAAACAATTGTGTTCTGTGGGTGTCACCGAGTAAACTGATACCCCATTTCATTGCTTCACATTCCAACCTTGTTTAACATTATCTAGTCTAAATATGGCATGATTCCACCAATTGTAACCTTCTACATCACTTTCAAAGAGGTACTTTTATTTTTAAGGCAAACCGCAAATTCCGCTATTGTGCCTAATCCTTATTGTGGCTAGCTTCACAGTACATAGCCCGGTCTGGTCTAGCGTCACTAGACAGATGAAGCTAGCTGGCTGCTTATAACGTTAGCCCTGAAGTTCAATTTCAATAAGCGAACAACAAGTGGCTACCTAGCTAATACTTACTCACAAGGACTCCTAAATCATTGCTAAGAATAGTGAAAATGACTGCAGTTTCTACTGGTCATTGTTTTCAGGCTGGTTGTATTGGTGCTAGCTAGGTACCAAGCTAAAGCTAGCTAGCTACCCCAGAAGTTGTGGTCGAACAAATAATGCTTCATTACCAATGCGGTATTGTTGGTAATGGCCGGTGTTTGCTTGTTTGCAGACTTTTTTGTACAGCTTTTACAGTGCTACTGATAGTAGTGGTGGTGCTTGGCTTGCATGTGCAAATTCAGAACACACAACATTCTATAATGGAATTGTGTTTGACGCGTCAAATTAAAAGCTAATGTGTCAAATAGTGTTATTTGACGTATCTTTTTTGACGTGCAAAGACCCAAACGCTGTTCCATAGTATGTCGTGAAGCTAATAGCAGTGACGATAGTACTGTGTACCTCCGGTAGGGCAACATCTGAAAAATAGCGTACTTGGTAATGTTAGTGTGTACCGGTGGTCGACCAGCCGCAAAAGCCAACATCACCCACGAGAGAAACGGTTGATTGTCAAGGCCAATGAATTCCATTATCTTGGTGTTAATGGATTTCGCCTTTTGAGTTGTATCGCTGAAATTTTCTTACTCTTTGAATTGACTGCTCGACTTGTTGACTGCTCAATCCATACAGCAGACATTGTGGGCTAGGTTAGGAATGCTGTGTTGCACGTGTAGCGCAATTTTACGTGGCGTCATATAGGTATGCACGTCAGCATTGACATATGTTTTGCACATTGGTGTTAAACTAGACATCGTGCTGATACCAATGTTGGCATTTTTGCTAAATTCGTCCGATTCCGATATGTTCACCGATATATCGTGCGTCCCTACTTGAAAGTATTAATTAAAATACTTATTTCCAAAGTGGTCCTCGATGGTAAAAACAACACATATAATGATTAAAAGGCAAGACAAAATTACAAACAACCATGAATACATAAATTTATATTGACATCCTAAAAAGTGGGACCATTCACTGCACTTCTCCCTAACCTTAAAAATCAACCATATTCATTTCACATTAAAACAATATATTAATTAGTTTTACTGGGGGAGGTCAGGTAATGTAATTATGTGCACGAGCACAAAACGCCACATCTATAATGTTTGTCCTTTCCGAATCTACCATGTCAGGAATTTTTACATGTTAGAGTAACTATTCCAGCCAGAATAACCTTCTGTTTTTTGCGAACTCCAAGGTCCTCTGATAATGCTAGTCCCGTGCGAATCGGCATCCCTGTGTTTTTGAGATAAATGTGTGAGTTTATCTAGTAATATCTAACAATTTCACAACATATACCCAATACACACAAATCTAGGTAATGGAATTAGGAATATTTATATTATATACACTGCTCAAAAAAATAAAGGGAACACTTAAACAACACAATGTAACTCCAAGTCAATCACACTTCTGTGAAATCAAACTGTCCACTTAGGAAGCAACACTGATTGACAATAAATTTCACATGCTGTTGTGCAAATGGAATAGACAAAAGGTGGAAATTGTAGGCAATTAGTAAGACACCCCCAAAAAAGGAGTGATTCTGCAGGTGGTGACCACAGACCACTTCTCAGTTCCTATGCTTCCTGGCTGATGTTTTGGTCACTTTTGAATGCTGGCGGTGCTCTCACTCTAGTGGTAGCATGAGACGGAGTCTACAACCCACACAAGTGGCTCAGGTAGGGCAGTTCATCCAGGATGGCACATCAATGCGAGCTGTGGCAAAAAGGTTTGCTGTGTCTGTCAGCGTAGTGTCCAGAGCATGGAAGCGCTACCAGGAGACAGGCCAGTACATCAGGAGACGTGGAGGAGGCCGTAGGAGGGCAACAACCCAGCAGCAGGACCGCTACCTCCGCCTTTGTGCAAGGAGGTGCACTGCCAGAGCCCTGCAAAATGACCTCCAGCAGGCCACAAATGTGCATGTGTCTGCTCAAACGGTCAGAAACAGACTCCATGAGGGTGGTATGAGGGCCCGACGTCCACAGGTGGGGGTTGTGCTTACAGCCCAACACCGTGCAGGACGTTTGGCATTTGCCAAAGAACACCAAGATTGGCAAATTCGCCACTGGCGCCCTGTGCTCTTCACAGATGAAAGCAGGTTCACACTGAGCACATGAGCACATGTGACAGACGTGACAGAGTCTGGAGACGCCGTAGAGAACGTTCTGCTGCCTGCAACATCCTCCAGCATGACCGGTTTGGCGGTGGGTCAGTCATGGTGTGGGGTGGCATTTCTTTGTGGGGCCGCACAGCCCTCCATGTGCTCGCCAGAGGTAGCCTGACTGCCATTAGGTACCGAGATGAGATCCTCAGACCCCTTGTGAGACCATATGCTGACACATGCACATTTGTGGCCTGCTGGAGGTCATTTTGCAGGGCTCTGGCAGGTCACCTCCTTGCACAAAGGCGGAGGTAGCGGTCCTGCTGCTGGGTTGTTGCCCTCCTACGGCCGCCTCCACGTCTCCTGATGTACTGGCCTGTCTCCTGGTAGCGCCTCCATGCTCTGGACACTACGCTGACAGACACAGCAAACCTTTTTGCCACAGCTCGCATTGATGTGCCATCCTGGATGAACTGCACTACCTGAGCCACTTGTGTGGGTTGTAGACTCCGTCTCATGCTACCACTAGAGTGAGAGCACCGCCAGCATTCAAAAGTGACCAAAACATCAGCCAGGAAGCATAGGAACTGAGAAGTGGTCTGTGGTCACCACCTGCAGAATCACTCCTTTTTTGGGGGTGTCTTGCTAATTGCCTATAATTTCCACCTTTTGACTATTCCATTTGCACAACAGCATGTGAAATTTATTGTCAATCACTGTTGCTTCCTAAGTGGACAGTTTGATTTCACAGAAGTGTGATTGACTTGGAGTTACATTGTGTTGTTTAAGTGTTCCCTTTATTTTTTTGAGCAGTGTATATATATATATATATATATATATATATATAGACGAGCAATGTCAGAGCGGCATAGACTAAGATACAGTAGAATAGTATAGAATACAGTATATACATATGAGATGGATAATGCAAGATATGTAAATATTATTAAAGTGACTAGTGTTCCATGTATTAAAGTGGCCAGTGATTTAAAGTCTATGTATATAGGCAGCAGCCTCTGTGTGCTAGTGATGGCTATTTAACAGTCTGATGGCCTTGAAATAGAAAAACCGCTTTGATGCACCTGTACTGACCTCACTTTCTGGATGATAGCGGGGTGAACAGGCAGTGGCTCGGGTGGTTGTTGTCCTTGACAATCTTTTTGACCTTCCTGTGACATCGGGTGCTGTAAGTGTCCTGGAGGGCAGGTAGTTTGCCCCCGGTGATGCGTTGGGCAGACCGCACCACCTTCTGGAGAGCCCTCCGTTTGCGGATGGTGCAGTTGCCGTACCAAGCGGTGATACAGCCCGAGTGGATGCTCTCAATTGTGCATCTGTAAAAGTTTGTGAGTTTTAGGTGCCAAGCCACATTTCTTCAGGCTCCTGAGGTTGAAGAGGCACTGTTGCGCCTACTTCACCACACTGTGTGGGTGGACCATTTCAGTTTGTCAGTGATGTGTACGCTGAGGAACTTGAAGCTTTCCACCTTCTCCACTACTGTCCCGTCAATGTGGATGGGGGTGCTTCCTCTGCTGTTTCTTGAAGTCCATGATCATCTCCTTTGTTTAGTTGACGTTGAGTGAGAGGTTATTTTTCCTGTCACCACACTCCCAGATCCCTCAGCTCCTCCCTGTAGGCTGTCTCGTCATTGTTGGTAATCAAGTCTACTACTGTTGTGTCGTCTGCAAACTTGATGATTGAGTTGGTGACGTGCTTGGCCACGCAGTTATGGGTGAACAGGGAGTACTGGAGGGGACTGAGCACGCACCCTTGTGGGGCCCCAGTGTTGAGGAATAGTGAAGTGGAGGTGTTGCTTCCTACCTTCACCACATGAGGGCGGCCCGTCAGGAAGTCCAGGATCCAGTTGCACAGGGCAAGGTTCAGACTAGAGGTCGACCGACAATGATTTTTCAATGCCGATACCGATTATTGGTGGACCAAAAATGCCGATACTGATTAATCGGCCAATTTTTTTATTTTTTTAAATATTTTTTGGGGTAATAATGACAATTACAACAATACTGAATGAACACTTTTATTTTAACTTAATATAATACATCAATCAAATCAATTTAGCCTCAAATAAATAATGAAACATGTTCAATTTGGTTTAAATAATGCAAAAAAAAAAGTTGGAGAAGAAAGTAAAAGTGCAATATGTGCCATCTAAAAAAGCTAACGTTTAAGTTCCTTGCTCAGAACATGAGAACATATGAAAGCTGGTGGTTCCTTTTAACATGAGTCTTCAATATTCCCAGGTAAGAAGTTTTAGGTTGTAGTTGTAGGAATTATAGGACTATTTCTCTATACGATTTGTATTTCATATACCTTTGACTATTGGATATTCTTATAGGCACTTTAGTATTGCCAGTGTAACAGTATAGCTTTCGTCCCTCTCCTCGCCCCTACCTGGGCTCGAACCAGGAACACATCGACAACAGCCACCCTCGAAGCAGCGTTACCCATGCAGAGCAAGGGGAACAACTACTCCAAGTCTGAGCGAGTGACGTTTGAAACGCTATTAGCGCGCACCCCACTAACTAGCTAGCCATTTCACATCGGTTACACCAGCCTAATCTCGGGAGATGATAGGCTTGAAGGTATATACAGCGCAATAGCTGCTGGCAAACAGCTGTTTGAATGAATGCTTACGAGCATGCTGCTGCCTACCATCGCTCAGACTGCTCTATCAAATCATAGACTTAATAATAACACACAGAAATACCAGCCTTTTGGTCATTAATATGGTCGAATCCAGAAACTATAATTTCGAAAACAAAACGTTTATTCTTTCAGTGAAATACGGAACTGTTGGACTTCACACAGTTCGCAATGAGCCATGCGGCCCAAACTGCTGCATATACCCTGACTGCTTGCACGGAACGCAAGAGAAGTGACACAATTTCCCAAATTATAAGAAATTCATGTTAGTAGGCAATATTAACTAAATATGCAGGTTTAAAAATATATACTTGTGTATTGATTTTAAAGAAAGGCATTGATGTTTATGGTTAGCTACATTGGTGCAACGAGAGTGCTTTTTTCGCAAATGCGCTTGTTAAATCATCACCGTTTGTCGAAGTAGGCGCATCGATTATATGCAATGCAGGACACGCTAGATAAACTAGTAATATCATCAACCATGTGTAGTTAACTAATGATTATGTTAAGATTGTTTTTTTTAAGAAGATAAGTTTAATGCTAGCTAGCAACTTACCTTGGCTTCTTGCTGCCCTTGCGTAACAGCTAGTCACCCTTCCACGCAGGCTCCTTGTGGAGTGCAATGGTTAGAGCGTAGGACTAGTAACGGGAAGGTTGTAAAAATGAATCCCCGAGCTGACAAGGTAAAAATCTGTCGTTCTGCCCCTGAACAAGGCAGTTAATCCACCGTTCCTAGGCCGCCATTGAAAATAAGAATGTGTTCTTTACTGACTTGCCTAGTTAAATAAAGGTGTAAAAAAATAAAACGGCAAATCAGTGCCCAAAAATACCGATTGTTATGAAAACTTGAAATCGGCCCTAATTAATCGGCGATTCCGATTAATCGGTCGACCTCTAGTTCAGACCCAGGGCCTCGAGCTTAATGATATGCTTGTGTAACAGTATAACTTTAAACCGTCCCCTCGCCCCGACACGGGCGCGAACCAGGGACCCTCTGCACACAACAACTGACACCCACGAAGCATCGTTACCCATCGCTCCACAAAGGCCACGGCCCTTGCAGAGCAAGGTGCAACATTACTTCTAGGTATCAGAGCAAGTGACGTAACTGATTGAAACGCTAGTAGCGCGTACCCGCTAACTAGCTAGCCATTTCACATCCGTTACACTCACCCCCCTTTCAACCTCCTCCTTTTCCGCAGCAACCAGTGATCCGGGTCAACAGCTTCAATGTAACAGTATAACTTTAAACCGTCCCCTCGCCCCGACACGGGCGCGAACCAGGGACCCTCTGCACACATCAACAACGGTCGCCCACGAAGCGTCGTTACCCATCGCTCCACAAAGGCCACGGCCCTTGCAGAGCAAGGTGCAACATTACTTCTAGGTATCAGAGCAAGTGACGTAACTGACTGAAACGCTAGTAGCGCGTACCCGCTAACTAGCTAGCCATTTCACATCCGTTACACTTGGAGGGTACTATGGTGTTGAATGCTGAGCTATAGTCAATGAACAGCATTCTTACATAGGTATTCCTCTTGTTCAAATAGGATAGGGCAGTGTGATGACGATTGCATCTTCTGTGGCTCTATTGGGCCGATAAGCAAATTGAAATGGGTCTAGGGTGACGGGTAAGGTGGAGGTGATATGATCCTTGAATAGGTCTCTCAAAGCACTTCATAATGACAGAAGTGAGTGCTACGGGGCGATAGTCATTTAGTTCAGTTACCTTTGCTTTCTTGGGTACAGGAACAATGGTGGCCATCTTAAAGCATGTGTGGACAGCAGACTGGGATATAAATATGTCCGTAAACACACCAGCCAGCTGGTCTGCGCATGCTTTGAGGACGCAGCTAGGGATGCCATCTGGGCCGGCAGCCTTGCGAGGGTTAACGAGTTTAAATGTCTTACTCACGTCGGCCACAGAGAATAAGAGCCCGCAGTCCCACTGTTATCCTCAAAGCAGGCGAAGGTGTTTAGCTTATCTGGAAAGGAAGATTTCGGTGTCCACGACGTGGCTGGTTTTCCTTTTGTATTCCGGGGTTGTCCGTAGTCCCTGCCACATATGTCTCGTGAAGAACAGAATAGCATACTCTGAGTTGTCCTTATTTTAGGTCCTGATCTGGCGATGCCATATGGCTGTATGCTACACTCATTTAGCAAACAAGATTTGCTTAGAATTCCGTGGCATTATGTTATAGAATGGAGAATACAATTGAACTAAGCTGGTTAAAATAGAAAGGATATTTTCTCCAAATAATTTGTGTTGAACGCTTAACAAATATGTACTCTTATATGCTTAATTTAGTTATTTATGTAACTTTTTAGTTGGGCTATATGTTTTGATTTTTAATTCATTCTACGGCTGCATGATGTGACTAATGATGATTTGAAAAAAGTTACATGAAAGGCATGAGATAAGAAATGTAATATGTACTGTTTCTGTAAAATGTATATAGGTTCAGAAATTTTGTGAAACAGCACAGATAAAAAATATATGGCAAATAGAAATCAAACTCAGACATAGATGAGAGGTTGTGGGTAGAGTAAAGGGCAGGACTAAAAACAAACAAAATATAACTATTGTAAAATATATTGGCTTCTACATACATTTTACAGACAGTGTTGTTCATTAGTTTAGAAAAATATATATTTTAGAATGTATATACCACTACCGTTCAAAAGTTTGGGGTCACGTAGAAATGTCCTTGTTTTTAAATAAAAGCACATTTTTGTCCACTTAAAATAACATCAAATTGATCCGAAATACAGTGTAGACATTGTTGTAAATGACTATTGTAGCTGGAAACAGCTCATTTTATTTAAAAAATAATAATGGAATATCAACGTAGGCGTACAGAGGCCCATTATCAGCAACCATCACTCCTGTGTTCCAATGACACGTTGTGTTAGCTAATCCAAGTTTAGCATTTTAAAAGGTTAATTGATAATTAGAAAACCCTTTTGCAATTATGTTAGCACAGCTGAAAACTGTTGTTCTGATTTAAAAAAGCAATACAACTGGCCTTCTTTAGACTAGTTGAGTGTAAGGAGCATCAGCATTTGTGGGTTCGATTACAGGCTCAAAATGGCCAGAAACGAATACTCTTCTGAAACTTGTCAGTCTATTCTTGTTCTGAGAAATGAAGGCTATTCCATGTGAGAAATTGCCAAGGAACTGAAGATCTCGTACAACGCTGTGTACTACTCCCTTCACAGAACAGCGCAAACTGGCTCTAACCAGAACAGAAAGAGGAGTGGGAGGCCCCGGTGCACAACTGAGCAAGTGGACAAGTACATTAGTGTCTAGTTTGAGAAACAGACGCCTCACAAGTCCTCAACTGGCAGCTTCATTAAATAGTACCCGCAAAACAACAGTCTCAACCAGTCTTCCATAATTTGGAATTATGGAATTTGTTGTGGAAGAATGGTGTCTCAACCCTCCATTAGAGTTCCAGACACTTGTAGAATCTATGAAGTCAACGGACAGATTTTTTTAGGTACACCCGTCTTGTAGTCTGTGCCTCCAGAACAGCCTTAATTCTTTGGGCATGGATTCTACAAGTCGGAAACATTCTACAGGGATATTGGTTCATGCTGACATGATGGTACACCGCTGCCACCAGCCTGTAACGTTGAGCACAGGCAGAATGGGTCCATGGGCTCATTCTGCTTATTCCAAATCCTGACTGCCATCACTATGACGCAACAGGAACCGGGATTCATCAAACCAGGCGATGTTTGTCTTCTCAATTGTCCAGTGTTGGTGATCGCGTGCCAAATGGAGCCTTTTCTTTTTTTTTTTTAGTTGATAGGCGTGGAACCTGGTGTGGTCATCTGCTGCAATAGCCCATCCGTGACAAGGATCGACGAGTAGTGCGTTCCGAGATGCCTTTTGTGGCCCACCTGTTGGCTTGCACGACTCTTGCCATCCTCCTTCGACAATCTGTTTTCGCCCACAAGACTGCCACTGACTGGATGTTTTTTGTTTGTCGCACCATTCTTGGTAAACCCTAGACAGTGTTGTGCAAGAAAAGCCCAGGAGGGAAGCCGTTTCTGAGATTCTGGATCCGGCGCGCCTGGCACCGACAATCATATCACGCTCAAAGTCGCTTAGGTCACTCTTTTTGCCCATTCTAACGTTAATTCGAACAGTAACTGAATGCCTGTCTGCCTGCTGTGTATATAGCAAGCCACGCCCATGTGACTCACTGTCTGTAGGAGCTATCTATTTTCATGAACAGGGTGGTGTACCTTTATAAACTGCCGTGTGTGTGATTATTTGTATTTATTTTTGTCGAACGAACAGCTGACTGAATGACCACAATGCAGCAGCACACAGGCCAGGAACATCTAACCCTGGCAATTTGTCTGCTAAACTCATGGTTACACACTCAATGGCTGACTGGTATTGTGATGCAATAATTTCCATGGTAATATAGAATGTTCATTCAAATGATAACTGATTTAGCTCATATTTTTTGTAATGTGAATCAAATCTTAGCACATTTTACTTCCTGTTTTGCTGCTATGGGTACCTCAATAATTCTATATTATCAGTGCGCTGGAGAGGTTCCAACCAACGTAATGCACCAAGTACACATGTCGATCAGGAGCTCTCCCAGGCCAGTCCTGTTCTCTTATATACTGCAGACAAGTTATATTTGCATGATTTAGCTTATTCGTCATTCATAATTAATTCATCATTAACGTTTGCTTCATTCATGTGACCGACCAATACCTCATGAAGCTTCTTCTCTCTAAGCCGAGACGTTGAAACTGAGATATCTTTCATTCTCAAATCAAGGGTCTGGGCGTATTGAACGAATCCTCACTATCAGTATCTGCAATCAGTCACTTGCATGAACACAGAAATTGGTTATTAGAAAAGCACAAACATTTTCCATCACACCATCATTGACGTGAATGGGGAAGCCCATTCTATTTCTATAACAGTAGATGCCGTCAGGGGGGATAAAAATGCTATTCGAAAGGTTATTACGGTGACCGGGGTCATTTTGCTGGCCAATTACATCATCCAAAATTCCATGACCAACAAAGTGTCTTAATAGGTAGGGCTGTGGCGACGTTTCCTTTATATCACCAATTATTTCTGGTTTTATCAACGTTAGCCAACTAACTCGTTGACCCCCCCCCCCCCCCCCCCCGTCGAGTCCTGTGTGCGTCCTTATGTTTGTGTTCCTTGGAGTTTTAGCTGTTAGGAATAGCTAATAGCTTCAAACGGTCAAAAGTTTGAGCCAAATTTGTAGGAGCGAAACAGAAACCGCTCTTTGTCCCCACCGCGGATAGCGGATATCGAAGCTTACTCGCGTATATGTGGTTCTTTAAACTAAGCGGTGACACCATTTTCAAATCGGGAAACTTTGTGTTTGTGAACCCTAATATGGGAAACGCTGAAGTAGAGAAATAAAGAGATTGGCGGATTTTACTTGTTTTATCACTAGCTTCTTTTTTGAAACCTTAATTTGTGAAGCTTACATATGCCTGTGTTTGTGATGTTATTGATTGCAGGAATCCATACTTTTTGATGATAAATGCATTACAGGTGACCTTTGCTAAAACGCATATCAGAGAATTAGGCTAATTGAGTTCCAAACCAGATCTTTTGTCCAATCAAATGTGTTTAATTGTTGAGATGGCGCTTCATGTTTGGTTGTGATGCAAGGCAGCCGTATACAGATCTGATGTGAATTTTGGTGGAGACCTCATTATTCATTTATCGTAACGTATGGATTACAGCAACCAATTACAGCAACATTTAGCTACAAAGGACAGATGTGAGTATACAGCAAACTTCAAAATTGACTTTCCTTAGACTACAGAATGATTTAAAGCACTTAGGCCAAATGCAGGGGTGTCAAACTAATTTTGCGCTGGGGGCTGCATTCGGTCTTCAACGATGTCCGGAAGGTCGCACTGAAAATGTGTTAGATGTCCTTGCTGTCAATATGTGCAAAAAAAAAAAAGAGTCCTCTATCCATAATTTTTTTTACATTTGTGATGCTCCCTGACTGTGTAATGATTGTTAGCAGCCTGGACAGTCAAGAAAATATATGAATATAGGTCCATTATTGTTTCGATTTGGTTTTAGTCGTTTTAAATTATATTGAGTTTGTGTCCCCCCCACCATTTTAAAGTATATTGAGTTCGCCCAATTATTAAAAAAATAAAAAATAATGGATCAGTTTTAAAATCAAATTGGCCTGTATCTTGGACTCTTCGCTGTGTAGTCTTATGAGTAGGTACATCGCTGGCTCACATTTTCACACCACACTAAAAGTATTATTAGAACAGACATTCCCATTCAAGTCAGTGTTCTGTGGGGACGGTGTTGTAGGGGCTACTAGCATTGAGTGAGTGATATATTTCTCTCTTGAGCTTTTTTCTACTAGCTGGCGTGCATAAAGATGGCGGCTTCAATGCAGTTACTTGTTTGCTAACTTTGCCGTATTGTAGCTTGCCCTTTGGATATCTCTGTTTTTGTATCTGCATTAGCAGAGTATGCATGGTCCCAATTATAACTCCTGGACACCGGCAATTTTTATAAAGTAGACTGTATTGCTTTATGGGTTTATTTGGTCCATGTAAATAAAACATTTATTTGGCCATTCGCTATCGACCATTATTAATATGTATGTTTGATTTGGACTCTCCCTCAAGGAATCAGGAGATGATGAGTACAGAGGGGAGCACTCGGACACAGAGGACGAGGTCGACAGTGACTTTGACATAGATGAGGGTGACGAGCCCGATAGTGACCAGGAGGATGATGCGCCTCGCAGGAAGAGTCGAGTTGTCACCAAAGCTTATAAGGTAACTTAATGCACTTGCATCCTCACTACTTCTACCCAACAACCACAATGTGCACCCCTGGGGGACCGCGAACATAGGCGATCAACCACTAGACTACAACTAAAAGTTAATACCGGGTCATTCCATATTGAATTAATCACCCTTTTTGATTTTAACAAAAATTCCCATGCACATTTACCCATGAGAGAAATGGTTATAATCAGGGCCACGTGTATGCCTAACAGACCGTGGCAAACACATTGATAGAACATCGTCTTGGCACAACTCGCGTATGACCATCCATTCAAGAGCAGAAGATGCTCAAAGTTAACCCATATTGGACCCCCTACCATGCGACATTGATATCCTCATTGATATGCATCATTTGATTTTGGTATCGTTTTTAGAGCCGACCTCACTTAGTCGACTGGTCGATTGTTTGGTCGATAGGCTATTGGTCGACCGAGAATTATTTTAGTTGAGCAGTAGCAAAAGAAAAACTAAATATCATTGTGTACAAGACACCTGTCTGATGCGCGCCTGACTGTGTGGACTGATCCATTGTGGGGATGTCACAGTCCATCAGTCTAAGACATTGAAATGATATATGGTTATATTACATACAGAGCATTCGGAAGGTATTCAGACCTCTTCACTTTTTACACATTTTGTTATGTTAGAGCCTTATTCTAAAATGTATTAAATGTTTTCCTCATCAATCTACACACAATAATGACATGGCGAAAACAGGTTTTTATTTTAGCAAATGTATTAATACATTTTAAAAAGTATCACATTTACAGAAGTATTCAGACCCTTTACTCAGTAATTTGTTGAAGCACCTTTGGCCGTGATTACAGCCTCGAGTCTTCTTGAGTATGGCGCTACAAGCTTGGCGCACCTGTATTTGGGGAGTTTCTCCCATTTCTTATTTGCAGATCCTCTCAAGCTCTGTCAGGTTGTCGCTGCACAACTATTTTCAGGTCTCTCCAGAGATGTTCGATCGGGTTCAAGTCCGGGCTCTGGCTGGGCCACTCAAGGACATTGAGATTTGTCCCGAAGCCACACCTTCGTTGTCTTCGCTGTTTGCTTAGGGTCGTTGTTGTAAAGGTAACCTTCGCCCCAGTCTGAGGTCCTGAGCGCTAGTTTAGAAAGAACTCTAAAAACCTGTTTTCACGTTGTCATTATAGGGAAGTAGATTGATGAGAGAAATGTTTTATTTAATCAATTTTAGAATAAGGCTGTAACGTAACAAAATGTGGAAAAAGTGAAAGGGTCTGAATATTTTCCGAATGCACTGTATATGGAAAAATACACGTTTTACTATTTGGTCCAAAAGAACAGACTCTTGGTCGACCAAGTTTTTTTTCTTTGTCGGAGACAGCCCTAATCGTTTTAGATAATGCCATTTATGAAAATGTATCAAAGTATGAACTTCCGAGGTATATGAACTTTAATAAATCATGTGGGTTTTGCATGTTTTTTTCATACTGTATGCAAATTTTCCACGCACATTGTTTTATTCCAAGGAACCTCTGAAGGTGACCAAGCCTAAACCAAAGAGGCCCTCGGAGGAGCTGAAGAAGACGGAGAAAGTCAAAACGGAGAGGAGGGTGCCGCTGGAGTTTCAGGACTTTGGAGAGAGTAAGAGGCCTCTATCTATACGGGCTCTATTTTCAGCAAAGCAACTTACTGCCCAAACGCAAGTGGGTTTACAGTATTGGCTGTGGTATTTTCCTACCATAACGTAAGGATTGGCAATTTATCAATATAACATTAGCAAGCTTACACTGAGGTGGGAGGGGTGGCATTATCTGAGATGTGTCCTTTAAAATGCCCATATGCCCAAGGAAAATTGCACATTTCATTGAATATCTCATGTTTAAACGGAATTCTCTGTAACAAACATGGGCGTTGCAGATATGCATGGTGGAAAGAGTCAATTAAAATAGCTACGTCTAGGCTATCTCTCTTGTTGAAAAGCCTGTTTCTGATGACAGCATGGTAGGAATGTAATTTTGAGACCAAATTATGAATCATTTTGAGCAAACATTTTGGGACACAGTAACGATGTCATTTCTCAAATACCAGCAACAATCACAATTTAGTTTTTACTGTCAGAAGTTACTTAGTGAGCTAAAGTAGTCGTCAACTCCTAGTGCTGATACACACACGCGCAGCCTTCCTCATAACTGGAGTCAAATTCTGGTGTCACCACCTGCACCATAGCTGGATCTACACAACCGATGTCTCAGAGATATTTATATATGGTATCGTTTTATATATATATATATATACAGTGGGGAGAACAAGTATTTGATACACTGCCAGTTTTTTTGCAGGTTTTCCTACTTACAAAGCATGTAGAGGTCTGTCATTTTTATCATAGGTACACTTCAACTGTGAGAGACGGAATCTAAAACAAAAATCCAGAAAATCACATTGTATGATTTTTAAGTAAATAATTAAGTAGTTACCAGCAACAATAGTCATTTATAACATTAGCCACGTCTACACTGTATTTCTGATCAATTTGATGTTATTTTAATGGATTTAAAAAATAATAATAAAAACTTTTCTTTCAAAAACAAGGACATTTCTAAGTGACCCCAAACTTTTGAACGGTAGTGTGTGTGTATATATCTTTATCTCAGTGCATTCGGAAAGTATTCAGACCCCTTGACTTTTTCCAAATTTTATTACATTAATGCCTTATTATAAAATTGATTAAATTTAATATTTTCTTCATCAATCTACACACAATACACCATAATCACAAAGCAAAAACAGTTTTTTTTTTCTAATTTTTGCAAATGTATTCAAATAAAAATTCAGTCCCTTTGCTATGAGACTCGAAATTGAGCTCCGGTGCATCCTTTTTCCATTGATCAACCTTGATGTTTCTACGACTTGATTGGAGTCCACCTGTGGTTAATCCAATTGATTGGACATGATTTGGAAAGGCACACACCTGTCTATATAAGGTCCCACAGTTGACAGTGCATGTCAGAGCATAATCCAAGCCATGATGTTGAAGAAATTGAAAGAAGTTTGGAACCGCCAACACTCTTCCTAGAGCTGGCCGCCCGGAAAAAGTGAGCAATCATGGGAGAACGGCCTTGGTCAGGGAGGTGACCAAGAACCTGATGGTCACTGACAGATCTCCAGAGTTCCTCTGTGGAGATGGGAGAACCTTCCAGAAGGACAACCATCTCTGCAGCACTCCACCAATCAGGCCTTTATGGTAGAGTGGCCAGACAGAAGCCACTCCTCAGTAAAAGGCACATGACAGCCCGCTTGGAGTTTGCCAAAAGGCACATAAAGGACTCTGACCATGAGAAACAATATTCTCTGGTCTGATGAAACCACAATTGAACTTGTTGACCTGAATGCCAAGCGTCACGTCTGGAGGAAACCTGGCACCATCCCTATGGTGAAGCATGGTAGTGGTAGCATCATGCTGTGGGGATGTTTTTCAGCGGCAGGGACTGGGAGACTAGTTAGGATCGTGGGGAAAGATGAACGGGACAAAGTACTGATAGATTCTTGATGAATACTTGCTCCAGAGCGCTCAGGACCTGACTGGGGCGACGGTTCACCTTCCATCAGGACAACAACCCTAAGCACACAGTCACGACAACGCAGGAGTGGCTTCGGGACAAGCCTCAATGTCCTAGAATGGCCCAGCCAGAGCCCGGACTTGAACCTGATTGAATATCTCTGGAGAGACCTGAAAATAGCTGTGCAACGACGCTCCCCATCCAACCTGACAGAGCCGGAGAGGATTTGCAGAGAAGAATGGCAGAAACTCCCCAAATACAGATGTGCCAAACTTGTAGCGTCCTACCCAAGAAGACTCAAGGCTGTAATCGCTGCCAAAGGTGCTTCAACAAAGTACTAAGTAAAAGGGTCTGAATACTTATATAAATGTGATATTTCCATTTTTTTTTAAATTACACATTAGCAAAAATGTCTAAAAACCAGTTTTTAATTGTTGGCAGTATTACCATATGGCCCAACGCCTTACAAACAGTCCAGTCCAACTCGTATTACAAAAGTATCCCTTTCTGAAAAATGTGCCAACATTACATTTTGTGAAAATAGTCAAATATGTAAGAACACATAGTATGAAAAGGTACAGGGCACACTCGGTACAAATGACTCATAGAATGGAACATAACTTGGTGGAACTTGCAACAGGGTTATGGGGATCACAGAATTCCATCCAGGAGGGAACTACCAATTAATTATATGCCTGAGCAACAGTCCAGCACTGCTGTGGGCAGTAAATCATTAACGTTGGCTTAATGCCCACTGAAACCCCAAAAGAATAAGCCATTTGACTACGTTAAAAGGGAGACACCGACCCACAAGGTTACACATGCTGTCACAGAAGCGATTTATGGCAAAGATAGGAGGTGCGTACTCTACCTTTTTTTGACTCTGATTTAGCCAATAGTGTCAAATCTAATGCAGACACGTATTGGGTAATTGACTAATTTAATAATGTTAAATTGTATTTTGAGTGGAACATCCCTGTAAGCCTTGTCACTGACTGGCAACTTCCCCAGCTCGGAAGTCTGTGCGCCAGTCGACCAGCGAGCATACGCGGAAGACCAACCTGCGACTGCAAGAAAGACAGGATGCCCCACGACGGCGGAGGGGAGCCCACCACGACCGGCCCCTGACCCAGGAAGAGTTGCTGGCTGAGGCCAAAATAACTGCTGAGCTC
This sequence comes from Salvelinus namaycush, assembly GCF_016432855.1. Taxonomy (NCBI): domain Eukaryota; kingdom Metazoa; phylum Chordata; class Actinopteri; order Salmoniformes; family Salmonidae; genus Salvelinus; species Salvelinus namaycush. Next base: position 36,750,964 of record NC_052333.1, read on the forward strand.
AACCTCCGATCCCTAGGTAAGACTAAAGGGGGAATCTAAATGGTCAAGAGTTGCCCTGTTAATTCCCAATAACGACGACGTGGTTCAAGTTCAATTAAGTTTACTGATTCATAACATCACCGTCCACATAGGCACAGTGAAACAGTAACAAGAAATTGTGCAAAAATACAAGGGAGTGCACACCATAATTGCAGGTGTTTAAACTACCTGAATAGTAATTAGACATATAGTGGAACTTGAATATACAAGTTAACAGCTCATGTTACCTGAATGGATTACAATGGGTTCCTATGAATCCCTATTACATGGTTTGATATTAATGACGTTGGTGGGAAATAAACTCTCTAAAAATATATTTAAAATGGAGGTTTAAGGACAAAAGCAGGGAAGGGAAAAATGGATGTCTCAGAATGAGACGGAGCGGAGATTTGTCCACACACAAAGCCGTGAATGGGTCTCTTGCCCATCCAGAATAATTGACAGAAAAAATACCTAGCGCTAAAAGATATGACACATGGCAGTGCATACTGAACAATGTGAGAAAATATGTCCAGAGCTTGGCCAGGGTTGTGTTAATTTGACCATTTCTGTATGTTCTTATTTTAAAGAGAACTACGAGCGTCTTGAGGCTGACAAGAAAAAACAGGTCCATAAGAAGCGGCGATTTGAGGGCCCCACCATCCGCTACCACTCTGTCCTCATGCCCCTGGTGCCCCACTCCATCTTAAAAGAGGAGAACGTGGATGTAGAAGGGTAAGGAGACACATTTTTAGGGGTTGGGAACATGTTGTTTTGCTGAATATCTGCATTTGAGTTTCAGATTTTTTTTTTTACAAGAATGTAGCAATGCTATTGGAAACAGATCGTTAAAAGCCTTCTCGTTTCTGGATAAATGCAGGGCCGGCGGCAAAATGAATCGGTTGGACAGGCATTTGATTTCCTTTAGACCGGCATGTTTTTTTTTCAAAGGTGTTGTCCTAAAGACAGGCAGTCATTGTCATGTGGTTAATCATAAAAATCAGAATTGAAAATGATACAAATCTGAAAATTCGAATTCAACTAAGGCGAGAGCACCAGCCTCTGCCATATGGACACATTGATAGCCTACACTGTGATCCATTGGCGGCTAAAGAAATCTGCTCATGGAACTCCGAGATAGCCAATGCAGCAGTCTTCAACTAAATAAAAATGCATATGCCTAAAGCCGACAAATAAAAACACAACCTGGTGAAAATGTTCCAATAACATGTTTCAAGCAGACCACCATAGTCCCTGTGCCCAAGAACACTAAGGTAGCCTCCCGAAATGACTATCGGCCTGTAGCACTCACGTCTGTAGCCATGAAGTGCTTTGAAAGGCTGGTCATGGCTCGCATCAACGCCATCATCCCAGAATCCCGAGACCGACTCCAATTCGCGTACCGCCCCAACAGATCCACAGATGATGCAATCTCTATTGCACTCCACACTGCCCTTTCCCACCTGGACAAAAGGAACACCTACGTGAGACTGCTATTCATTGACTACAGCTCAGTGTTCAACACCATAGTGCCCTCAAATTTTTTATTTATTTTATTTCACCTTTATTTAACCAGGTAGGCAAATTGAGAACACGTTCTCATTTACAATTGCGACCTGGCCAAGATAAAGCAAAGCAGTTCGACACATACAACAACACATAGTTACACATGGAGTAAAACAAACATACAGTCAATAATACAGTGAAAAATAAGTCTATATACAATGTGAGCAAGTGAGGTGAGATAAGGGAGGTGAAGGCAAACAAAATATATAAATAAAAATATAAAAAAGGCCATGGTGGCGAAGTAAATACAATATAGCAAGTAAAAACACTGGCATGGTTGGTTTGCAGTGGAAGAATGTGCAAAGTAGAGATAGAAATAATGGGGTGCAAAGGAGCAAAATAAATAGATAAATACAGTAGGTAAAGAGGTAGTTGTTTGGGCTAAATTATAGATGGGCTATGTACAGGTGCAGTAATCTATGAGCTGCTCTGACATCTGGTGCTTAAAGCTAGTGAGGGAGATAAGTGTTTCCAGTTTCAGAGATTTTTGTAGTTCGTTCCAGTCATTGGCAGCAGAGAACTGGAAGGAGAGGCGGTGAAAATGTTAAATCAAAGTTTATTTGTCACGTGCGCCAAATACAACAAGTGAAATGTTACAGGCTCTGACCAAAAGTGCAAAAAAGGTGTTAGGTGAGCAATGGGTAAGTAAAGAAATAAAACAACAGTAAAAAGACAGGCTATATACAGTAGCGAGGCTATAAAAGTAGCGAGGCTACATACAGACACAGGTTAGTCAGGTGGATTGAGGTAGTATGTAGATATGGTTAAAGTGACTGCATATATGAAGAACAGAGAGTAGCAGAAGCGTAAATAAGGGGGTGTTGGGTGGCGGGACACAATGCAGATAGCCCGGTTAGCCAGTGTGCGGGAGCACAGGTTGGTCGGCCCAATTGAGGTAGTATGTACATTAATGTATAGTTAGTGACTATGCATACATGATAAACGGAGAGTAGCAGCAGCGTAAAAAGAGGGTTTGGGGGAGAGCACACAATGCAAATAGTCCAGGTAGCCATTTGATTACCTGTAAAAACTGTTAAATGCCTTTTTGTCCTAGACTTGGCAATCCGGCCCCGCTTGTCATGCGGTAGTAGAGAGAACAGTCTATGACTGGGCTGCTGGGGTCTTTGACTATTTTTAGGGCCTTCCTCTGACACCGCCTGGTGTAGAGGTCCTGGAAGGCAGGCAGCTTAGCCCCAGTGATGTACTGGGCCGTACGCACTACCCTCTGTAGTGCCTTGCGGTCAGAGGCCGAGCAATTGCCATACCAGGCAGTGATGCAACCAGTCAGGATGCTCTCGATGTTGCAGCTGTAGAACCTTTTGAGTATCTCAGGACCCATGCCAAATCTTTTTAGTTTCCTGAGGGGGAATAGGCTTTGTCGTGCCCTCTTCACGACTGTCTTGGTGTGTTTGGACCATTCTAGTTTGTTGTTGATGTGGACACCAAGGAACTTGAAGCTCTCAACCTGCTCCACTACAGCCCCGTCGATGAGAATCAAATCAAATTTTATTTGTCACATGCAGATGTTAATGCGAGTGTAGCGAAATGCTTGTGGGGGCGTGCTCGGTCCTCCTTTTCCTGTAGTCCATATGTCCCCATTACCAGTAAAACATAATCAAAACCTATTTCTTTCACTTACTTGCTGTGCTGTTTCGTTGTTAATTTGTTCAGACGTTTCATTCTCAACCAAGATTTCTATGGAATGCCGTTTGGGTGTCAAGAAAGAAACATGTCAAATAACACTATTTGACCAATCAGGACCTGAATATGACTGCACCTCACACAATTGAACATGTTCATAATTTTTTTACGTGGTTATTACTATCACATCAATTCATCGATACATATGCTATGATGCTGGTAAAGTTGTCTCGCGCACCTACAGTGCTGGTCATAAAAAAAGGCTAGCTAGCTCATGGATGCAAACAAAAACATAGCAAACTGACAATCTAGGTTTCATCATCTAAAATAACCCTAATTTATAACACAGTTCTTATTTGATTAATGGTGGTCAGACCCATCTATGTGAAGCTAGCCGCAATAAGGTTTAGCCAGAATAGTGGACATTTCAAAATAAAAGTATGGCATAATTCTATTTGTATTCATTTGCATCAATGTCAATGGCATACTTTTATTTTGAAGGCAAACAGCGAATTCCACTATTGTGGCTAACTTCACAACACATAACCCGGTCCGATCGGGCCTCACTAGCCAGATGAAGCTAGCTGGCTGCTTATAACGTGAGCTTTGGGCAACAGGGTGAAGTGGCTGGCAAGCTATTTAGTTTTCATGAAGTTCAATTTCAATAGGCGAACAAGTGGCAACCTAGCTAATACTTACTCACAAGAATTCCTAAATCATTGCTAAGAATAATGAAAATGACTGACTGCAGCTTCTACTGGTTGTTGTTTTCAGGCTGGTTGTATTGGTGCTAGCTAGGTAGCAAGCTAAAGCTAGCTACCCCAGAAGTTGCGGTTGAACAAATTATGCTTTATTACCAAATCTTTATTGTGAACACATCGTTCGTGGCCGGTGTTTACTTGTTTGCAGACTTTTTTGTACAGCTTTGACAGTGCTACTGTATCTTTTTTGACACGCAAAGACCCAAATGGCGTTCCATAGTATATGTTGCAGTGATGCTATTACTGTGTAACTCTGGTAGGACAACATCTGAAAAATAGCGCACTTGGTAGTGTGTACCAGTCCTCAACCAGTCGGCGAAAGCCAACATCACCCATGACAGAGAGCGGTTGATTGTCAAGGGCAATGAATTCCATTATCTTGGCGTTAATGGATTTCGCCTTTGAGTTGTCTCACTGAAATGTTCTTACTCTTTCAAATTACTGCTCGACTTGTTGACTGCTCGATCAACACAGCAGACATTGTGAGCTAGGTTAGGAATGCTGTGTTGCACGTGTAGTTCAACATTTTACAGTTTTTACCATCAGCGTCAAACTAGACATCGGCCAATACCGATGGTGGCATTTTTAGCTAATATTGACCGATTCCGATATGTTCACCGATTTATATCGTGCATCCCTAGTTATTTTTCTTAATTTACATTTTTTATTCTATTCATTTATTTTTTACTTCAGTTTATTTTAGTAAATACTTGAACTTATTTTTCTTAACTACGTTGTTGGTTTTAATATATATATATATATATAATAAGAATTTGTTCTTAACTGACTTGCCTAGTTAAATAAAGGTCAAATAAAAACAGCAGACAGGATGCAGCAGCCGTCTTGCTGAAATCAAGTACTATTTGAATGTGAAAGTAATATTGGATGCATCTTCTGTATCGTTTTTGTCTCGTTGTTTAAGCCCAAGTAGCCACTAGTCTACGCTACTTGGCAATGGCCACAGTGTAGACCTGGAGTAGAGTACAGCATTGTTTACAATAAAGCTATTATTGCCCTCTGTCGGTAGTCTGTTTCATTACATATTTAACCTTTATTTAGCCAGGGAGTCTATGTACCACTAACTAAAGTGTTTGTATTTGTTTATTTAAAGGTTAGACCAGGACACACCGCTGCTCGTTGCTTCTGTGGCACCAAGTCCAGTGCCTTCCCAGCAACCCTTGGGAGGTCTTTGCTCCCGCACTTACATCACCTTTAGCGACGAGGAGGCCTTTGAGGCTGCCTTCCCCCAGGCTGTGCGGACCGGCTCCCAGCCCCCCACCCAGGAAGTATGTCCTGTCACCCACAAGGCTGCATTATACAGAGACCCAGTTACAGACATCCCCTATGCCAACACACGAGCCTTTCGCATTATTCGCGAAGCCTACCGCAAATATGTGGCAGCTCATGGATTCCCCAACTCTGCTGGGGGTTTCTCTGTGGTTGATGCCTCAGGTTCCAGGAGTGCACGCCAGAAAATGGTCAAGCAGAGCACAGTTGCAAGGTAGAGGCTTCTATTCTCTCAGAAGTCATGTCCTCCTTCAATTTAGAGCCCAACATCTGTTCAAAGATTTAAATCTACAGTGGGATTCATCTTTCACCGAAATGGCAGCCCCAGTACTTGTTTTGGTGTACAGCTGAAGCATAGGGCTATGGAAATTCTTGTTTGTAAACATTGGAATAATAGAATTTACATTTGGGATAAAGCGGTGCTTTCCAACCCTGTTCCTGCAGAGCTACTGTCCTGTAGGTATGTGAATAAAATGTTCAAAAAATTTCCTTTAACATCCTGGTCCCTTTTTTTTGCCTGGAGCTAAGGAGGCGTAAGTGTCAAACGCAGGTTAGTTTGCAATTTCGTCATGGAAAAACAGGCGCACTGGCATTTTACAGACCTAACACCAGGTTTGGCAATTTACCTGTGGGACCAGTGGCAATATTTGAAGTGTGTCCTTAAAACGAGTAAAATGGTGACAATTTCATGCAGTGCTAATGGGAAGTTTTAAGACCCACAAAAAGCAGGTCTTAACGGTAAACGCAGTTGATAATGGCATGGATTTTGAGAGCGGGAGCACAGCCTATCCAGTCATGACGCACAGTTCTCATGGAAGGAGAGATCTCATATTTAGAAACATAAAAAAGCACTCGGTTTCCTCCCCGCATTTCATTGAACTTGATTAAAAACCAAGCACAGCCTACCCTCTCCTTAATAGCAGAATCTCATAGGTGTGTATTTTTATGCTGGCCTTTAGCCAAGTAGCCTATGAATAAAGGGAGTTTTAAATGGTCTACTGAGATTGCTTTGAAGTATTTTGGAGGTTTTTGCCCTCGTGCTTTTTCATTCTTCACAATTCACATAGCTGCATTTCACTTGTTCAAGTAGGTTATCCATCCCCATTTTCAAAGACATGCTCCTCCAAACTATTCAGTCCTCCATATCAACTGCTGATTTCTTTTGAGGATCTACAATTTACAGTTGGCCTAGCCCCTATATCAGTGTGAATGCTATAGCCTATGTTTAACAATATCTCCATATCGAAGCAACGCAATTAGAATTATGTGGACTGCAAACATGTTCAACATATTTAGCAAATATGGGCAGACTATTTAACGAACTAGGCTATAACGGACTAGCAGTAGAATTGGACTTGATGACAACGCAATACATAAGACTGTAAATACACAACTTGAAGCAAACGCATACAGCGCCTTCTGAAAGTATTCCCAACCCTTTACTTTTTCAACATTTTGTTACAGCCTGAATGTAAAATGGATTAGAGGTTGTGTCACTGATCTACACACACTACCCCGTAATGTCAGTGGAAATGTGTTTGTAGAACATTTTACAAATGAATACAAAATGAAAATCTGAAATGTCTTTAGTCAATAAGTATTCAACCTCTTTGTTACGGGAAGCCTAAATAAGTTCAAGGGTAACAATGTGCTTAACAAATCACATGAGTTGCATGGAGTAGTGAGTTTCAAGCACAGATTCAACCACAAAGACCAGGGCGCTTTTTCAATGCCTCGCAAAGAAGGGCACCGATTGGTAGATGTGTTAAAAAAATAAAACCAGACGGTGAATATCCCATTGAGCATGGTAAAGTTACAAAGATACAGGTGTCCTTCCTAACTCAGTTGCCGGAGAGTTAAGAGGGACCTCGGAAAACTACAATTGTCACAGAACAGCTCAGCATGGCTGGCCCTTAAATGTACACGGAGAGCTAACATTAATACTATGCATGTACATCTCTCATGGCTCAAAGTGGAGGAGAGATTGACTTCATTACTTGTTTTTCGTAAGAAGTGTTGACATGCTGAATGCACCTAGGTGTCTGTTTAAACTACTAGCACACAGCTCAGACAGCCATGCATACCCTACAAGACATGCCACCAGAGGTCTCTTCACAATCCCCAAGTCCAGAACAGACTAGGCGCACACGGAACTCTATTCCACATCAGGTAACTGATGAAAGCAGTAGAATCAGATTTAATAAAACATGAAAATACCCCTTATGGAACAGCGAAGAGACCCATGATTAGGGAAAGTAGGATACCTTTTCAGTTATACAACTGAATGCCTTCAACTGAAATGTGTCTTCCGCATTTAACCCAACCCCTCTGGATCCGAGAGGCGTGGGGGCTGCCATAATCGACATCCACATCCCCCAGGGAACAGTGGGTTAACTGCCTTGCTCAGGGGCAGAACGACAGATTTGTACCTTGTCAGCTCGGGGATTCAATCCAGCAACCTTTCGGTTACTGGCACAATGCTCTAACCACTAGGCTACCTGCTGCCCCACGCACTCTTTACACACATACACATGGATTTTGTATTGTAGATATGTGGTGGTGGTCTAAGGGAACACACTGAATGTGTTGAGTAAGGTGTTATGAAATGGAATGGCATGTAGTATTTTTAACTGTATGTAACTGTCTTCTGTTGCTGGACCCCAGGAAGAGTGCTAATGGGGATCCATAATAAATACAACCCTGAGACCGGGTTTGGTAATTTGTAACTCTAAATTGAATTAATGATGATCATAGGAAGTTTCTGCATGAGTGCTTTGTAGATCAACCCAAGAAAATGCTGCTTGCATTGTGTTTTTGCATACAAAACACAATGGTGAGTTCTATAACCATCACCAGTAATAAACCTAAGGGAACAATGTACAACAGCATCTAGTGGTTTAAGTGTAGATGTTGCTGCATGCATATAGATAATGTCCTCATAATCTAACGTAGACAAGTGACCTGGAGAATTTCCAGATGTTGATTTAGTTATGGATCCATAACGAATCCTATGGGAATAAATTTCACTGATTTACAGAAATATTGGAACAAAGTTGTCTAATGAAGACAAACAATTTAGAATCCTCCAATCCTCTTATGGTGTAGCCTACTCCCGACTGTGACGTTGTACAGCGCCATATTTTCCATTCTATCCTAACGGAAACCCTGAGGGTTTCGTTATTCCAGGAATAGAAACACCATAATATTAATCATATTAATAAAGCCAAATTTCTTAAAATCAATCCCATATGCTATGTTATTACAAAAATGGTTTTAAATTATCTGGTAATGCCAATATGGAAGACTATCAAATGCTTCTCAAAGATGCCCTCTGTTGGGCAAACTAGCATTAACTTGCATTAACAGAAAAAATGGCTGACAATTAGATAACGTCCCACAGGATGCTGCAGCAGCAAGGTGTTCTGCAGTATGATGCAACTTTATTACCGACCCCATTGTGTATGTTTTACATTTGCTATCTTGTTGTTTTTAGTCCCACCCTTCAGCTCCATTCCACCCCTCCCATCTATCTCTTAACACAATCCATTTTGGATTTCTATTTGCCATATATTTTTCAACTGTGCTGTGATGCTTCACAAAAGTACTGAACCTTTCTATTCTCATAGTTTCTACAGATTGTAAATTAAAGATAAATGTTTGCTAAAATAATTATTATATTATTGATCGATTGATTATGACTTCAAATCACCCAGTATTGCTATCTGCAGCGTCAGCTCTAGGTAAATGTTGCAATTCTTCAGCCGTGGCTGGACCTGTGACCAAAAACGAGCTATATATGTACAGTACCAAAAAAAGTATCTAATTACTCTGCATCCTCACAGCAAAATCTGCAGAGCTGGGAAGATTGTATCCCCCATATATATAACATTATATTGGTTGCAAGAATTTTGTATAATTTAAATTGAAAATGTTTAAGTTTTGAATCTGGCATCGTTTTGCGTGTCTAATTCATAAACCATGTGCCATGGAATCGGTACATCGAAAATCTCTTCCCAACTATTTTGCAATCTATATGGCACAGCTGTTAATTTTAACAACATACGGTGAAATTGGAGAGCGCCAAATTCTAATTTCAAAATCGTAATATTAAACATTCATGAACATACATTTAACATCTTTACTTCTTGTTAATCCAACTGCGTTGTCAGATTTCAAAAAGGCTTTACGGCGAAAGCATACCATGCGATTATCTGAGAACAGAGCCCCACATCAACATATTTTTTCAACCACCACAGGCTTCATAAAATCACAAATAGCGATGAAATAAATCACTTACCTTTGAAGATCTTCCTCTGTTTGCAATCCCAAGGGTCCCAGCTACAACATGAATGGTCGTTTTGTTCACTAAAATCTTTCTTCATATCCGAAAAAGTATTTTAAGTTGGCGCCATTGATTTCAGTAATCCACTCCTTCAACATGCAGACAAAGGAATCCAAAAAGCTACCGGTAAACTTCATCCAAAAAGTCAAATAACGTTTCTAACCAATCCTCAGGTACCCTAATATGTAAATAAACGTTAATATTTCATACGGAAAGAACGGTGTTCAATAGGAAAGGAAAATAACGAAGAGCGCGCCCTCATTTACGCCCCTCAAAAGACTACTTTTCCTGTTGAGCTCCCTTTGGAAAGACTACTATTACTTGTTCGTTTTCTAGAAACAAGCCAGAAACCCTGTATAAAGACTGTTGACATCTAGTGGAAGCCATAGGTACTGCAATCTGGGAGGAATTTTTATATATAGACCCATAGACTTGCATTGGAAAGGCCTGTGACCTCCAAAAAAAAAACTTTCTGGATGGATTTTCCTCTAGTTTTCGTCTGCCATATCAATTATGTTATACTCACAGACAGTATTTTAACAGTTTTAGAAACTTAAACGTGTTTTCTATCAAATTCTACCAATTATATGCATATCCTAGCGTCTGGGCCTGAGTAACAGGCAGTTTACTTTGGGCACGTCAGTCAGGTGGAAATTCAGGAAACTGCCCCCTGGCCCTAAGAAGTTTTAAGAGTGGCTGGCCCAGTGATCCAGTTGTTTTGAGGGATGTGGATGGTCAACACCTTTAGTTTGCGCTCCCTATTTGATTTCTAGAAAAACTTTCCTTTGTCTGATTTAGTTTTGGTCCACAATTTGTTTACTTCCTGTCTTTAAGTGTGGATTTTTCTTTTGTTTGTCTCTTCTTGGGCAAATTTTGTGGGTGCTTATGGTAGGTCTCTTAAATGTTCCAGTTGTGTTGGTAGTCAACTTTCAGTGAACACCACCATGAGTGTCTTTCAGAACACCTCCTAAAATCCCTGTTTTGGTTCTTGGTCAGTGGCTCTGTTTGTTCATGCTTCTGTTGGAGTGACATTTTTGGTTTTCTAACAAAATGGGGGCTCGTCTGGGCTATTGTTTCCACATGAGTATTATAGTCGCTATAGTCACCTACTCTGAAGCTCTGCCCAGATATTTGAGAGTTCAAAATGCTCTGTTGTGTAGAGCTTCTGTCACTGACATCCACCTTGAGGGGTTAAGATTGGTGAAATGATTTAGAAATGTTCATAAACATGCTAATAAAATAAAAATGAGGTCAAGGCCTAAGTTTGATGCATTAGTGGAAAACCCTACGTGAGAAATGCTAGATAGATTTACAAAGGCGAATCTGCTCATCATTTCAAAGCACTGGGACTTCAAGGTGGCATCTGGCGACCCAAAAGCAGTAGTCAGAGTTGATTGGTACTGCTTTGGTGGAGGAGGAAATCCTTCCAGAGAGGGAGGATAATGAAAAGGGTCCTACGGGTGGTAGAGTACGCCCCATAGTTGTGCAACAGAGATAAGTAGAACAAAAGGTGAAATGGGAACAGAAATTAGAGCTTGAGTATAAAGAAAGAGAATGTGCTCCAACAGAAATTAGTTGGAGCACAGGGATAGACGATGAGCGTGCAGCCAAACAACAAGAGTAGAGTTTGAACTTTTTTGGAACAGCCGACTTGTACCGCCTTTCAACGTAAAGGAGGTGGATGTATATTTTACTGAGCGGATTGCCACATTCCTAAAATTGCTAAGATATTTAGTCACTGCTTCTTCAAAATGTTCTTGTGGGAAAGGCTCAAAGCGTATGCTGCTTTTTCTTTTGATGAGTTCAGGTTGACACTTATATGGCTGCTATCCTTCAAGCTTACGAGTTGGTCCTAGAGCCATCCAGACAATTACGAAAATTACAAAACAATCACAAAGCCATGTTGAGTTCGCAAGAGAACAAGCATGTATTTTGATCGGTTGTGTGGGTCTCAAGAGGTCAAGGACCTTGAGGATTTAAAGACGCTCATATTGTTCAAGCAGTTCAAGAATGTAGGTGTGAATATATATTTTTAGGGGGTAGATCAGCTTTAATATTGCAGATTGTAGCTTCCATCAATGTAATTGTCTGCATCATTTCCAGTCCCCATATGTATTTTTTGCCGATATTTGGACATTGACCAAGTTAATATTATTTTAGCTGTCTACCACAGCATATAAATTAAATAATGAATATGAGCTGAACGTGCAATTTAAGGGTATTTACATCCAAATCAGGTGAGCGGTGTAGGAATTACTGCACTTTTTATGTGGTTTTTAAGGGACCAAAAGTAATTGGACAATAGGCTGCTCAGCTGTTCCATGGCCAGGTCTGTGTTATTCCCTTATTAGTTACTGCCAGTGAAGCAATCCATCATTAGGCTGAAATCAAAACAAACCCATCAGAGATAGCAAAAACATTAGGTGTGGCCAAGTCAACTATTTGGTACAGTCTTAAAAAGAAAGAACGCACGGGTGAGTTCAGGAACACCAAAAGGCCCGGAAGACCACGGAAAACAACTGTGGTGGATGACATAAGAATTCTTTCCCTTGTGAAGAAAAACCCCTTCACAACAGTTGGCCTGATCAAGAACACCCTCCAGGAGGTAGGCGCTACTCTGTCAAAGTCAACATTCAAGAGAAGACTTCACCAGAGTAAATACAGACGGTTTACCACAAGACGTAAACCATTGGTAAGCCTCAAAAACAGGAAGACCAGATTAGTTTGCTAAACAAAAGCCTGTACAGTTCTGGAACAACATCCTATGGACAGATGAGACAAACTTGTACCAGAATGATGGGAAGAGAAGAGTATGACAAAAGGAAGGAACTGCTCATGATCTGAAGCATACCACTTCATGGTGGAGGTAGTGTTATGGTGTGGGAACTGGTTCCCTTGTATGTATTAATGTGACTGCGGACAAAAGCAGCAGGATGAATTCTGAAGTGTTTAGGGCTATATTATCTGCCCAGATTCAGCCAAATGTTTCAAAACTCATTGGACAGCGCTTCACAGTGCAGATGGACAATGACCTGAAGCATACTGCGAAAGCAACCCAATACTTGTTTAAGGCAAAGAAGTGAAATGGTCTGCAATGGCCAAGTCAATCACCTGAATCCAATTGAGCATGCATTTCACTTGCTGAAGGCAACACGCCCCAAGAACCAGCAGGAACTGAAGACAGCTGCAGTAAAGGCCTGGCAGAGCGTCACCAGGGAAGAAACCCAGCATCTGGTGATGTCTATGGGTTCCAGACTTCAGGCAGTCATTGACTGCAAAGGATTTGCAACCAAGTATTAAAGTTCACAATTTAATTTATGATTGTTTGTTTGTCCAATTACTTTTGAGCCCCTAAAATTGGGGGGACCACGTAAGTGCTGTAATTCCTACACCGTTCACCCAATTTGGATGTAAATACCCTCAAATTAAAGCTGAAAGTTCTCCGAATCCTGTGAAGCGTTGGAGTGGGCGCATTTCCTCATCTTTCTCACCAGCCATGATTTTGGGCAGCTCCATAGTAAGAAATGTGACCGTTCCCGGTGCAAAAACAACATCCTATCCTGGAGCTCACGTAAATGACGTTACTATGCTGCTCCCGAATGTACTACTTCAGGACATGGAGATCGATTCTACTGTAGTCCATGTGGGATTTAATGACATTATGAAGGGCAGCTCTGAACAGTTGAAACTGGATTTTAAAGAGCTGATTGACTCTCTGCTAGACACTAACAAAAGACCCATCGCATCTGGCCCTGTGCCCTCTCTGAATCGTGGCATTGAACGCTTTAGCAGAATTCTTTCTCTTCACAACTGGCTACGTGAAAATTGCAGCTCAATGGGTGTAACATTTGTTGACAATTTCGATACCTTTTGGAAACAAAACACATTTTAAAAGGAGGATGGGATCCACCCAAATCATTTGGATTCCTGGATCCTTTCACAGCATTATAAGGCTGACCATGACTTATCTATGAGCCAAGCCCAGCTCATCACTACTACTGTGATGAAGAGTTGTCAGGAGGTTAAGAGTTGTCATGCTTCAGAAAATGTACATTAAACCTGGGGCATTGGTAGACACAATGTAAGTAACCTAATTTATGTCCCTCTAACTGCCCTGAATGACTCTGTTGATCCTACTGCTATTGTATGGAGTAATCATGTGCCTATGAACCAGATTTATACTGTTAGCACTGAGGCGGTGTGCCCTAGGAGGAAGTCCACTGTGTGCAGCTCAAAATAGCCCACGTTATCATATGTAGCTACAGAAACAAGGTTCATGAAATCATTAATTTGCTAGTAACAGATTACTTTCATATTCTGACTATCTCTGAAACTCACTTAGATAATACCTTTTGATACAGTGGTAGCAATACAAGGTTACAACACTTACAGAAAAGACAGAAATGCCAATAGTGGAGGTGTTGCTGATTTTATTTAAAACCACATTCCTGTAGAGAGAGGATCACATGTTAAATACTGTTTATAATATGGCTACAGGTTCATAATGTAATATGGCTACAGGTTCATCTGCCTCACCTAAAGCCCATTCTTATGGGAAACTGCTATAGACCAAGTGCTAACAGTCAGTAGCTGGATAACGTGTGAAATGCTTGGTAATGTATGTGATATCAACAGAGGTATATTTTCTGGGTGATTTTAAATATTGACTGGCTTTCATCAAGCTGCCCTCAAGAAAAAGCTTCAAACTGTAGCCAGTGCCTGTAACCTGGTTCAGGTTATTAGTCAACCTATCAGGGTAGTTACAAACAGCATAGGAATGAAATCATCAACATGTATTGATCACATCTTTACTAATTCTGCAGAAATTAGCTGTATCCAGATCCATCGGATTTAGTGATCACAATGTAGTAGCCATATCTAGGAAAAGCAAAGTTCCAAAGGCCTGGCCTAATATTGTGTGTAAGAGGTCATACAATATGTTTTGTTGTGATGTAAAGAATATTTGCTGGTCTGTGGTGTGTAATGAAGAGCAACCAGACGCTGCATTTGACACATTTATGAAATTGCTTATTCCAGTTACTAATAAGCATGCACCCATTAATAAAATTAATGTATAAACTGTTAAATTCCCATGGATTGAGGAATTGATCAATTGTGTGGTTGAGGGATGAGGCACAAGGAATGGCAAATACGTCTGGCTGCACATCCGATTGGCAAACCTATTGCAAATTGAGAAATCATGTGACTAAAATGAATAATGAAACTACACTATGGAACAAATATAAGTGACAAAGAATGACAGTAAAAAGATTTGGAGCACCGTAAATGAAATTTTGGCGGGAAAAAGGCAAACTCAGCTCCATCATTCATTAAATCAGACGGCTCATCACAAAACCAACTGATATTGCCAACTACTTTAACGATTAGCAAACTTAGGCAATGCCAGCAAGAAACACTGACACTACACATCCAAGTATATCTGACCAAATTATGAAAGACAAGAATTGTACTTTTGAATTCCGTAAAGTGAGTGTGGAAGAGGTGAAAAACGTATTGTCTTTAAACAATGACAAGCCACCGGGGTCTGACAACTTGGATTGAAAATTACTGAGGATAATAGCAGACGATATTGCCTTTCCTATTTGCCATATTTTCAATTTAAGCCTAGTAATTTTCCATGTTTTGTTTCTAAATGTCTGCGCAAGAGTGAAGGTTTCGTCGAATTGTGAGATCGTACTTGCACATATAACACACTGGCTGAGGAAAGGCACTACTCCCAATATAGGTGAACCCCAAATCAATGTATTTCTCATCATATTTGCGCCTCTTCGATGGTCCAACGTCCCTGTCTGTTCGGGGCTTTCCCGGGTAAGGGGGTAGTAGCTCTTCGGCTGCATCAGATTCAACTGTCAACAAATGTAGAATTACTGATGCTAGCATTGGATGTGGTCGAGGAAGCAGAACATCTTGTGTCATCGACAGGTGTAGTACTGCTGGTAGTAGCAGTACTACCCTTTTTGTTACTTTGTTTTATAACTAAAATGCTTGACTGTATTTAAAGACACAGGGGCTCCCGAGTGGCGCAGCGGTTTAATGCACTGCATCTCAGTGCCAGAGGCATCACTACAGTACCTGGTTCATATCCAGGGGTTGGCCGGGGTAGGCCGTCATTGTAAATAAGAATTTGTTCTTAACTGACTTGCCTAGTTGAATAAAGGTTAAATACATGCCATACCATTCTGCTGCAGTATGATGCAACTTGTAAAGATTGAACCACTCTATGTATGCGGATGACTCAACACTAAGCATTGTATTTGGGACAAATCATTCACTTAACCCTAAACCTCAATTAAGTCTCGTAACGAATAATGGGGAAGTTGAGGTGACTAAACTGCTTGGAGTAACCCTGGATTGTAAACTGTCATGGTCAAAACATACACAGTAGCTTAGATGGGGAGAAGTATGTCCATAAAGTGCTGCTCTGCCATAACAGCACTAACAACAAGGCAGGTCCTTGCACCTGGACTACTGTTCAGTCGTGTGGTCAGGTGCCACAAAGAGGGCTCAGAACAGGGCAGCATGGATGTACACAAAGATCTAACATTTATAATATGCATGTCAATCTCTCCTGGCTCAAAGTGGAGGAAAGAATTACCTCTTCACTACTTGTATTTGTGAGAGGTCCGTTGGACTACTGGCACACAGCTCGGACACCCATGCATACACCACAAGACATGCCACAGGATAGCTCGTGATGTGTTTATAGCAGATGACAGGGGTGGGCTGAGGTTGATAGACCTTGAGGTTAAGATGAGCTATGAGAATTAAAGCATTACAAAGGTTCCTCTAGGAAGGTAATGGGTGGACGGGCTATTTCAGGGACTGGTTGCACAGATATGGGGATTATAGTTTGACAGGATGGACAGTTGATCGTCCTCGCAGTGGCAGACCACGTGTAGCAACACCTGCACAGGATCGGTACATCGGAACATCACACCTGCGGGACAGGTACAGGATGGCAACAACTGCCTGAGTTACACCAGGAACGCACAATCCCTCCATCAGTGCTCAGACTGTCCACAATAGGCTGAGAGAGGCTGGAATGAGGGCTTGTAGGCCTGTTGTAAGGCAGGTCTTCACCAGACATCACCGGCAACAACGCCTATGGGCACAAACCCACCGTCGCTGGACCAGACAGGACTGGCAAAAGTGCTCTTCACTGACGAGTCATGGTTTTGTTTCAACAGGGGTGATGGTTGGATTCACGTTTATCATCGAAGGAATGAGCATTACACCGAGGCCTGTACTCTGGAGCGGGATCTATTTGGAGGTGGAGGGTCCGTCATGGTCTGGGGCAGTGTGTCACAGCATCATCGGACTGAGCTTGTTGCCATTGCTAGCAATCTCAACGCTGTGCGTTACAGGGAAGACATCCTCCTTCCTCATGTGGTGTCATCCTCATCCTGACATGACCTTCCAGCATGACAATTCCACCAGCCATACTGCTCGTTCTGTGCTTGACGTCCTGCAAGTCAGGAATGTCAGTGTTCTGCCATGGCCAGCGAAGAGCCCGGATCTCAATCCCATTGAGCACGTCTGGGACCTGTTGGATTGGAGGGTGAGGGCTAGGGCCATTCCCCCCAGAAATGTCCGGGAACTTGCAGGTGCCTTGGTGGAAGAGTGGGGTAACATCTCACAGCAGGAAATGGCAAATCTGGTGCACTCCATGAGGAAGAGATGCACTGCAGTACTTAATGCAGCTGGTGGCCACACCAGATACTGACTGTTACTTTTGATTTTGAACCCCCCCCCCCCCTTTGTTCAGGGACACATTATTCAATTTCTGTTAGTCACATGTCTGTGGAACTTGTTCAGTTTATGTCTCAGTTGTTGAATCTTGTTATGTTCATACAAATATTTACACATGTTAAGTTTGCTAAAAATAAACGCAGTTGACAGTGAGAGGACGTTTCTTTTTTTGCTGAGTTTATATACACTGTATGAAATTATTTATTGTAAACCATGGAATGTTTGAAATGAAAACTGCAGAAAAATTGTGTATATATATATATATATATATATATACACACACACACACACATGGAATGTAGTGGAGTACTTTAAATAATATTTAGTTAAGTAATTTACACCACTGGACTTGTTACACCAGTTTCACAACGTTTTCATGTGAAACAATATTGAACCTGTGCTGACCCCTAGTGGACATCAAGATGATCTACACCACACACACCTGCGCTCGCGCACACACACACACACAAAATAACCTTAAAACAGATGGATGCTTCACATACATTGCTCTTTTTTATTAGACACTATATATGTCCAATAAAGACCCATTCAAAAGTTGGAATGTAAAGCACAAATGACTGGAAAGTTCTTCAAAATGAGCTGTAATATAATAATCAATTTTGCTCTTTATTTAGCCATATTACATTTAAGATGTTAACTTACATATTGCCTAGTTAAATAAATTAAATAATCTAAAATATAACCTTATTTGTTCATCAAAAATTGTGAATAAGAAGGGTGCGCTTGGAAGGATGCACATAACTCTGCAAATGTGGGTTGTATTGGAGAGAGTGTCTTTTTCCACACACAGTCTGTGCCTGTATTTAGTTTTCATGCTAGTGAGGGCCGAGAATCCACTCTCATATAGGTATGTGGTTGCAAAGGGCATCAGTGTCTTAACAGCGCGATTTGCCAAGGAAGGATACTCTGAGCGCAGCCCAATCCAGAAATCTGGCAGTAGCTTCTGATTAAATTCTATTTTCACAGAACCGCTTGTTGCAATTTTGATGAGGCTCTCTTGGTCAGATATCGGTAAGTGGACTGGAGGCAGGGAATGAAAGGGATAACGAATTCAGTTGTTTGTGTCATCCGTTTCGGGAAAGTACCTGCGTAATTGAGCACCCAACTCACTCCGGTGCTTCACTATATCACATTTGACATTTGTCCGTAAGCTTGAGTTCATTTGTACACAAAAAATCATGCAATGATGGAAAGACCTGTGTGTTGTCCTTGTTAATGCCGACAGAGAAGAACTCCAACTTCTTAATCATAGCCTCAATTTTTTCCCGCACATTGAATATAGTTGCGGAGAGTCCCTGTAATCCGAGATTCAGATCATTCAGGCGTGAGAAACTCATCATGCAAGCGGTCAGACAGGCGAAAATGATGGTCAGTAAAGTAAACTTTAAGCTTGTCTCTCAATTCAAAAAAAATTGTCAATACTTTGCCCCTTGATAACCAGCGCACTTCTGTATGTTGTTAAGGCTTTACATGGTCGCTGCCCATATCATTGCATAGTGCAGAAAATACACGAGCGTTTAGGGGCCTTGCTTTAATAAAGTTAACCATTTTCACCGTTGTGTCCAAAGAGTCTTTCAAGCTGTCAGGCATTCCCTTGGCAGCAAGAGCCTCTCGGTGGATGCTGCAGTGCACCCAAGTGGCGTCGGGAGCAACTGCTTGCACGCGCGTTACCACTCCACTATGTCTCCCTGTCATGGCTTATGCACCATCAGTAAAGATACCAACACATCTTGACCACCAAAGTCCATTTGATGTCACAAAGCTGTCCAGTACTTAAAAAAGATCCTCTCCTTTTGCCCTGGTTTCCAGTGGTTTGCAGAAGAGGATGTCTTCCCTTAATTGACGCCCCTAGCCACTCGGTGGCTCACCATATAAGACGCTTCTAGCCCCTTCTTATTAATGGTATCTTTTGCTTTTATACATGTCTTACTACTCGAAAGTCGTCTTAATTCTTGCTCAAAAAACTCCTGTGGCTTATTTTTGAAATTGCCATGTTTTGTTTCTAAATGTCTGTGTAAGAGTGAAGGTTTCATCCAGTTGTGAGATAGTACTTTTGCACATATAACACACTGGCTGAGGAAAGGCACTACTCCCAATATAAGTGAACCCCAAATCAATTTATTTCTCATCATATTTGCGCCTCTTCGATGGTCCAACGTCCCTGTCTGTCCGGTGCTTTCCCGGGTAAGGGGGTAGTAGCTCTTCAGCTGCATCAGATTCAACTGTCAACAAACGTAGAATTACTGATGCTAGCATTGGATGTGGTCGTGGAAGCAGAACAACGTGTGTCGTCGACAGGTGCAGGTGTAGTACCTGCTGGTAGTAGCAGTACTACCAGTAGAGCTGGTATGTGTCTCTATGGGCGCTGGCCTTACTTTTTTAACCATTTACAATTTTAGAGCAAACATAATGAGCAGCAGCTACATTTGGCTACATACGGACCGTTAGTGGAATTCCTGCGAGAGAGTAGCGGTCAATATGATTGGATTTAATGTGATTGAACACAAGATGGTTTTATTTTTGGCAGTGAAATGAGGCTACTCAGGCGAGGAGGAAAATCTCACCCAAATGTATAGCCCCGTTGGAAAATAGACTGTTTGAAAATGTGATTTAAAAAAAAACTAAAATTACAAATATATCCATTTTTTATTTGGCGTACCCCCAATAGCATTGCGCGTACCGCTGGGGGTACCTTGGATAGACTATTTAAAGTTCGTGTAGCTCATAAAAGTTGAGGGACTTGAATAGCCATTCCATTTTAAAATAGTCTTTATATTATTCATGTTATAATTAAAAGAGTGTTTAAAACAGTACATTCTACTGGGCAAAAAGCTGACAACACCTGGTATTCCCAGGCAATCTCCCATCTAAGTACTAACCAGGCCCGACCCTGCTTAGTTTCCGAGATCAAGTGTATTCAGGCTAGAGTTGGATAGACTATTTAAAGGTCATGTAAACCGATATAGTCGAGGCACGACAATAGCCATTCCATGGCTATTGTCGTGTTAAAATGGCCATTATATTACACCTCCAATAAACCTACCTATCATTTCTACTCCCCAGTACCTCTCTAACAAGTCCCTCCTCACATAGAACCCAGCTACAGCCACACTGTCAAACATCATGTGCATCAGATTCTTATCCAATACTCCATATAAATCACACACACACAGGATACCGACTTGTAATACCTGGTGAAACACCACCTTGGTAAAAACCCAATTGTGGATAAGCATAAAAATCCGAACACTACCATAATCTCCCACAACTGCTCCACATCTAAGCCTGGAAACACTTGTCTCCACACTTTCTCAGACACAGGCTCCTTGACCTTCCTGGTAAGAAGAACCCAGTAGATGGCCCTCGCCCGGGTAGTGGATAAGGCCTGCGCAGACTCCCCAAGCACCACCTGCAGCTCAGGCAAGGTCTCTAAACCACCATTACTCGTGGCATAGTCCAGCAGCCTCACCCACTCCCCTGAAAAACACTCCCTTATCCTCTCAAACATTCGAAACACCGTCCCTCTCCTGACATCCTCATCTACACCCCAGAAAGCACCCAGGATCGTCTGATCGGGCAGGAACCTCACTCTTATCATACCCACCCTCATAAGCACCTTAGCCTCAGATTTCAGCACTAAGTTCAGACAAAAACGGTAGATTCAAAATCACCCCAACAGAGTCACACTCATAGGTAACCTGTGGTAAAAACTCCCCCCAGGCCCCCGATAAAACTCAGGTGCCATTTGGTAGTATTTTATTAGGATCCCAATTAGCTGTTGCAAAAGCAGCAGCTACTCTTCCTGGGGTCCACACAAAACATAATACAGAATGACATAATACAGCTCAAGGACAGAACTACATACAAAAATGAAAGGCACACATAGCCTACATATCGTTGCATACACACAAACTATCTAGGTCAAATAGGCCATTGCATACATGCTAGACTTTGGACACATTAACAACCCGTAGTCTCCGCAACCCCCACTCCTATGCAACCAGTGCCTGAAACTCCTTCCACCCATGACCCTCCACCCCATACAAAAATCTTTGCACTCTCAACTTGACCTCCAGATCTACTAATCTCAACCCACCCCTATCATAATCTACTATCATCACATCATGAGAAATCTTAACTCCCTTTCCACCCCACAGGAAGCCAGACAATATGTTGTTAATATCCTTCAGAGCCCATACAGTCATGTCCAGAACCCCTAAAGTATACACATATTTTGACATCAACAGAGCATTCACCCCCACCACTTTCCCCCTTGGTTTTAATTTCCTTTGTTTCCAGAAATTCAAAGCCCATTCAAAGCCCTCCCACACACATCAAAACACATCAGACAGTCCCTACATCCCGCACAGTACAGGTAGTATCATCGGAGTAATGGTGCAGCACACTGACGCCACCCCTCGGCAGGTCCACTCCATGCACACCTTTATCACGCTTGACAAAGAACCGTTTGCAGCCAAATGCTCAACTAAGATGCTGTACAGCAAAGTAGACCGTGCACAACCTTGGTTAATTAGGGCTAGGGTCCTTTTTTCTCAATTTCCGCCTGACTGACGTTCCCAAAGTAAACTGCCTGTTGCTCAGGCCCTGAAGCCAGGCTATGCATATAATTGGTACCATTGGAAAGAAAACACTTTGAAGTTTGTAGAAACGTTAAAATAATGTAGGAGACTAAAACACAATAGGTATGGTAGGAGAAAATCCAAAGAAAAACCAACCGGAAATTATTTGTTTTTGAGAGCCCATGCTCTTACAATGGAACGTATAGGGAAATAATGAATTCTAGCTCCCAGGATGCAATTCATATGGCTTCCACAGGGTGTCAGCAGTCTATGTTCAAGGTTTCAGGCTTGTAACTTTCCAAACGAATGAGAAAGAACAGTTTTAGTACAGCGACACGGTCTTGGAAATTCGTGTATGCGTGCGCGATGAAGACAGAACGCACCTGCTAAAATCGGTTTCCTATTGAACATACTTCTTTCAATATGAAATATTATAGTTTGATTACATTTTAGGGTGTCAGAGGAGTCAATAGAAACATATTTTGACTTGTTTTATACAAAGTTTAGGGGTAGATTTTCGGATTCCTTTCTCTGCAGGTTGAACGAGTGGATTACTCAAATCGATGGCGCCAACTAAACTGACTTTTTGGGATATAAAGACGGATTTTATTTAACAAAACGACACTACATGTTTTAGCTGGGAACCTTTGGATGATAAATCAGAGGAAGATTTTCAAAAAGTTAATATTTAATCGCTATTTGTGAATTTATGAAACCTGTGCCGGTGGAAAAATATTTTGATGTGGGGCGCCGTCCTCAAACAATCGCATGGCATGCTTTCGCTGTAATGGCTACTCTAAATCGGACAGTGCAGTTAGATTAACAAGAATTTAAGCTTTCAACCAATATAAGACACTTGTATGTACCTAAATGTTTATTATCCATAATTTTTTGATTATTTATTTGAATCCAGTTTCACCGGAAGTTGTCCCGCTAGTGGGATGCCTAGTCCAAAATATTATTAACCTCTGCCAACGTAATGTCAGCGTCGCACATCACCACATCAGTCAACACCCTATCTTCCACTGCGTCAAGCACACTCCCCATACACACCTCATCCACCCTGCCCGAAGTAAATAAACCCTAAAAGACTGCACTGTATTCCAAATACCCTCCAGATCTGTCACCCTCTCCCCCCACTCATTTTCCAGTGCTCCTCTCCCCCTCCACTACATACTGCAATCTACTCCTCACCACTGCCCCCATACACCTGTGCCTCAAAGACCCTCAACTCCTCCCACACCCTCAGGTATTCTGCAGCAGCATCAGCCTGGAATATTCTCTACCTTTTCTAACTCAAATAGCAGGTGGTCATTAAGGGTCCTCTCCTCCCTCCTCAACACACTAGCCGGTCGAGCAAAAGACATTGCCAGCCACTTGAACTCCCCTTTTAAACCTTCCCACCACACAGACTCAAACAGAGGATCTGACATGGCATCACACAGTCTTTCACTGCTACTCGAAACCCCTCGTCCTTCAGCAGACTGGCATTAAAACACCACAACCCACCTCACCCGGGAATGGCCCCAGCTGGAAGAACAGAGCATCATGAGGGTATACTCTGCTCACCCAACCAGGTGCGCAACCCCTCTATGAGCGAGACACAAATATGTGTGACTGCCTGAGCTCACCCATCACCACCTGTCTGCGAGAGAACACCCGCTTATCAGGATTGCTCTCCCTCCACATATCCACCAAATACTCACCCCGCAAGAGCCTTAACAGCATGCCACGAGAGGAGTCCGAGCAAATCCATCCACACATTAAAATCCCCAACAAGCAGACAGTTCCTTACACAAACAAAACCCTTCGCTCAATTTCAGTATTAGGAGAATACACATTGTACAATGAATACTCCACATCTTGAAAAGTGAAACCCACTCCCACCAGTCAACTCACATTATCAGTATATAACAAACTTAGACGTCTTTGACCAAAACAGCTACTCCACATTTACGCACAGTACCATTACTCAGATAAATGTGTCCATTCCAGCGCTGACTTACATTGTCCATACAAGGCTCAGTCCAGTTAGTCTCTTGTAGACATAATATATCCGCAGAGAAGGCTTCCAACACCAGCTCTAGCTTTCCTGTGCTACATAGTCCATTGTTGTTGATAGAGACAACTCACACCACATTGGACACAGAGGAAGAGCTAAATCCAGTCCATTGTGTTATCCTTTTTTCTTCTTCTTGGCTAGCAGGTTCCTTCTATTATCCCTCTGTACAGAGTGGATATACTCCATCTCTTCCCTCCAGGAGCACAACATTCCTCCCGCAGCCAGCACAGCCACGTTCGCATCTCCCAGTACACTCTTGCGTAATCTTTGTGTTTATTTGTATTTATTAAGAATCCCCATTTATTAAGGATCCCCATACTCTTCCTGTGGTCCAGCAAATGCCCCTGCTCACCACACTTATGGCAGACAAAAATCAGGGCACTCACACAGCATGTGTCCTGGCTGAATACACAACCTGCAGACCTTGACCTGACGGTCATGTATCACACGGAAATACTCGGTCCCTTCCAACGTCTTGAATGTGGTCGAATACGGCAGTGAGCGCCATCTGTGCAATCTGCAACATCTGTCCCAGGCCAAAAGTGCTGCTTCACCGGTGACATTGCAGACACACCCCACGCTCTAAGCCGATCCAGGATGGCCTCCTCTGTGATGTACACCGGAAGGTTTAAGAAAGAGACAACCCTCTCATCTAGTAATAGGTCCTTAGCCATGATGCAACAGGCCCCCAAATGTTAAAGCCATCCATCAGCTTTTCTTTTCCTTGTGGACTTGACAAGGTCACTTCGTATCGTTTGTCCGCTTTGAACCGGTTGCCGCACACCAGTCCACACTTCCTTAATCCCTCTCAAAAACTCCATCATAGTAATTTTCTCCTCACCCAAAATTTCCATAGCCACTTAAAGTATTTTCGTAATTTCGCGTCTGTCTAGTCCAAGAACCATTGTCCATATTGCCTTTGATCGTCTTCCTTGTGTCTGCATGAGTCTGCATCAGAATATATGTTTTTATTGCTTTATCAAATACTTTAAATACAGTTCATTTTCATTAGAATATCAGTTCAAACACAGTTCATTTTTGTTGGAAAATCAACTTACCCAATGGCAGGCCAAAAATACCCCCAGCAGCTTCCCCACCTCCCCAAACAGGAAGATACTCTGCCATATCCACCCTGCGAATGTGTCTGCCACCCATTGCTTAACTACCAGTGCGCAAAGAACTCCCGCAGGCAGACACACTGCGAGAACAGGTGGATGAAGTCCTCCACTGCCTGTTTGCACACATCGCAGTCCATGCTCACCGCATGATTGATCTGGTGTATCCCACATTAGTGAACACCCGGTTGTGCCGCATCTTAAAATCTATGTCTACCAGGTGCAGTCCTGCCCACATGAATGTTTTGTGGAACAGGACGGTCCCCCCCGTTCGTGATTCTCGGATCCAAGAACACGGACTGGATCCACAGCCCTGTCGCAGTCCCACCGCACATGCAACAGGAACTTGGCCCAGGCGGTGAAGACCTCCCCATAGAAGGACGGTAGCCAAACCATCAAACCAGGCTTCATGGCCTCCAGGAAGATCTTGAAAAAGGCCTTCCAGTCGTACCTCTTCACTATCTCAACTCGGATCACATCTTTTTTGGCTCCGAGGTTCACCTTCTCCCCTGCGTCGTAATCCGCACCACAGGAAGGAGGCCACGGCAGCGTGACCTCAGTCAGGACCCAGTCTGGCAAGTCCAAGGAACCCAGGGCAAACACAAAATGAGACATTATTAAGCTGTTTACCACCACCACTTTCCCTCTCAACTTCAGACCCCTCAGCCTCCAAAAGTTGTTATTTTTATCCTATTTAAAATATCTGTCCACGTGACATCCCTTGCCTCCAACGCTCTCACTCCCAGGTGTAACCCAACATTTTAATGATTCCATCAGAGGTCTTAAAAGGGAAGGCACACACATCAGAGGTCACTTCCCCAACATACATGACCTCAGACTTCTCCACATTCACTCATGCCCCAGAAACTCTTCCATACAGTTCCATATATTCCATCACATGCTTAACACTGTCTACGTCCCACACAGTGCATGTTGTGTCATCAGAAAACTGCTGAATGGTGCAGACACCCCCGCCCGGCAGGACAACACCCTTTATTCCAGGATCACCCTTCAGCAACACTGCCAGTGGCTCGACAAACAGTGAATACAACAAAGAAGACAGTGGACACCCCTGGAGCACCGACCGCCCCAATGGGGAAGAGTTGGTCCGCACACTTGCTCCTGGCCGAACTGTACAGGAAGTCCACCCACACCATGATCCGTGGCCCAAAGCCGAATCGCTTTAACACCTGCATGAGGAACCCATGCTCCACCCTGTCAAAAACTTTAAGGTCAAGGCTAAGGACCACCCCCCCCATCCCCATCACACTGCCGACCACCCGGTTCGCCAACACGTTTTTCAGCACCTTGTAGTCAGTGTTTAAAAGATTCTGCGGGTAGCCACGCTGTTTGTACAGCAGCGTCACCTCCCCCGTCGAGTCTGGCACCACCGCATGTTCCTCCATGTACTGGAACACATGAAGAAACAACGGCGTCAGCAGCTCCACAAACTCCTTGAACTCCCACGTCACGCTGTCCACGCCAGAACTCTTCTAGGCATCGAGGCCAGCGATGGCCGCTCCTACCTCCTCCTCCGGAATGTCATCGTCGCAGAAAGCCACGTCCACTACCGACAACCTGGCACCTACTCCCTCCAGGACCTGGTCCACCGTCTCCGGATCCAAACTCTTCCACCACCTGCAAGACCTGTACATAGTCCCACACAAGCACACCACTCTCGTCCTGTACAGCCTCGATGTAGCATCGGGCCTGCCTCTCCATCTTCAGGCCCAAGAAAAAGGCAGTATCCCTTTCAACTTCCATGGCATACTGGACCCGGGTTCTTACAATCGCTCCAATACAGTCACTCTGTTCAAACACATTTAGTTCCTCCTCATCCACTGTGTAGTCGGGATCAATGGCTGCCCTCTCCAGCTACCGCCTCATCTGCCCTCGGAGGCCTGCTCCCTCCTGCCCCTTAGCGGACTGTATTTGCTAGCTGAAGGCCATGCTCATTTCCTCCCACCACAGGCATACATCACACATATACTGTACAGGGGATGATAAAATGGCGCCGGAGCAGAAGGCAGACGTTTTACATTCCAACAACCGATTGTGTTTTTTTTTTTGTTTACCTGCATTGTTTGTCAATTAATTTTTTACTCATTTTGTACATAATGTTGCCCCTACCGTCTCTTATGACCGAAAATAACTTCTAGACATTAGGTCTGAGATTACTCACCACAGACTAGCAGAATCCTTTTTCTTCTTTCACCACTCTGGCGAGCCCAAGGCGGAGGATATATGGCTCCCTCAGGAACAGGCCTTGAGCCCCGTGATCTGCGTGAAGAGAAGGTAGAGAAAAAGAGGCTGGAGAGCGGGCTGCCTGCTGAGAATTCGAAGGCGATTGAATAAACCCCCACTTCCCTCAATTCTGCTAGCAAACGTGCAATCTTTGGACAACAAAATTGAGTTACGGGAAAGATTAAACTACCAACGGGACATTCAAAACTGTAACATCTTATGCTTCACGGAGTTGTGGCTGAATGACGACAATATCAACATACTGGTTATCTTCATAAGGCTCCTATTTTCTCCACTTCCTGTCTGACTGACGTACCCAAAGTAAACTGCCCAGGAGCCAGGATATGCATATAATTGGTATCATTGGATAGAAAACACTGAAGTTTGTAGAAATGTTAAAATAATGTATGAGACTATAACACAATAGATATGGTAGTAGAAAATCAAAAGAAAAACCAACCGGAATAATTTTTTCTGAGATCCCATACTTTTCCATTAGAACGTATAGGGACAATGTTAAATCCAGCTCCCAGATTGCAATTCCTATGGCTTCCACTAGATGTCAACAGTCTTTGTTCAAGGTTTCAGGCTTGTTTCTTTGGAAACAGGAACCCACAGTTGGAAATCAGTCTGTGCACGCGGGATGAAGAGGAGGTGCACCTGCTAATATCACTTTTCTATTGAACATACTTCTTTCTGTATGACATATTATAGTTTAATTACATTTTAGGGTACCTGAGGATTAAATAGAAACATTGTTTGACTTGTTTGGACGAAGTGTACCGGTAGCTTTTTGGACTCCTTTGTCTGCATGTTGAACGAGTGGATTACTGAAATCAATGGCTCCAACTTAACAGACTTTTTGGGGATATAAAGAAGGATTTTATTGAACAAAATGACCATTTATGTTGTAGCTGGGACCCTGGGATTGCAAACAGAGAAAGATCTTCAAAGGTAAGTCATTTATTTCATCGCTATTTGTGATTTTGTGAAGCCTGTGCTGGTTGAAAAATATGTTGATGTGGGGCGCTGTCCTCAGATAATCGCATGGTATGCTTTCGCCGTAAAGCCTTTTTGAAATCTGACAACGCAGTTGGATTAACAAGAAGTTAAGCTTTTAAATGATATAAGACACTTGTATGGTCATGAATGTTTAATATTACGAATATTTATATTTATTTATTCTAACCCTGCAATTTCACCGGATGTGATCACGCTAGCGGAACACCTAGCCCAAAGAGGATTTATACTATGTGTATACTGTAACCTCAAGGATTAGCCTCTTTTTCAATTTTCGCCTAAAATGACACCCAAATATAACTGCCTGCAGCTCAGGCCCTGAAGCAACGATATGCATATTCTTGGTACCATTTGAAAGGAAACACTTTAAAGTTTATGGAAATGTGAAAGGAATGTAGTAGAATATTTATTTATTTCACCTTTATTTAATTAACTTGGCTTTCGAAGATTTTAGAAAGGATGGATGGATATACAGTAGGTCTATAGCAGTTTGGGTCTTGTCACACCCTGGCCTTAGTTATCTTTGTTTTCATAATTATTTTAGTTAGGTCAGGGTGTGACATGGGGAAGTTTGTGTGTTTTTGTATTGTCTAGGGTGTTGTAATGTTTAGGGGGTTTAGTAGAGTAGATGGTTTAGTGTTCAGTGTAGGTGTCTAGGAAAGTCTATGGTTGCCTGAATTGGGTCTCAATTAGAGACAGCTGGTTATGGTTGTCTCTGATTGGGAGCCATATTTAAGGCAACCATAGGCTTTAGCTGTTTTGTGGGTAATTGTCTATGTGTAGTGTTTGTGTCAGCACTATCTGGATTTATAGCTTCACGGTCGTCTGTTTGTTGTTTTGTTTCGTTTTTTCTTCTTATAATAAAGAGAAGATGTATTTTTCACGCGCTGCGCCTTGGTCCTCTCTCTCTCCCTTTGACGATCGTGACAGAATTACCCACCAAACCCGGATCAAGCAGCGTGACAAGCGGCAACAGGATCAAGGCATCAAGGATTCATGGACATGGGAGGAGATATTAGATGGAAAGGGACCTTGGGCACAACCAGGAGAATATCGCCTCCCTCGTGAAGAGCTGGAGGCAGCGAAAACCGAGAGGAGGCGATATGAGGAGGCAGCACGGAGGCAAGGCTGGAAGCCCGCGAGTACTACCCAAAAATTTCTTGGGGGGGGGCTAAGAGGTAGTGGGCCGAGGGCAGGTAGGAGACCTGCGCCCACTTCCCAGGCTAACCGTGGAGAGCGGGAGTACGGGCGGACACCGTGTTACGCAATAGAGCGCACGGTGTCTCCTGTACGTGTTCATAGCCCGGTGCGGGTTATTCCACCTCCCCGCACTGGTAGGGCTAGATTGGGCATTGAGCCAGGTGCCATGATGCCGGCTCAACGCGTCTGGTCTCCAGTGCGTCTCCTCGGGCCGGCATACAGGGCACCAGCCTTACGCATGGTGTCCCCGGTTCGCCTACATAGCCCGGTGCGGGTTATTCCACCTCCCCGCACTGGTCGGGCGACGGGGAGCATTCAACCAGGTAAGGTTGGGCAGGCTCGGTGTTCAAGGGAACCAGTACGCCTGCACGGTCCGGTATTTCCGGCGCCACCTCCCCGCCCCAGTCCAGTACCACCAGTGCCTCCTCCACGCACTAGCCCTATGGTGCGTGTCTCCAGCCCTTTACCACCAGTGCCTAAACCACGCACCAAGCCTCCTGTGTGTCCCCAGAGTCCTGTGCGTCCTGTTGCTGCTCCCCGCACTAGCCCTGAGATGCGTGTCCCCAGTCCGGTACAACCAGTTCCGGCACCACGCACTAGGCCTAATGTGCGCTCCCAGGGTCCAGTATGCCCTGTTCCTTCTCCCCGCACTAGCCTGAAGGTGCGTGTCCTTAGCCCGGTGACTCCAGTTCCGGCACCACGCACCAGGCCTACAGTGCGCCTCATCCGGCCAGAGCCATCCGTCTGCCCAGTGCCATCTGAGCCATCCGTCTGCCCAGTGCCATCTGAGCCATCCGTCTCCCCAGCGCCATCTGAGCCATCCGTCTCCCCAGCGCCATCTGAGCCATCCGTCTCCCCAGCGCCATCTGAGCCATCCGTCTCCCCAGCGCCATCTGAGCCATCCGTCTGCCCAGTGCCGTCTGAGCCATCCGTCTGTCCCGAGCCATTAGAGCCGCCCGTCTGTCCCGAGCCGTCAGAGCCGTTAGTCAGTCAGGAGCCGCTAGAGCCATTCGTCAGTCAGGATCTGCCAGAGCCGCCAACCAGACAGGATCTACCAGAGCCGCCAACCAGACAGGATCTGCCAGAGCCGCCAACCAGACAGGATCTGCCAGAGCCGCCAACCAGACAGGATCCGCCAGAGCCGCCAACCAGACAGGATCCGCCAGAGCCGCCAACCAGACAGGATCCGCCAGAGCCGCCAACCAGACAGGATCTGCCAGAGCCGTCAGCCAGCCATGAGCAGCCAGATCCGTCAGCCAGCCATGAGCAGCCAGATCCGTCAGCCAGCCATGAGCAGCCAGATCCGTCAGCCAGCCATGAGCAGCCAGATCCGTCAGCCAGCCATGAGCAGCCAGATCCGTCAGCCAGCCATGAGCAGCCAGATCCGTCAGCCAGCCATGAGCAGCCAGATCCGTCAGCCAGCCATGAGCCGTCCAGCCAGGATCCGCCAGAGCCGTCCAGCCAGGATCCGCCAGAGCCGTCCAGCCAGGATCCGCCAGAGCCGTCCAGCCAGGATCCGCCAGAGCCGTCCAGCCAGGATCCGCCAGAGCCAGCCAGCCAGGATCCGCCAGAGCCAGCCAGCCAGGATCCGCCATTCAGTCCGGTGCTGCCCTTCAGTCCGGTGCTGTCCCTCAGTCCGGAGCTGCCGTCCCTCAGTCCGGAGCTGCCCCTTATCCTGGTGCTGCCCCTTATCCTGGTGCTGCCCCTTATCCTGGTACTGCCCCTTATCCTGGTGCTGCCCCTTATCCTGGTGCTGCCCCTTAGTCCGGTACTGCCCCTTAGTACGGTGCTGCCCCTTAGTCCGGTGCTGCCACTTAGTCCGGTGCTGTCCCTTATTCCAGTGGGGTTAAGAAAGCGGGTAGTGACTATGGTGGGGTGGGGACCACGACCAGTGCCAGAGCCGCCACCGTGGACAGACGCCCACCCAGACCCTCCCCTAGACTTTAGGCTGGTGCGCCCGGAGTTCGCACCTTAAGGGGGGGGTTATGTCACACCCTGGCCTTAGTTATCTTTGTTTTCATAATTATTTTAGTTAGGTCAGGGTGTGACATGGGGAAGTTTGTGTGTTTTTGTATTGTCTAGGGTGTTGTAATGTTTAGGGGGTTTAGTAGAGTAGATGGTTTAGTGTTCAGTGTAGGTGTCTAGGAAAGTCTATGGTTGCCTGAATTGGGTCTCAATTAGAGACAGCTGGTTATGGTTGTCTCTGATTGGGAGCCATATTTAAGGCAACCATAGGCTTTAGCTGTTTTGTGGGTAATTGTCTATGTGTAGTGTTTGTGTCAGCACTATCTGGATTTATAGCTTCACGGTCGTCTGTTTGTTGTTTTGTTTCGTTTTTTCTTCTTATAATAAAGAGAAGATGTATTTTTCACGCGCTGCGCCTTGGTCCTCTCTCTCTCCCTTTGACGATCGTGACAGGTCTAGAGTGTCTCCCCCTTTGAAGAGGGGGATGACCGTGGCAGCTTTCCAATCTTAGGGATCTTAGACAATACGAAAGAGAGGTTGAACAGGCTAGGTAATAGATCTTGCAACAATTTCAGCGGATCATTTTAGAAAGAGAGGGTCCAGATTGTCTAGCCCAGCTGATTTGTAGGGATCCAGATTTTGCAGCTCTTTCAGAACATCAGCTGTCTGGATTTGGGTGAAGGAGAAGCGGGGTGGGCTTGGGCAAGTTGCTGCAGGGGGTGCAGAGCTGTTGGCCGGGGTAGGGGTAGCCAGGTGGAAAGCATGGCCAGCTATAGAAAAATGCTTCCTGAAAAGATCGATTATCGTAGATTTATCAGTGGTGACAGTGTTTCCTAGCCTCAGTGCAGTGGGCAGCTGGGAGGAGGTGCTCTTGTTCTCCATGGACTTTACACTGTCCTAGAACTTTTGGGAGTTTGTGCTAGAGGATGCAAATTTCTTTTTGAAAAAGCTAGCCTTAGCTTTCCTAACTGACTGTGTACTAAATGTTTAATATCCATCATTTTTATGATTATTTATTTGAATTGCGCGCCCTCCAGTTTCACCGGAAGTTGTCCCGCTAGAGGGACGCCTAGCCCTAAAAGGTTCAGACTTGCCTAGTTAAATTTTTAAAACTCTTCATACCAGTCATGTATACTGTCAAATATTGCTTGCTCAGGTTAAACCCCTGGAATTACCTTGTGTAATCTTTAATCTGTCTGAGACCTGCACCCATAAATACCTTGTTTTACAAAATGTGTTCATTGTTCTTCATTTTCTTATTCAGAAATACAGGTTGATTCATTATCTGATCAATATAACCACATTCTTAATATACGTTAGGTAACAACTCTGCCCATGCATTTAACACCTCTTTGTAAAACCGGGTACCTTTTCAAACATTGTCCTTTTAAGACCCATCAATAAACCATTATCTTTACATCCACCACTAAGTAGCTCTTAAAGAAGTGTTTCCAGCCATAATCCTCACTGTCATACAAATATTTCTTTACTGTTTTTATCCTAATAGCTTGTCTTTTGACATCTAAATCTAAAAGTTTTAAACCTCCATCAACAGTCTGCTATCAAAGTTTTCTGAGATATCCTTTATCATCCCAGACACCACATTATTCAATTAGTTTAGAACCCACTCAGGCACGTCCAGCACCCTCAAAACATACACACAGTTAGATAATACCAAAGAATTTGCTACAATCACTTTACCTTTTTTCAGTCTTCTCTATATTAACTTTAGCACCCGGGGCCTTACCATACATGTCTATGAATTTCAAAATGTTTCCAATTCTTCCTACATACCTCGCAGTAGTGTCATCAGTGCACTGATGTATAACACTGCCACCACCGCCTGGTATTCCAACACCTTTTACCTCTCTATCACTATTTATTAACCACGGGACGGTTGAGCTAACGTAGGCTAAATCACCAATCAGGATATTAACTTTATTAAAAACGTATCGATAAGGGGGCTGGTCACAATACACACACAAAAGTGAATAGAATGAGAGCCCACTGAGTGGAGTCCTTGCAGAAACTCTTCACTGCCATGAAAAATTGAGGGGAAAGAGAACCTATTGAGAACAAAGACATTCTTCCCGCCAAAACTCCATCATCCAAAAGTGGGGAATGAAACAATATTTCTGTAAATCCAAGTGGTTGGAGTAGTCTGTGGGTACACGAAGAACAATTATGTCAGATCAGTTGTGTTTTGGGATCTCATGAAGGACAGTAGAACAACATAACTGTATCTCTGAATGTGTATAATTCTCAGTGATCAGATTCACATCCAAATGTTGGGGAAATTATATGATTAAATATGAAACTATTTGTGAGAAGATAAAATGTAATGTTAGCCTTCTAAATGAGAGAATTGTTTTTCATATGTCAGTGGCCACGCCCACGTGAGCACAGACATTACAGCAAAAGGAGGGAATGTCCCTTTTTCCCCTGAGTGCTTAAATGGCACTCGTGACAAAATTGACATTTAGTCAAGAAAACGCAGGGACGGGAGTCCCCACGTTGAAATGGCTACTACTCTATAGACCAGAGAGCATGGAGCTGTAATGAAATGGTTAAGAAATCAACAAGACTATACATTCACAGTCTTCAGCTGTATATGTAAAATAGTCTAGTAAACTCCACCAAAGACAAGAGGAGAACACTTCCCTATCGAACGACCGAATGGTACTCTGAAAATCCATTCTGGAGAACATTTCCCTATCGAACGACCATTGGTACATCTGACGTATCCATTATAACAGACAAAAGACTTTGATCTCTGGTGGACAAACCAGAGACTTTCTGCCGATTGACTCTCCAGCAGACGGACCGGCGTTTTGAACAGAGAGACAACAAGACATACAGGCGTAAATATATAAATTGCAATTCCTTTCGAATGAGCGGCTGTTCATGTGCAAGGTATTCGTATTTCAATGAGCATAGTTATCAACTGTGTGTAGTGGGTCCATTCTGTCTTTCCTGCTCTTCATCTATCCCCACCCCTTTCCATTGTCTACCAAGCCGTTATATCGAGCTTAGTCCACTAGGGACTTTTCTTTGCATGGTGTTAGTAAACAACAACTATTCTGTTTGTGTTTATGTAGTAATTCTGTGTGATTATTTAGTTAGTTAGCAAATAAATATTTAAGACAATTTGTATATCGCTGATTCATCATTTGTGCTAGGCTTCGTGCAGATAACCAAGAGTTTGCGACATTCAGAATATGACTTATGAGGTAATAATACATTAAGTGACTGTAATCGATAAGATATGAAAATATCTAAATATTTAAATTTGGGAAATAGTAACTCTTTAAACAATTTTCCCGTGGTGCCCCGACTTCCTAGTTAATGTTTACATGATTAGTTTAATCACGTAATAATTACACATAGAGAATTGATTTGATAATATAACAGTCTTCACTTTAATGATAGTCAAGACAAGACTGGACAAAAGGGGAGACTTAACTTCTCTAGGGGGTGTGGGATCGTCCCACCTGGCCAACATCCAGTGAAATTGCAGAGCACCAAATTCAAAAACAGAAATACTCATTATAAAAATTCATGAAACATACAAGTGTTATACATCGGTTTAAATATTAACTTCTTGTTAATCCAACCACGGTGTCAGATTTCAAAAATACTTTACGGCGAAAGCAAACCATGCGATTATCTGAGAACAGCGCCCAGCAGACAAATCATTACAAACAGTTAGCAGCCAAGAAGAGGAGTAACAAAAGTCAGAAATAGCGATAAAATGTATCACTTACCTTTGATGATCTTCATATGGTTGCACTCCCACGACTCCATGTTACACAATAAATGTTCGTTTTGTTCGATAAAGTCCCTCTTTACATTAAAAAATCTAATTTTGTTGGTGCGTTTTGTTCAGTAATCCATTGGAACAAAGCGAGGTCACAACAGACAGACGAAAAATCCAAAAAGTACCATAAATGTTCGTAGAAACATGTCAAACGATGTTTATAATCAATCCTCAGGTTGTTTTTGTCATAAATAATCGATCATATTTCAACCGGACAATAGCTTCGTCAATAGAAAATGAAAAACAAGAAAGGCACGCTCCCGGGCATGCGCAGGACTCATGTCTGGAAATTTCCACTGTCCTCTCATTGAAAGTGGGGTTTCTCCCTCATTTTTCAGAGTAAAAGCCTGAAACAATGCCTAAAGACTGGCCACATGTTGTGGAAGCCATAGGGATCGTGAACTAGGTCATAAGTCTTTGTATGGTGGATAGGCTTTCAATGGAAAAACAGGCATTTCAAAATAATAGCACTTCCTGGATGGATTTTCCTCATGTTTTCACCTGGCATATCAGTTCTGTTATACTCACAGACATTATTTTAACAGTTTTGGAAACTTTAGAGTGTTTTCTATCCAAATCTACCAATTATATGCATATCCTAGGTTCTCGACCTGAGTAGCAGGCAGTTTACTCTGGGCACGCTTTTCATCCAAACTTCCCCATGCTGCCCCCTATCTCAAAGAGGTTTTAACAATCACTCAATATTGCAGAGTTAAAAAATTTGAAATGTGTTCATTTTTTTATTAGGCTACTGTGCAGTTTACAATACATACTGTAGTAAATATGGGAAAGTTCCTAATTCCTTTCATAAGGGAGAGCAGGCCATGTCTGTGCTACAGAAGGCAGGGCATGCGGGAGACCGGTGTTATTTCATAGTTGTGATGTTTTCACTATTCTTCTACAATGTAGAACATAGTAAATATATAGAAAAATCCTGGAATGAGTAGGTGTGTCCAAACTTTTGACTGGTACTTGCTTAATTAATTTGATTAATATTATGCTGTTTCTATTCCATGAAAAACTAAAAACCCTCTTGGTTCATGTTAGAATGGAACAGAAAATATGGTGCTGTACAACGTGATGGTCGGCAGTACAGTACTGGGCTATTTAGCTAAAGAATCCCTGTGTTGTGCAGACGGGAGACCGGGATTCAATCCCCCGATGGGGAGGAAGTAGTAGGCTGTCCTTGTAAATAAGAATTTGTTCTTAACTTTTTCATAGTTGTGATGTCTTCACTATTATTCTACAATGTTAAAAACAGT
Source organism: Salvelinus namaycush (assembly GCF_016432855.1). Lineage (NCBI taxonomy): Eukaryota > Metazoa > Chordata > Actinopteri > Salmoniformes > Salmonidae > Salvelinus > Salvelinus namaycush. The sequence goes on from NC_052333.1 coordinate 36,787,635, forward strand.
AAAAACATAGAAAAATCCTGGAATGAGTAGGTGTGTCCAAACTTTTGACTGGTACTTGCTTAATTCATTAGAATAATATTATGGTCTTTCTATTCCATGAGAAACGAAAGTGTTTCCGTTAGGATAGAATGGAAAATATTGCGCAGGATTGGAGGATTCTAAATTGTTTGCCTTCGTTAGACAACTTTGTTCCAATATTTCTGTAAATCAGTGATATTTATTCCCATAGTAATTTGTTATGGATCAAACAGCAACTTTATTATAATATTTGCGAATCTGGAGCAGTTAATCTTTCTGGGAAGGGAGTTCCGCTAGCCGAACACCTGGCCAACAGCCAGTGAAATTGCAGGGCGCCAAATTCAAACAACAGAAATCTCATAATTAAAATTCCTCAAACATACAAGTATTATACACCATTTTAAAGATAAACTTCTTGTTAATTCAACCACAGTGTCCGATTTCAAAAATACTTTACGGCGAAAGCACACCATGCGATTATGTTACGACAGCGCCTAGCCACAAAAACCATACAGACATTTTCCAGCCAAGGAGAGGTGTCACAAAAGTCAGAAATAGCGTTAAAATGAATCACTAACCTTTGATGATCTTCATCTGGTGGCACTCCCAGGACTCCATGTTATACAATAAATATTTGTTTTGTTCGATAAAGTGAATCTTTATGTCCAAAAACCTCATTCGAAATTGGCGCGTTATGTTCAGAAATGCATTGTCTCAAACAAACATCCGGTGAAATTCCAGGGAGCCACATCAAATTACAGAAATACTCATCATAAACATTGATGAAAGATACAAGTGTTATACATAGGATTAAAAATAAACGTCTTGTTAATCCAGCCGCTGTGTCCGATTTCAAAAAGGCTTTACGGCAAAAGCACACCATGCGATTATGTTAGGTCAGCGCCTAGCCACAGAAAACCATACAGCCATTTTCCAGCCAAGGAGAGGTGTCACAAAAGTCAGAAATAGCGTTAAAATTAATCACTTACCTTTGATGATCTTCATCTGATGGCACTCCCAGGTCTCCATGTTAGACAATAAATGTTTGTTTTGTTCGATAAAGTTCATCTTTATGTCCAAATACCTCCTTTTTGTTCGCGCGTTTAGTCCAGTAATCCAAATGCACTAAGCGCGGGCACAAAGTCCAGACGAAAAGTAAAAAAAGTTCCATTAGAGTTCGTAGAAACATGTCAAACGATGTTTCTAATCAATCCTTAGGGTGTTTTTATCATAAATATTCAATAATGTTTCAACCGGACAATACTGTTTTCATTAGAAAGGAAAGGGAACGGAACTCGCGCTCACGGCCACGCACGAGACTAAACTTAAGGCTTTCAGCTGAGCCACCTGCTTTGAGTGGTCTTATTCTCTCCGCTTTCACAATAGAAGCCTGAAACAACTTCTAAAGACTGTTGACATCTACTGGAAGCCTTATGAAGTGCAATCTGACCCCACAGACACTGGATATTCGATAGGCATTCACTTGAAAACTACAAACCTCAGAATTCCCACTTCCTGGTTGGATTTTTCTCATTTTTTTGCCTGCCATATGAGTTCTGTTATTCTCACAGAAATTATTGTAACAGTTTTAGAAACTTCAGAGTGTTTTCTATCCAAATCCACTAATTATATGCATATTCTAGCTTCTGGGCCTGAGTAACAGGCAGTTTACTCTGGGCACGCTTTTCATCCAAACTTCACCATGCTGCCCCCTATCCCAAAGAGGTTTTAACAATCAATCAATATTGCAGAGTTAAAAACCCAACAAACAGAGTTGGGCCTCAGCTTTTATAGAGAAGAACAACCTCTGTGTACGTGGCATTTAGCAGATGTGTGGAAACAGGGGCGGGGAACATAGTGCGTAAAAGGTGATTAGCTTGTCTGTGCAGATTAAGACAGCTGATGTTGCCACAGCTCACACTATTGTCGTTTCCTGCAAGTTTACACACAGCTCAATTCCTGCAGATAGTGAAAATGGGATGTCACATACTGCGGTCGCCCCGAAATGGCTCTTATCTGTATGCCCAGACTTATGCCCAGACTTATTCACACAAGACAAGTTTGTATCAGTAAAAAAAACACTAGCATATTACAAACAATTCTCTAAGTCAAAAACAGCATAGTATGTCTAATTAGTAATTTTCCACCACACCCCACTCTACCTCCTGCCCAAGATCGACAAGGACCCGGCGACTTAGGCGGCACCGCACCCTACAGATTTTCAGAGTGTATCGATGCCCACCTACGGCTGCTGGCATCATGACACAACAGCTACATCAGGGACACAGGCGACTTTCTGGCCAAGGTAAGGGCCACAAGGCTGGGAGCAGACAACCTGCTGTTCACCATGGATGTGGACAGCCTCTACACCAACATCGAGGTTACACTGGTCCTCGCCGCGATCCGACCTGCCTCGAGCGGCACCTTCAAGCCAGGCGACCGGACGAGGAACTCCTGTGGTTGTTAGGTGTCGCCATTGAACTGGAAGATGTTGTGGGTGAGTGACAGCTCTATCTACAGATCAAGGGAATGGCCATGTGTAAGCATTTGAACAGGGAACCTTTCACATGTGAGGTGAACTGGATAACCAGTACCCTACAGCAACTGCTGGTTGAAGAATGTACAAGGAGTAAACTGAATTTTACTGCTATTCTTTTCATTTATTTGAATTCCCATAACGAGGCACTTATGAAACTCAGAGAACTCTTGTTTCGAACCGGGGAACTTTCGCCTATTAGGCAAATGTGATAGCCACTGCACTACAGAAACCGCTGGTTGAAGCATCTACAAGGAGTCAACTTTATTTCACTGATATTCTTTGCATGCATTTGAATTTCCATAATGAGGCATTTATGAAAAGTGGACTTCTCTGTGACGAATCAGGGACTTTGTGAGGCAAACTGGATAGCCACTAACTTAAAGGAACCGCTGGTTGAAGCATCTCCATTGAGTCAACTGTATTTTACTGATATTCCTTTCATCTATTTGAATTCTCATAATGAGACGTTCATGAAAAGTGGAGTTCTCTGTTGAGAATCGAGGACCTTTCACATGATACAAAGGTGATAAGCACTTGTTGGTTCCACTTTTCTGGGCTCCGTTATTTACTTAACAAATAAGGAATACCTAATGTGCATATATAAAATGAAGATGTTTTAATTAGAATACAGCAGTAGACAGAGGTCAAAGATCAACATACAGCTTATGTCTCTCCTGAGTTCTGCCCCCGAACAAAAGAAAGACAGCATCTTATATACCCGAGATCACACCTCAAACCCTACATCTGCAGCTAAAAGAACAAGTTATTCTAAACACAAGGTTTCTGAGAACCTGTCTCAGCGGTATGCAAATCTGCCCTTGTTTCAGAGAAAAACAGAAGCTGTCTCTCTGTGTCTCGCTATCACCCTCAGTCCCTTTTCTCACGTTTTCTCTCAGACACCGTGCTGCGGGTTTTGGCAGAGAGCTAGACACAGAGAGAGGTCTTCTTTAGAAGACCCCGAAAATCAACTTTAACCCTTCATTCCCCCCCTTTGAGACTCACCCAGAGTCTCAGACAAAAGTATATCCCTCACCCTCAGAGTCATCTTCCAGATAAGCAGGTACAATATCAAAACCTGGGTCATTCCAATCATTTACGACATAGTGACTCAAATCAACATTCTGAGTTTGCAGTACCAAGATCCTCAAATGTCTTTTTAGCCAAGCACATTATTATACAGAAGGCAACAGCAAAACACAATAACCCTACTAGAAGCGGAACAAACATGGCAGACAGGAACATCATTACCTTACCCAGCACGTTTGCAAATGCACCATTGAACCAGTTTCCAATTTGGTCAAATATGGTGTTGTCAGCTTTACACAGAGTACCTCCTAATTTAACCAGGTTACTAATTATGTTTGTCATATTATCAGAGGAGTCAGGGCGCAGCATGACACAGTAATCATCATTGTCTATTCCAAGGGCCCTGCAGGCACCACCCTCTTCCGCCAATATGTAATCAAGAGCCATTTCATGTCTGGTCACTAATGCCTTCAAATTCTGCACATCTAGTGACAACTGAGTAAAACCCTGTACGGTCAAATTAGTAAGGGCCTGCATGGAGTATGTCAAATTGTTAATCCACTTACCCATTACTACAACTCCTGCACCTGGAAAGATTACTAGGGCTGCCATCTCTACCTGAGACATCTCTACCTACCATGTCCATAAGCCTCATTATTTTGAGCCTCTGCTCTTTTAGCTCTGCCATTCGATCTGAAACTAATTTGCAAAGAACTCTTCAGCAGCACAGAAGCAGGTAATATTGCTGTTGTCAGTTCAGTTTTCCCCAGATATCAACACCCTTTCCATCCCAGGGGGAGGGAAATGTAGCCCTTAACCCCACAGATCAAGAGATGATCCGGAGGTGTCCCCATGCCTTCTCCTATGTTGGACATGTTCACTCTGGTTATCAATTGTTGCCCACAAAGCACATCAAAACTACTGGAATCCGTTTTTAGGCCTGTGTAAGACAGGCAATTAGTGGGGTTTCCTACATCCACATTCCCTGAGTTGCAGATACAAGCAGGGGGAGTTATTGTGGGTTTTAATCGTGCCAACACAACATCTACTACCTGTCAGATACTCCCTCCATTGTACTTTTGGAGGTCCTATGCATTTAATCAGCTTGGAAATGTTACCTGGTTGTACGCTAGGAACCTTCTTCCACCTTGGCCATTTAGTCTCAATGGGCTCACCCTCATTAAATTATTTAGCTGCATCTGAACTATTACCTGTTGTCTTATTGGATAATCCACCTTCCCATGCTGCTTCCTTCCCCCTAGTGACCAACGTCAGAATAGTATAATTACTGTTACTTTGTTGAACCCTGGTATTGTTCCTTTGCATAAAGTGGAACAATCCACATCCAAAATCATTACTTCCAATTGGTACTGCTTGGGTTCCCCACAGAGAGGTTGTGGAGGTGGGTTTCTGGAAAATCTTTACCCGTGTGCCAGATGTGTTCCCCTTCCCCTGTAATCCTATGTATGTCACTGCTTTCACCCATTTATTATTCTCCACATCCCCATCCACAAAGGAAACTAGTAGGATTTGGAGAGCAATAAATACCCTGCATGTGTGTTTCCATGGTTGTGATTTTCTTGTTTCACAACCATAGTGTGTGTGTGTATGATGGTGACATCTAATGACTCTTCAGGTTCTGTGGCTGAAGCCTCTGTTGGTTCTTCTGGCCTTTGGTCTCGGCCCTCTGGCTGTGGTCTTCCCAGTTTCTCCTCTGGCCCCTCCTCATCGGTGGATCTCAGCCTCTTTTGTTGCCATGGTCACCTGGAAGGGTCCCATCCATCTTGGCTGGTTCCATTTTATTTTATGGACTCGTAGTTTCACCCAGTCTCTAACGTTTATGGGAAGCTCGTCAAAGTCTTCACCTGGGGGAACCTCGTTTGCTTTCCTAGTGTGAGAGTGGAGAAAACTTTACAACAGAGCTTAGTTCCTTCATGTACTCAAGATGGTCACACTGTGTCTCAGTTATTTCTATCTGTCGGTCAGTAATAGGTCTCCCCCCTGGGGTGTTCATTGGTCATCTTGTTAACATCTCATAAGGTGTACACCCAATATCTTTGTTAAGGCTGCTGCGCATTTTCATGAGGACAAGGGGAACGCATTCCACCCAGCTCATTTTTGTGGAATGGCAGGCTTTTGCAAGCCTCCCTTTGATCATTTAATTAGCCCTCTCTGTAATCCCGTTACTCCACGGGTGATAGACGGACACAAACTTCTGGTCAACACCCATCATTTTGGCCACTTGGGCAATCACATCCCCTATGAGATGGGTCCCATTGTCTGCAGACAAAACCTCAGGCACTCCGAACATGGGTATAATTTCCCTGACTAGCAATTTTGCAACTGTTCGTGCATCACAGTTGGTGGTGGGAAATGCTTCCACCCACCTGTTGAACCTGTCAATTATCACCAGGCAGTATATCTTTCTTTCTTTTCGCTCTATCATGTCTATGAAATCCATAACAAGGTGGACAAAACGTCCTTTTGGAGTGGGGAACTTCCCTGGTTGCAGTGGAGTTCCCTTGTCTATGTTATATAATAAACATGTTGTGCAATAATAAATGAACTGTTTCACGTGCTGATTCAAATTTGGGCAAAACCATTGGGCCGAAATCTTCTCCACCATATCCCCCTTTGACGAATGGCTCACACCATGAGCCAATCAGCAAATAGTAGAGATCATGGTTGATGGTAAACAGGGCATGCCAGACAAAATATGTAGCAATAAGCCAGACCTATTAGTAAACCTTCTTGCTCTCCAAACCCCACTAGCATATGCTGAGTCTGAGTAGACAGTAAGGGCCTTCCATTACTTAATGTCCACAGTCTGTTTTCTTTCTAGACGATACTGAAAACAAAATGCACGGCGAACTGGGAGCTGTGAACTGGGTATGTAGTCTACTGTGTATAATACTGAAGGCTTGATGCATGGCAAGATATAATAGTTGTGATGACTTGTTGAGTAGTTATAGATATCACTGAAAACCCCTTTAGTAATAGTGGCTTTTGTTTGCATGGTGGTATTGTGAAAGTGGGGTGTGATTTGACTTGATCACCCAATGAGGCACTATTCCTAATATTTATTCTTCCTTTTTCTTCAAGGAAGCAGATGTTCTTCTAAGGGACACCCTAGAGGCAGCAAGGTGGTGCGAACGCCAAACATTTAAAGGCACTGTTTCCCTCCCTAGTGTAACTGGGATGGACAGGGAAGACCGCATTACAACCCTTATTTATTTATTTACATTTATTTCACCTTTATTTAAAGAAAAATGTATTTCACCTTTATTTAACCAGATAGGCCAGTTGAGAACAAGTTCTCATTTACAACTGCGACCTGGCCAAGATAAAGCAAAGCAGTGCGACACAAACAACACAGAGTTACACATGGGATAAACAAACGTACAGTCAATAACACAATAGAAAAGTCTATATACAATGTGTGCAAATGTAGTAAGATTAGGGAGGTAAGGCAATAAATAGGCCATAGGGGTGAAATAATTACAATTTAGCAAGTCAACAGGGAGTGATAGTTGTACAGAAGATGAATGTGCAAGTAGAGATACTGGGGTGCAAAGGAGCAAAAAGGAGGAGTTGGCTTTGGGGATGACCAGTGAAATATACCTGCTGGAGCGCGTGCTACGGGTGGGTGCTGCTATGGTGACCAGTGATCTGAGATAAGGCGGGGCTTTACCTAGCAAAGACTTATAGATGACCTGGAGCCAGTGGGTTTGGCGACGAATATGAAGCGAGGGCCAGCCAACGAGAGCATACAGGTCGTATATATATATGGGGAAGTATATGGGGCTTTGGTGACAAAACGGGTGGCACTGTGATAGACTACATCCAATTTGCTGAGTAGCGTGTTGGAGGCTATTTTGTAAATGACATCGCCGAAGTCAAGGATCGGTAGGATAGTCAGTTTTACGAGGGTATGTTTGGCAGCATGAGTGAAGGATGCTTTGTCGTGAAATAGGAAGCCGATACTAGATTTAATTTTGGATTGGTGATGCTTAAATAGCTACGGTTGTATGATGGCCTGGATGAAGAGGAAAATATTCTCAAGGAACCCTTCATGTTCCAGTTACAGAGATTTTATGAGATGTTCTACGTGGAGGCAGTTGACAACAAGACAATTACTGTCTTTGTCTCTTTTGAGGAGCAGAAGTGAAGCCATTTTTGAAGAGTGGTCAAATCCTGTTTTTGTCTGCTGTGTTAATTGTGTTATGTTGCTTAGTAAAGATGACGTAGAAGTCATCTGAGTCTCTGATCTCTTTACTGGAGCTGGTATAACTTAATGTAAAAGCACATTCAGCTTTCAGTATGTCAATATGGTATAGTCTGTCTCCATTTTCACGAGGAAAGTAAATAGCAGTATAAATCAGGTCAGGTAGCAACTGTGTGTGTGTTTATATGCTCAATTAAATAATATAATTACAAAGTTATAACATTTATCAACACAATTTTAACAGTACATGACTTACATAACAAGTATGTTCACTGCGACAATATCAGTAGCTTGTCTCAAAATATAGCATGAAGCAAAAAGTGTTACACATCTGCTGGTACCACTTTATACACTGCTCAAAAAAATAAAGGGAACACTAAAATAACACATCCTAGATCTGAATGAATGAAATATTCTTATTAAATACTTTTTTCTTTACATAGTTGAATGTGCTGACAACAAAATCACACAAAAATTATCAATGGAAATCAAATTTATCAACCCATGGAGGTCTGGATTTGGAGTCACACTCAAAATGAAAGTGGAAAACCACACTACAGGCTGATCCAACTTTGATGTAATGTCCTTAAAACAAGTCAAAATGAGGCTCAGTAGTGTGTGTGGCCTCCACGTGCCTGTATGACCTCCCTACAACGCCTGGGCATGCTCCTGATGAGGTGGCGGATGGTCTCCTGAGGGATCTCCTCCCAGACCTGGACTAAAGCATCCGCCAACTCCTGGACAGTCTGTGGTACAACGTGGCGTTGGTGGATGGAGCGAGACATGATGTCCCAGATGTGCTCAATTGGATTCAGGTCTGGGGAACGGGCGGGCCAGTCCATAGCATCAATGCCTTCCTCTTGCAGGAACTGCTGACACACTCCAGCCACATGAGGTCTAGCATTGTCTTGCATTAGGAACCCAGGGCCAACCGCACCAGCATATGGTCTCACAAGGGGTGTGAGGATCTCATCTCGGTACCTAATGGCAGTCAGGCTACCTCTGGCGAGCACATGGAGGGCTGTGCGGCCCCCCAAAGAAATGCCACCCCACACCATGACTGACCCACCGCCAAACCGGTTATGCTGGAGGATGTTGCAGGCAGCAGAACGTTCTCCACGGCGTCTCCAGACTCTGTCACGTCTGTCACATGTGCTCAGTGTGAACCTGCTTTCATCTGTGAAGAGCACAGGGCGCCAGTGGCGAATTTGCCAATCTTGGTGTTCTCTGGCAAATGCCAAACGTCCTGCACGGTGTTGGGCTGTAAGCACAACCCCCACCTGTGGACGTCGGGCCCTCATACCACCCTCACGGAGTCTGTTTCTGACCGTTTGAGCAGACACATGCACATTTGTGGCCTGCTGGAGGTCATTTTGCCGGGCTCTGGCAGTGCTCCTCCTGCTCCTCCTTGCACAAAGGCGGAGGTAGCGGTCCTGCTGCTGGGTTGTTGCCCTCCTACGGCCTCCTCCACGTCTCCTGATGTACTGGCCTGTCTCCTGGTAGCGCCTCCATGCTCTGGACACTACGCTGACAGACACAGCAAACCTTCTTGCCACAGCTCGCATTGATGTGCCATCCTGGATGAGCTGCACTACCTGAGCCACTTGTGTGGGTTGTAGACTCCGTCTCATGCTACCACTAGAGTGAAAGCACCGCCAGCATTCAAAAGTGACCAAAACATCAGCCAGGAAGCATAGGAACTGAGAAGTGGTCTGTGGTCACCACCTGCAGAACCACTCCTTTATTGGGGGTGTCTTGCTAATTGCCTATAATTTCCACCTGTTGTCTATTCCATTTGCACAACAGCATGTGCAATTTTTTGTCAATCAGTGTTGCTTCCTAAGTGGACAGTTTGATTTCACAGAAGTGTGATTGACTTGGAGTTACATTGTGTTGTTTAAGTGTTCCCTTTATTTTTTTGAGCAGTGTATAATATTTCTTAAGATCTCCAAAAATGAAATATGTCTGTATACAACGTGTGCCTTGCGCAAACGTGTGTGTGTTTGCACTCAGTGTGCGACTGTCAAACCTCAGAAGGGCAAAAAAAAGGTGGGTGGGGTCAAACGTGGGACTCCGCCCACATTGAGCCAGGCCCCGAATTGCACACTGCAGTCAGGGGTGTTTTGGGTTCGGCAGCAGCTTGAAGGCCGGCGACTCCGAACGCCTGAGCTGGACAGGAGGGGGAGCCAAAGCGAAAGCTGGTGTGACAATAATGATTAACTTTAGTGGTTTTTATGACCAAACTCAAGGTTGATTTGTCTTCTATCCAAACAAATTCCCTTTCAAGATCAATGTCTTGATTGACATTGATTACTGTGTGTTTATGTTACATAGAGCTAGTTAATGCAACAACAAACAAAAAACTTAATGGAGGAGAGTAAAACAATTCATAAAATAAATACTTTAAGCGTTGACCACTGAAAAAAAAAGTACTAAAAATTACCCCACTTGAAAGCTACTCTATCATCTGCATACGTTTTAGTAATCTTCATGAACAGGTCTACTGTCCATCTTAACATACTGAAACTGTTCATGCATGGTAAATAGAGAGAACTCACAGAACATGAAATTATTTTATTTTATGCTACTCAGTCAGAAGTGGAAAGAGTACTGAAATATCCCACTCAAGTAGAAGTTCTGTTACTTTAATTACATTTTATTCAAGTAGAAGAAAAATGACGTTTAAAAAAAACGACTCAAGTAAAAGTCAAAAGTAGCTCAATTAAAAAGTACTCAGAGTAAAAGTAATTGAGTTACTTCAAAAAAAACATTGACGTTGATAATTAAGGTTACCTGAATGTTGCTACACATGATCTTGTCCATGCATTAAATTAAAAAAGAAAGAGAGGAAATTGTTACTTGACATCTTAGACCTTCCATCAAAATACATGTTTCACATTTAAAAACCATTCTCGAAAAGCTTCACATCTATTTGGTATTTTATTAGGATCCCCATTAGCTGTTGCAAAAGCAGCAGCTACTCTTCCTGGGGTCCACACAAAACATGAAACAATACAGAATGACATAATACAGAATATCAATAGACAAGAACAGCTCATGGACAAAACTACATAAAATAAAATTTAAAGGCACAAGTAGCCTACATATCAATGCATACACACAAACTATCTAGGTCAAAATTCTGATATTGAGATGCTGTCTCAAAGCGTTGAAGAATGGGAAAGTTTCAGTATTTCATCCACACGTTATAATCAACAATTATAATGTTTTGTTATGGATATACAGCCCCTGTGCTGCATCAGGATAGTGCTGCCTGTCTATAGTCTACAATGAATTAATGAATGAAATTACTAATATATTAATGAATAATTGAATGAATGAATTACTAATAAATGAATGAATTACTAATATTATTGACCGTTTTTTAAGGGGACGTTTGCCCATTTCACGTGGCCTTATTTTCACTGTTTCTGTGCTTGTGGTTGATCGCCCAAACTGTATTTTGTTTATTTTTTGTTTGGTCAGAGAAAATTGGTTGTCACTTTTTGAGTCATCACTTGCCATTGACTACAATGCATTAAGAAAATGTGTCTAAAGCATGTTAGAAAAAGCTCCAAAACACTCAAAAAAAATCTCATATTACATCAGAATCACATTCTGAATGTCTCTGCATTCGATTAAAAAAATCGTGCTCAAAATAAAAATAATAAAATATATTAAAATGTTAAAACAGTTTTGGGGGATCAACTACAAGCACAGAAAGAGTGAAATTAAGGCCACGTTAAAATGAGTGAACTTCCCCTTTAACGCTATGGTCACGCAAGAGAGCTGATCAAGAGGAGTAAGGCATAAACTATTGAATTGCATTATATTGTGAGTGAAAAACACACATTTGATTTTGTTTTGGTGTTGATAAATAGCAACCAGACAGTAGGACAAGATAAACACAGTAGACGGTTCGCTGATCAGAGTGCTGTAAAATACATTACGTAGCTAAATGTCAACACGATCTGACAATGTAGGATAGGGCGTGATTTAAATCCATGCAAATGTTGACATAATCAAAAATATTAGATCTGATAGGACAAAATGCGGATTCAGAACTCATGATGTTAATTTGAGCCCGCCCTCTTTGTGTGCCCTCCACCCCCTCTGCACTACGGTCTCTAGTAGCCGTTGACGGCTCTTGTAGTGACGGATTAAGCGCTCCTGTAATAATTTTATTTTTCATTGGTTTTGTGGAAAAAGAAAAAGGAGTACAAGTAAGCCGTTTTACACACATCAATCTCCAGTATCCCCTCTCTTATTTTATAACGTTAATTAATTTCTAGTTTGAGCTAGCAAAGTGGTAATTCTGCTAGCAAGCTAGGGTAAACGTTACTTGCCAGCGACAGCGTGAGCAATAAACTAGCTAACGTTAGTTAGTAGAGGGCTACATTACATTATTCTGCGATACAACTCGAGACAAGTCGGGACAAGACCAGGTTAGTAGTTACATCTTGTATTTCCTGATGTAAAATATTAGCTAGCTAGCTAACTATATTATAGTTGAAATGTAACGATGGCAACCGCAAGAGATGTGTGCTAATGTGGTAACATTAGTTAACTAACGTTAGCATCGGCTAACAGTCACTCGCTAGCGACAATAGTGTTGGTTAGCTAGCTATTAGCTGGCTGGTTTGGTTCATAGCAGGGCGATATGTAGAGATCTATTACAGATGGCTAGGTTACTAATTTAGATATATTGGTTCTACTGTATAGTTATACAATCTTGTTGCACAACAGCCATGCCCATGTGTATCACGGCGTGGGTCATAGCTACATGCAATGTTTGCATCGTATAGTTAGCTAGCTTAATTGCTAACCGGTTTGTTATAATGCAGATGGCCTACCCGCACCGCCATTTTGTTATGTTCTCTTCATAAAATAATTTGCGAAATCGCATAGTTCCTAGAAATTGGGATTTATACAATCTATACTAAAGCATTAAAAACTGAGTTGATTGACGTATTCAATGTGATTCAACGAGGAATGTAACTAAACTAATTTCACCACCGCAATTTATCTGGATATGCATTACGAAACATCGCAGTCCCCCTTCCCAACGTGAATATGGAGGCCGCATTAGATTGCTGTTCAGAGTTAACTATGGCTACAGTCAATGTGATGTTTATGCTAGCAACTATTTTTGGTGAAGCGGTATACTTGGACTGTGTTGTGCTGACCCTTGCCTTTGAGTGTGCTTGTGATTCTGATGGCATGCTGTGGCTGGCCCTGAACTCCTTTATGCGTTACAAGGCCCTTCCTGGTGTATTACATTGATGGCTTGTTTATCTGCCCTCTTAATCCCTGAACAACATGTTATTTGCTTGCCATCCCACAACCTAATTTTCTAATCTCATCGGGGTATTGAGGCACACAAGGTGTGCTGCTATTTGAAGGTGTTTGGGACAATAGTATGACTAAATGTACATTTATCCCATTAAAGCAACCCATATCTTCACGTCATACAAATGTGCATTGAACACATCCTTTATTTATCATGTTGTGTATTTAATGGTGGGTGCCTGCCGGTCTCTAATAATATTGTTGCAGTCTTTTAAATGGGTCAAGTTATCTTGTCAGTTGCTCTTGTGGTGTGCAGTGCACTATTACAAGGGTTCTCAAACTTCTTGAGGCCGGGGAACCCTTCTGTGATGGCAAAGTAATAAGGGACACCTCATAATTAGAACACAACTTGAGTGAGATACAAATAACATACAAGGTGTTTTACCATGACTTGAGATGTCTCGGGCCCTGGGAAGGAACATTTTAATGGTCCGCCTCTTGGCATTGGAAAGAGAATATTAGTTTAAAAGCTAATTTCTTGCAATTCTACATTTTTTTTTTATGGGGCAGCAAAATGTTTTGTCGCAGCTTTAAAGCTAATATCCTGCAGAGCGCTGAGGCGATTTTTAAACAACTAATTGACCGACTGCAGTAAAATTATTTAAATTCCATTTAATTTGTTTGTTTACTGTGAGCTCAATGCGCACCTTGCGCTGCAGTTTCTCGAGATAAATCAGATCATGCCGAACTGTGCAATGCAGTAAGGTGTTGTAGTTTCCAACAGGCCAATTTTCTACATAGTTTAGTGCAGAAAACGTGATGATTAACTACGATGACCATATTCCATAGTGGTGGCTACTTGTCCGGTCTGTAATGTGAATAACTGATGGTTAATAAGTGATAATCCATCATGAGACTTTTATTCTGCGCTACAGCATTCAACCCACAATGCATAGTGCATTTAATGTTTAATAAATATTATTGAAATCAAAAATCTTTTTATTAATAATATAACTGAAACCGAAACGACCTCAAGGCACTAATCGCTCAGCACTAATCCTGCAATTCTACACATTTTCCCAAGAGGCAGAGTGAGAACTTTGCCATATTAAAGCTTATAGTAGTCTCCAGTGTAATTCTATGAAATATGACCTATAATTAATTACAATATGAGTGAAATAGTTTTCCCACCAAAAAATTGTAGATAAGTATGTTTAAAAGCAGCCTTTTTTGTGTTGGAATAGTGTGTTGTCATACCCCAACAACAGAATGTTGTGGGCGTTTACCGGTCAATATTCATGCGAGTAGACCGCTGATTGGTCAGCTCATCGTCCTCAGGAGGATGACATAATCCTCAAGGAAACAAGCATTTTTTAGTGTGATTTGGGTTTTTTAACGTGTTTTTTAAATCTAATTTATGCATTGGCCACAGATACGATTATAAGATCAGTCAACAACTTTATTTGGGTATGAGTTAACAGAATATGAACATTTAAAAGTGAGATTTTCAATGGACAGTTTCTAATTACAGAGCATTTATGTAAATACAATTTTTGGGGAATTCAAGAAATATTGAGTTGAACAATTTATAATTGGCAGAGTACTGTGCATACCAATATCACTGTGAGCCTCTCAGACCCATTTTGTGCAGGGCAAAAAAATAAATACAATGTAATATTATTACTCTAAAATGTATTACACCCCATAAACTTATTCCGCTGGCCAAAATTAATTGCATCTGTCAAATCAAAATCAAATGTTATTTGTCACATGTGCCGAATACAACCGGTGTAGACCTTACAGTGAAATGCTTACTTACAAGCTCTTAACCAACTATGCAGTTTTAAGAAAATACATTAAAATAAGAAAAAAATAAGAAAAAAGTAAGAGAAGAAAAACAAATAATTAAAGAGCAGCAGTGAATAACAAAAGCGGGGTTATGTACAGGGGGTACCAGTACAGAGTCATTGTGCGGGGGCACCGGTGTCGAGGTAATTGAGATAATTGTGTACATGCAGGTAGGGTTGTTAAAGTGGCTATGCATAGATTATAACAGAGTTGTAGCGGGGGGGCAAATAGTCTGGGTAGCCATTTGATTAGCTGTTCAGGAATCTCATGGCTTGGGGGTAGAAGCTGTTGGCACTCCGGTACCGCTTGCCGTGCGGTAGCAGAGAGAACAGTTTATGACTAGGGTGGCTGGACCAGTCATAAGTCTGGACACCTACTCTTTCCAGGGTTTTTCTTTATTTCTACTATTTTCTACATTGTTGAATAATAGTGAAGACATTAAAACTATGAAATGACACATGGAATCATTTAGTAACCTAAGTGTTAAACAAATCAAAATATATTTTATTTTTGAGTTTCTTCAAAGTAGCCACCCTTTCCATTGATGACGGCTTTGCACACTCTTGGCATTCTCTCAACCAGCTTCATGCGGTAGTAACCTGGAATGCATTTCAATTAACAGGGGTACCTTGTTAATTTGTGAAAATACTTTCCGTAATGAGTTTTAGCCAATCAGTTGTGATAATGTGGGGGTGGTATACAGAATATAGCCCTATTTGGTAAAATACCAAGTCCATATTATGGCAAGAACAGCTCAAATAAGCTAAGGGAAATGACACTCCGTCATTACTTTTATTGGTCGACCGATTATGATTTTTCAACGCCGATACCGATTTATTGGAGGACCAAAAAAGCCGATACCGATTAATCGGCCTATTTTTTTTTAAATTTATTTGTAATAATGACAATTACAACAATACTGAATGAACACTTATTTTAACTTAATATAATACATCAATAAATTAAGTTTAGCCTCAAATAAATAATGAAACATGTTCAATTTGGTTTAAATAATGCAAAAACAAAATGTTGGAGAAGAAAGTAAAAGTGCAATATGTGCCATGTAAGAAAGCTAACGTTCCTTGCTCAGAACATGAGAACATATGAAAGCTGGTGGTTCCTTTTAACACGAGTCTTCAATATTCCCAGGTAAGAAGTTTTAGGTTGTAGTTATTATAGGAATTATAGGACTATTTCTCTCTATACCATTTGTATTTCAGATACCTTTGACTATTGGTTGTTCTTATAGGCACTTTAGTATTGCCAGTGTAACAGTATAGCTTCCGTCTCTCTCCTCGCTCCTACCTGGGCTCGAACCAGGAACACAACGACAACAGCCACCCTCGAAGCAGCGTTACCCATGCAGAGCAACGGGAACAACTACTCCAAGTCTCAGAGCGAGTGACGTTTGAAACGCTATTAGAGCGCACCCCGCTAACTAGCTAGCCATTTCACATCGGTTACACCAGCCTAATCTCGGGAGTTGATAGGCTTGAAGCACAGCGAAGAGCTTCTGGCAAAACGCAGGAAAGTGCTGTTTGAATGAATGCTTACGAGCCTGCTGCTGCCTACCACCGCTCAGTCAGACTGCTCTATCAAATATCAAATCATAGACTTAATTATAACATAATAACACATAGAAATACGAGCCTTAGGTCATTAATATGGTCGAATCCGGAAACTATCATCTCGAAAACAAGACATTTATTATTTCAGTGAAATACGGAACCGTTCCTTATTTTATCTAACGGGTGGCATCCATAAGTCTAAATATTCCTGTTACATTGCACAACCTTCAATGTTATGTCATAATTACGTAAAATTCTGGCAAATTAGGTGGCCCAAACTGTTGCATATACACTGACTCTGCGTGCATTGAATGCAAGAGAAGTGACACAATTTCACCTGGTTAATATTGCCTGCTAACCTGGATTTCTTTTAGCTAAATATGCAGGTTTAAAAATATATACTTCTGTGTATTGATTTTAAGAAAGGCGTTTATGGTTAGGTACACATTGGAGCAACGATACGCACCGCATCGATTATATGCAACACAGGACACGCTAGATAAACTAGTAATATCATCAACCATGTGTAGTTAACTAGTGATTATGATTGATTAATTGTTTTTTATAAGATAATTTTAATGTTAGCTAGCAACTTACCTTGGCTTCTACTGCATTTGCGTAAAAGGCAGGGTCCTCGTGGAGTGCAATGTAATCAGGTGGTTAGAGCGTTGGACTAGTTAACTGTAAAGTTGCAAGATTGAATCCCCCGAGATGACAAGGTAAAAATCTGTCGTTCTGCCCCTGAATGAGGCAGTTAACCCACCGTTCCTAGGCCGTCATTGAAAATAAGAATGTGTTCTTAACTGACTTGCCTAGTTAAATAAAGATGAAATAAAGATGTAAAATAAAAAATCGGTGTCCAAAAATACCGATTTCCGATTGTTATGAAAACTTGAAATCGGCCCTAATTAATCGGCCTTTCCGATTAATCGGTCGACCTCTAATTACTTTAAGACATGAAGGTCAGTCAATAAGGAAAATTTCAAGAACTTTGAAAGTATCTTCAAGTGCAGTCGCAAAAACCATCAAGCGCTATGAAGAGACCAGCTCTCACGAGGACCGCCACTGGAAAGGAAGACCCAGAGTTACCTCTGCTGCAGAGGATAAGTTCATTAGAGTTACCAGCCTCAGAAATTGCAGCCCAAATAAATGTTTCACAGAGTTCAAGTAACAGACACATCTCAACATCAACTGTTCAGAGGAGACCGTGTGAATCAGGCCTTCACGTCAAATTACTGCAAAGACAACACTACTAAAGGACACCAATAAGAGGAAGAAACTTGCTTGGGACAAGAAACATGAGCAATGGACACTAGACCGGTGGAAATCTGTCCTTTTGGTCTAGAGTCCAAATTGGAGATGTTTGGTTCCAACCGCGGTGTCTTTGTGAGATGCATAGTAGGTGACCGGATTATCTCTGCATATGTGGTTCCCACCGTGAAGCATGGAGGAGAAGGTGTGGGGGATGCTTTGCTGGTGACACTGTCTGATTCACTTAGAATTCAAGGCACACTTAACCAGCATGGCTACCACAGCATTCTGCAGTGATATGCCATCCCATCTGGTTTGCGCTTAGTGGGACTATCATTTGTTTTTCAACAGGACATTGACCCAACACACCTCCAGGCGGTGTAAGGGCTATTTGACCAAGAAGGAGAGTGATGGAGTGCTGCATCAGATGGCCTGGCCTCCACAATCACCCGACCTCAACCCAATTGAGATGGTTTGGGATGTGTTGGACCGCAGAGTGTAGGAAAAGCAGCCAACAAGTGCTCTGCCTGTGTTGGAACTCCTTCAAGACTGTTGGAAAAGCATTCCAGGTGAAGCTGCTTGAGAGAATGCCAATAGTGTGCAAAGCTGTCATTAAGGCAAATGGTGGCTACTTTGAAGAATCTAAAATATGTTTTATTTGTTTAGCACTTTTTTTGGTTACTACGTTATTCCAAATGTTTAATAGTTTTGATATCTTCACTGCTATTTTACAATGTAGAAAATAGTAAAAATAAAGAACCTTTGAATGAGTAGGTGTGTCCAAACTTTTGACTGGTACTGTACATTCATTCTAATCTTGACAAATCCATCCTTATTGTTCTGAAATCAAATCATGTATCAAGCATTCTACTTTTTGCCACAAGGACTCAAACGTACATGTGCAGAAGGGTGATGAAACCCCTACTACATCACAAACAAAAAACTTCTCCCAAATAGAAGCAGATTTAGTGATACTAGCCCAGCAACATGTGACAGAGCTGACATTCTCACCATGCAGTACCAGCACAAACAGGACTGTTTTGGGTGACTCACACAGAGACAGTAGGTAGGTTGGTATGTCTTTTCTGGGTCATTCTAGAAGAAAAACCCTTGAATGGGTAGGTGTGACCAAACTTTTGACTGGTACTGTATATATTTTGAGATCTGACCGCGGACCCCCTGCATTTTTTACGTATGGGTGGTCCCAGGAATCGAACAAACCATCCTGGCGTTGCAAGCTCCATGCTCTACCAACTGAGCTACAGAGGGCTCCAGTTGCACGTTAATTCATTTGATAATCAACTCATTGTGCAGTTTGCAATTGGCCTCCGTCTTTGTAAAATGACAAGGGGGCAACATTTTCCTCAAACAAGATTGCGCCGCCTACAAAGACGGATATTGTTTTTGTAATATTTGATCCGTTTACAGACACAGAACAACTCTCTAGCTGTAGCCAAATCTTTATGATTTGGACCGATGTCAGCCCAGTGGATTTTATTGGTGAGTTGTAAAATGGGCTCAACCCTGGTGTTGTTGCCATGGAGGCAACCCCTCTCAAGGCAGACCTAGAAAAAGTGGAACGTAATTTATAATGCATCACCATGGCAACTATACCATGGATCGCATTATTCTCTCGGTACAGTATTTCCTGTGTTGACGTGTTCATGGCAATGTACTGTTCACGTGCTAGCTCTGCTCACACATTGGTCTCTAATGTTATTGACCTGTTCTGAGCACTGTCCTCCCCCTCTGTCTGTCCACACTACAAACTTTGTAATGCATACACTGCTAAGCAAAGACTGGATATCGGGACTCGTTTTGTTGTTTAGAACCTGCATCAACTCAACACCACGTTTACCTTCACGTTCAGTGACGCATACATGGTGTCAAATGTCTCCATCTCTTTCTCTCTTCCAGTCTCAGGGCTCACCTTACTCAATGAGCGGACAGCGCAATGTCAGAGCGCTCTGGGCAAACTGCAAAGGGGAAGGATGGCAAATCCAAGTATGCGTCTCTCAACCTGTTTGATACCTACAAAGGGAAGAGCCTTGAAGCACAAAAGCCTGTTGGTGAGTATTCTCGTTTCCATTGTCCAGGTAGTGTGTTAGCGTGTGGAACAATGTCAGGTGTTGACGTGAGGTGTCCGGATCATTTTCTGATCCATCATAGGGGATTGGATTTGTTGATATCGATTATGATAAATGGGTCATATTATGCAATCATTTTTCAACATGAGATGTATGGGCCGACTTGACTAGAAGTGCATACACAACCCACGTTTTAGCACTTAACATTTTAGCGTTTAGTTTTAAGTTTTAATGTCACTTGTACAAGTGCAGTGAAATGCATTTCTTGCCAACTCAAAACTATGGCTGTGGCGGTCAATTTCGTCAGCCAGTGATTGTCAAGCTATTAACTAGCAAGCTATTAACAATTTCGTCAGCCAGTGATTGTCAAGCTATTAACTGGCAAGCTATTAACAATTTCGTCAGCCAGTGATTGTCAAGCAATCAATAGCTTGATTGTCAAGCTATTAATGGCTGTTTAATTAACCAACACATTTAGCATCCCCTGGCTTCCTTGCATTTAAACAAACTCATTATATAACCAGGAAGGGCTCATTGCGATTTGAAATGTACTTTTCAAGAGCGTCCTGGCCAATCTAGGCAGCACCAAGTCATTACACAATTACAGACAGATACAACATGAAAAACGACAAGTCATCTAGTAAAAACCATAGAAATCAATAACGAAATCATAAAAAAGCAAATTAAAAACATTGACAGGTCAAGGCCTCCGTCAAGGTCAAGGCCTCTGACACGTCGTCAGACCCACTGGCTCCAGGTCATCTACAAGGCTATGCTAGGTAAAGTGCCGCCTTATCTCAGTTCACTGGTCACGATGGCTACACCCACCCGTAGCACGCGCTCCAGCAGGTGTATCTCACTGATCATCCCTAAAGCCAAAACCTCATTTGGACGCCTTTCCTTCCAGTTCTCTGCTGCCTGCGACTGGAAAAAAGGAATCAGCCTCAAAATCCTTCATAAATTATTTTAAAAAAACACAAATCGGGACAAGTTCTTCCAGTTTAAAAGTAATTTGTAAGGCGTTCCAAGACGATGGTGCACAGTACATAAAAGCCCTTTTACCAAATTCAGATTTGGAACAGTTAGCAAAATGAAATCCTGCGAACGAAGAGTACCCACCACATTTCCGAAGAATAAAAATGGTAGTAAACACACATTGGCTTTTTAATTAAAAGTATACCGGTGACAGAGATTCAAAGCAATAAATTCCAACTGTTTACAAATAGTTTCAGACTTTGCCACACTTACAAGGAATGTAGGCTTTACATATATAGCCACACCCACACCCTTTTTAAATCGATCAGTGCGATACACACTGTAACCATTTTATACAAATATCCTTATCAAGAAGAGACTTGCGGAGCCAGGTTTCAGGAAACACAATTGCCATCAGTTGATTAAGCCAAAATCCTAACCCCATCAATCTTAGACAACAGGCTCCAATTGTCAGATATACTCACCCAGCGGCAATGTTTATTTTCTCCAGAGTTCAGTAAAGTCAGTGTGCAAAGCAATACCACTAGAATTGTCATTTTCTCTGAGAGATTTAAGAAATAGAGTCCAAGGAAAGGTAAGGGGAGAGAGGGACTGGGTGTGTCTGAGTAGATTGGGGGTCGATTGAGAGAACGGTTTGGGGATTGTTGCGCTGCCGCTGACAGCCAGGTGGAGAGCGAAGAGGAGCAGCTTGGACGAGACACTCAGCAGAGGGAAAGGGAGAGTTACCTAGGTAAATTTTGAGTAAAGAAGTGCAAATGGCGATTTAAAAGATTATCCAAGTTGAGGGAGACCCACTATCTTTACACCAGCAAAAAAGTAGTTTGCACTACACAACAAGGAAAGTATAGATTTGCTCCACTATAAATGAATTGCTATTAGTAGGTTAAAAACTACTAATCACAGACAAACGACTTGACATGCTGCCATCTTGGATTGAGAGACTGCATAGCCTACAAGCCACTGATGCAGACCTTTGAAACAACTATATTTAAAGTAATATAGCCTACGTCATCACAATAAATCCAATATTTATTTTAGACTGGTCTAAAGAAACATGGTATATAGTCTATTTCAGAAGAACAGAATAGCGTACTCTGAATTGTCGTTATGTTAGGCCCTGATCTGGCTGTGGGCTACACTGGTTCATTTTGCAGACGAGATTTGCTTTGAATTCCGTGGCATTATTTTGTAGTATGAAGAATACAACAGGGCTCTACAGTGCTACCATTTTGGGGGCATATGCTCCTAAATATTTTGCTGTGCTACCTGGAATTATAATTTGGGAGCACAAGTGCCTAAAAAAAAAAAAAAAAGAATCACCAAGGTAATAATTATTGTAATTTATTCGCTGTCCCGCATCCTCAGTAGTATTCAAACAAAGAAAGGAAAAAGTAGAGCTTCTTCAGGACCTGAGCTCCAAAGTAGCTAGGATTTATATAGACCCAGTTAAAATATATATATATTTTCTGCTGCTCATAAACCCTGTATTTTATAATTGGTGGCAGTTATTAGTATTATTATTATTAAAGGGGCAATCTGTAATTACTACATACATTTTTTTACTTAGAAATTAATGATATAAACCCACTGATTCCTGAAGAGTATTACTTATAAATGCCCCATGGACTTAGTACCCCATCAGAAGCAAATATACAAGATTGTTTTTCCAATGTTTGTAAACAAAGTAAATGTAAACAAACGCTGTATAGCCTCAAACGTGGTTAAAACTATAGTTTTCATATGTTGATGGTCAGTCCCTGCGTCCATAGCTCTATGAATTTGGTTACATTTCTCAAGCCCCATCCCTCAGCTTTTTACTGAAACTGTGGCGGCGATGATGCTTTGTTATCGTTTTAACAGCGGATTGCCCCTTTACTACCTCCGATTTTTCATTCTGGTCCTAAATGTATTTGTGTGCTCCTAGATTTTTCAGTTTAGGAGCAGATATGCTCATTGTAAAAAATGTCACAGTCGAGCTCTGTACAATTGAACATAGCTGAATAAAATAAAGGACATTTTCTCCAAAAAAATTGAGGTAGTTCACGCGTACGGCTATTCTGTGTTGAGCGGTTAACAAAGAAACAGGTCCTATGTGCTTAATTTAGTTATTTATTTCACTTTAGTTGTGATACAAACGTTGGGCTATATGTTTTGATTTGTAATACATTCTAAGGCTGCATGGTGCGATTTGAAAAAAGTTGCATGAAAGGCATGAGCGCTGCTTTGTTTTTTGTGCAGGCTGTACACACTTCATCAGTCTCTCATTCACAATTTGACAAGCACTTGATAATGCATCGAATTGCCCGGCGGCATCCTCTGTGTGGCCATAATGACCCCTAAAAAAATCCATGTCTTTTGTGGCTGTTGTGCCATTGGGCTGAATATAATAATTATAATTAGAGGTCGACCGATTAATTGGCATGGCCGATTAATTAGGGCCGATTTCAAGTTTTCATAACAATCGGTAATCTGCATTTTGGACGCCGATTATGGCTGATTACATTGCAATCCACGAGGAAACTGCGTGGCAGGCTCACCACCTGTTACGCGAGTGCAGCAAGGAGCCAAGGTAAGTTGCTAGCTAGCTTTAAACTTTGTAAAAAACAATCAATCTTAACATAATCAGTAGTTAACTACACATGGTTGATATTACTAGGTTAACTAGCC
Organism: Salvelinus namaycush; assembly: GCF_016432855.1. Taxonomy (NCBI): domain Eukaryota; kingdom Metazoa; phylum Chordata; class Actinopteri; order Salmoniformes; family Salmonidae; genus Salvelinus; species Salvelinus namaycush. The sequence continues at coordinate 36,811,149 of NC_052333.1, forward strand.
TGACCTGCGTTGCATATAATCAATGCGGTGCCTGTTAATTTATCATCGAATCACAGCCTATTTCGCCAAACAGGTGATGTTTTAACAAAAGCGCATTCGCGAAAAAGCACAATCGTTGCACGAATGTACCTAACCATAAACAACAATGCCTTTCTTAAAATCAATACACAGTAGTCTATTTTTTTTTAAACCTGCATATTTAGTTTAAAAAAAATGTTAGCAGGCAATATTAACTAGGATAATTGTCACTTCTCTTGCGTTCATTGCACGCAGAGTCAGGGTACATGCAACAGTTTGGGCCGCCTGGCTCTTTGCGAACTAATTTGGCAGAATTTTACATAATTATGACATAACATTGAAGGTTGTGCAATGTAACAGCAATATTTAGACTTAGGGTTGCCACCCGTTCGATAAAATATGGACCGGTTCCGTATTTCACTGAAAGAATAAACTTTTTGCTTTCGAAATGTTAATTTGCGGATTGACCATATTAATGACCAAAGGCTCGTATTTCTGTTTTTATTATAATTAAGTCTATTATTTGATATTTGATAGAGCAGTCTGACTGAGCGGTGGTAGGCAGCAGCAGGCTTGTAAGCATTCATTCAAACTTTACTGCGTTTGCCAGTTTAATAATAAAGTGTCTACTAGGACATCCAATAGTCAAAGGTATATGAAATACAAATGGTATAGAGAGAAATAGTTGACGCGTCACAATTCCTATAATAACTACAACCTTAAACTTCTTAACTGGGAATATTGAAGAACTGGGAATATTGAACCACCAGCTTTCATATGTTCTGAGCAAGGAACTTAAACTTCACGCACCAATCCCTTTAGCAGGATCGATTTGACAACATCCAGTGAAATTGTAGCGCGCCAAATTCAAACTACAGGAATATATTTCCTTGAATGTTGAATATTGATACGTGTAATACATCAAAATAAAGCTTAACTTCTTGTTAATCCAGCCGCGGTGTCAGATTTCAAAAAGGCTTTACGGCGAAAGCATACCATGCGATTATCTGAACATTTTCCAGCCAAGTAGAGGAGTAACAAAAGTCAGAAATAGCGATCAAATTAATCAATTAGCTTTGATCTTCATATGGTTGCACTCACAAGACTCCATGTTACACAATAAATGTTCGTTTTGTTCGATAAAGTCCCTCTTTATGTCCAAAAACATTTTGTTCAGTAATTTGGTTATTGCTGCCAAGGGTTCACATACTTTTCCCACCCTGCACTGTGAATGTTTACACTGTGTTTTCAACAAAGACATGGAAACATATAATTTAGAGTGTGTTATTAGTTTAAGCAGACTGTCTATGATTAGGATCAGATCAAATGTTATGACCGATTTTTGCACACATCCAGGTAATTCGAAAGGGTTCACACTACTTTATATGTACAGAGGTAAAGTGACTAGGCAACAGAAAATAAGAAAGATTAATAGCAGCTTGTATGTGTGTAGAGTCAGTATTAATGTAGGTGCATATTATGTGTGAGTGAGCAGATGACGGAGTGAGTGTACATCCTTCATGAGAACTGGAGTTACACATGTAAATCCTGTCTTGGATTTGGCTCCGTTTCATATAAAATGCCTATGTAGTTTTTTCCCCCCATTGATCGCGTAAACTCTGTTATAGTAAATATGCTTTGCTTGGGCTTACTCCAGGGCTATTCAACTGGTGGCCCGCGGGCCAGATCCGGACCGTTTATTAATTTACACTGGCCCTTTGATCAATTTTGAACACTACTGTCTTACTGTGTAAGTGAAAGGGAGAACTCCAATACATGGTGACAAGCCATATTAGCTAGTACCTAGGCAAGTGTCTGTATAATAATGTTATAATGATGAACGGAGTAAAGTACTGAGAGATCCTTGATGGAAACCTGCTCAGGACTTCAGACTGGGGCAAAGGTTCACCTTCCAACAGTACAACGTCCCTAAGCACACAGCCAAGACAACGTAGGAGTGGCTTCTTGACAAATTCAATTATTAGTGGGTCTCATGGTTGTGGAAGGCTTATCTTTATTTATTTAACTAGGCAAGTTAAAGGCTTATATTTAGCTGGGTATAATTTCACAAGCCCTGCATAGTTGACCCTTTACATTCTACAACAAAGCTTATTTAGATTTTTTTTGTATTTAAAAAAAATAAATAAATCAAGATATGCTTTTTAGGCCTAATCACCCAGCCCTATTCTCTGCGGTTCTTGCGGAGTCTTTATCGAACGCCTACATCTTGTCGGCGATAACCACTGTTGTTTTCATGACCTCATCTCCCCTCCCATTTGGTTCTCAGTGGTCTTTCTGCTAATGACCTCATCTCCTCTCTCTCTCTCCCGCCCCCCCGTCAGTTCCCCCCCGCCATGGCCTGCAGTCTCTTGGTAAAGTTGCCTCCGCGCGGCGCATGCCACCCCCTGCCAGCCTGCCCAGTCTGAAGGCGGAGAACAAAGGCAACGACCCCAACGTCTCGCTAGTTCCCAAAGACGGCACAGGATGGGCAAGCAAGCTGGAACCAGCAGACCCAAAGAGGTGAGGAGGAGTCCCCCCCTGGCACACTCCCCATGAGGCGCTCTATAGATTTCACTATACTAAATTATTCTCAGTCGCACTCTATTCACTGAGCTTTACTATTTAACGTGGTTGGGTATTATTGCCTCTTGTTTAAAGTCTACATCTGCCCAGAACTTGAATTGAATCGATTTATCATCATGATTTATCTGAATTAGCAGGATTGTGTCCATCTTCATCTGCAGAATAAATATATTCTAATGGTGATATGAATATACAGATGCTATGTTATCTCAAGAAACGCCAGCAATACCGCCGTGGGTCATCGGGAATAGGCCCCTACTAACTCGGTAATTGGCACAATTGTCTGACTGGCGTGTCTGACACTTACCCATCTGGCATTTCTCTCTCTCCTTCTCTCAGTACCGATGTATTGTCAGCACCGCAGCTGGAGTTGCCGCAGCCTGTGGTTTCACAGACGCCTGTACCGACCCGCCCGAGAACCCCGCCAGCTCCAGAGGTACACACCAATTCAATATCAATGTGAACTGCAACACAAAATGGTTCCATACCGCCATGGTCCTTATTGTTGTGCTGTTGTGTGTGTCTCAGGCTCCACCTCCGGTTCCCGCCCCGGTTTCAGCCCAGGCCGCAGGGGCAAGGTCCTGGGCTCAGGCCAGTGTTACACATGGAGCACAAGGAGATGGTGAGTATCATACTTTACGTCTGTCACGTCTCAGCGGACTTGACTGCATCATCAATGGCTTCCTAACTAACTCACGTCTGGATATTTAACTGTGAGTAACCCCTCCTCTCTCGCACCATACAGGTGGAAAGGGATCAAACCAACCGTCGCCATTCTCTCGCGAGGAATTTCCCACCCTGCAGGCGGCTGGCGACCAGGACAAAGCTGGCAGAGAACAGGGCACTGCAGATCAGTGGTATGGGCCCGGACCAAGCCTCCGCCCTCCGAGTGAGTAACGCTCATCTCTGTATAGGTTATTATAGACCACACAGTGAAGAGGGCTACCAACAGTACAGAAGAAGCAGTGGTCAGAGCAAGTGCATCTTTTTAAATTTCTTTGTATTTAAAAAAAATCACTATTAGTCACAACTACGTTGCAAAATTCCGGTAACTGCCCTAAAATTCCCACATTTTCCAGAAACCCCAATTGGCGGATATGCAGGTTGATTCTAAGATTCCTCTAACTGAAAGAAAGACACATTTTTGGGAACAGTTTTGTAACTAGGACATCGGTTATGGCAAGATTTCATTGCATGTCCAGTATTTGTTCCTGAATACAAAATGCTGGTATAAGTGGCTTTTATTCCCTCGTGTTTTTTTTTTACCTCTTTTCCTTGTTTTTCCCTCTCTCCCCAGACATGACGAGTTGGCGGGACGGTGGGGGCCACGCCCTGGCGCCCACCGGGGAGGGGGTCGCAGAGGGTGGCCCAGGCGGGGCGCTGGTCATAGAGGGGGCTGCCGTTGGTGGCCAGGCAGGCCCACTTCTCCACCAGCAGCAGAACCCACAGTCCCATGGGCCGCCTAGGAACCCCCCTGCCAGCAGCCCCGTGCTGCCCCAGCCCCCCGTGGGCCCTGGCTTCCCACAGTACAGAGGGATCATGCCTCCATTCGTAAGTCTACTCCTGGTGTAATCTCTGCATGTGTGCTCACAATAGATGTAGCTTTCAGAAAGTATTCACACCCCTTGACTTTTTCCATATTTTGTTATTAGAGCTTGAATTTCAAATGGATTACATTTAGATTTTGTGTCACTGACCTACACACAATACCCCATAATGTCAACGTGGATTTTCATATTTTTTTTATGTTAACGAATTAATAAAAAATGAAAAGCAGAAATGTCTTGAGTCAATAAGTATTCAACCCATTTAAGGCAAACCTCAAGTTCAGGAGTAAAATGTTGCTTAATAAGTCACATAATAAGAGCGTATGGGATTCACTCTGTTTGCAATAATAGTGTTTAACATGATTTTGTAATGACTACCTCATCTCTGTACCCTACACATACAATTATCTGAAAGGTCCCTCAGTTGAGCAGTGAATTTTAAACACAGATTCAACCACAAAGACCAGGAGGTTTTCCAATGCCTCGCTAAGAAAGACACCTATTAGTAGATGGGCAAAAAAAATAAAAAATACATTGAATATCCCTTTGAGCATGGTGAAGTTATTAATTACACTTTAGATGGTGTATCAATATACCCAGTCACTACAAAAATACAGGCGTCCTGCCTAACTCAGTTGCCGGAGAGGAAGGAAATTAACTTTATGTCTTGAATACAACATCACTAAATACCACTCATCATATTTACAAGCATGGCGGTGGCTGCATCATGTTATAGGTATGCTTGTCATCGGCAAGGAGTAGGGATTTTTGGGGGGGATAAAAAGAAACTGAATAGAGCTAAACAAAAGCACAATCCTAAAGGAAAACCTGGTTGTCTGCTTTCCAACAGACACTGGGAGACAAATTCACCTTTCATCTGGACAATGGCCTAAAGCACAAGGCCAAATATGCACGGTTTCTTACCAAGACGACCGTGAATGTTCCTGAGGGCCTAGTTACAGTTTTGACTTAAATCTACATGCAATATATGGCAAGACTTTAAAATAGCTGCCTAGCAAAGATGAACAACCAACTTCACAGAGCATGAATAATCTTTTTAGGAATAATGTGCAGATATTGTACAATCCAGGTGTGCCAAGCACGTAAAGACTTACCCAGAATACTCACAGCTGTAAACGTTGCCAATGGTGACTCTTAACATGTTATGACTCCGGGGTAGGAATACTTATGTAAAATGAGATAATTCTGTATTTCATTTTCAATACATTTGCAAAAATGTCAAAAAATTCTCTCACTGTATAGGGTATTGTGTGTTGATGAGTGAGAAGGGGAAAACACACATTTTATCAATTTTTTTAATTCAGACTATAAGACAACAAAATGTGGAATAATTCAAGGGGTATGAATACTTTGAGGGCACTGTTATCTCAGTAGCTAGCTTTTCATCCATTTGTAAAAGATTTTCAAGCAAAAACGCCTGTTCTTAATATTCACACAAAATATATGCACACTTTACCGGCAGCTGTGTTTCCATCAAAATGGCTTGTTGCGAATATAAAGCGTGTGATGATTTTAAAAGCACTTTGTCGTATAACGTGTTGTGTACCAAATAAAAAACTGAAGTTCTATGTGTTTCCATCCTGTTTTTTTTTGCTCTGTTGGTTTTGGAACAAAGTCTTGACAATACTGTCATATTAATTAGGTGTTTCTGTACATCAGTGGGTGTCTCGTTAGCGAAGTTTCCCATTGTATATTAAGGTGTTAGAACATCACACTGTTACAGGTACACACAGATGGGCTCTCAGCCTGTTAGCCACCAGTGTAGCAGCAGTCTATTGTCAATCTCTGCTTTTTTTGCACCACTGCTTTTGTGTAACTCTCTTAAGCAGGATCGCTCTCTCTCTGTCTCTCAGATGTACCCTCCCTACCTGCCCTTCCCGCCTCCCTACGGCCCCCAGGGGCCCTATGGGTACCCTCCGCCTGGTGAGGCACCTCCCAGGTTTCGCCAGCAGGGTCAGGACGGTCGCGGGCGTCCCCAGGGCGGTCCCCGTGGCGGGGGAGGAGAGATGGTGAAGCGACCCTCCATCCTGAAACAGGATGACCTGAAGGAGCTAGACGAACTGGACCACCAGGATGGAGACGAGGGCTGGGCAGGTGAGAGAGAGGGGGGAGATGTCAGGACTCATGAACACTTATATTTATTGATTATACTGCTCAGGGAGCAGTGGCAAGTTTAAAGATCATCACATGAAGAATGCGGGTACACTGTTCAATTGATATGAGAACATTCCTTAAACAAGATAGGAAAATTATGACTGGATAGCACTTTATGAAAGCATTATGTTTGAAAATTACACGTTGTGACACAGCTTTTTATTTCTCCACCGTAATCGCAAAGAATATTATTTTTTTCTGTTTGGCAAAAGCAGCCAATTGAGCATGACCCCCACCCACCCACCACAAGGAAGCCAGCCCCAAGGGTTGCTATTCCGCTTTTCATTATTTTTCAACCCGAATTTATGCTAATATAGCGGGAGTTTGCTAATACATGGGGAAACAAAGTGGGCATCACATTTGACTGCATCTCATGGATCCAGTAGTGCTGTGAGTAGGGGAGGGGAGACATATCAGGTTTATCCAAGTGGGAATACATCTGATACCCACTGTGGGTGTCATTGTACGCTGATGATTCATGTTTTGTTTTAAATCCGCAATCTGGATCCCTGCTCAGCCTCTTAGAGAATCTAGATAATTCTTCTATCCTGTCTGGATTACAACAGAACTATGATAAGTACCATATTACGTATTGGATCGCAAAAAAAATACAACTTTTACATTACTGTGTAGTTTACCAATAAAATGATCAGACGGTGAGGTTGACATACTCGGTATTCATATCCCGAAAGCAAGTAATGATCTCACTACAATACTTTTTTATAGAAAGTTGGCAAGATGGGAAGGACAATACCTGTCTATTTGTGAAAAAAATCACCCTGATCAACTCGTAACTGGTCATGTCCCAGTTTAAATATAAACGCAACATGCAACTATTTCAAAGTTCATATAAGAAAATCAGTCAATTGAAATAAATGTATTAGGCCCTAATCTATGGATTCAACATGACTGGGAATACAGATATGCATCTGTTGCTTACAGATGCCTTAAAAAAAGGTAGGGGTATGGATCAGAAAACCAGTCAGTATCTGGAGTGACCACCATGTACCTCATGCAGCGAGACACATCTCCTTCACATAGAGTTGATCAGGCTGTTGATTGTGTTCTGTGGAATGTTGTCCCACTCCTCTTCATTGGCTGTGCGAAGTTGCTGGATATTGGCACGAACTGGAACACACTGTCATGCATGTCGATTAAGAGCATCCCAAACATGCTCAATGGGTGACATGTCTGGTGAGTATGCAGGCCATGGAAGAACTGGGACATTTTCAGCTTCCAGGAATTGTGTACAGATCCTTGTGACATGGGGCCATGCATTATCTTGCTGAAACATGAGGTGATGGTGGCGGATTATTGTTACGACAATAGGCCTCCATGATCTTGTCACGGTATCTCTGTACATTCAAATTGCCATCGATAAATTGAATTCGTGTTCGTTGTCTGTAACTTATGCCTGCCCATACCACAAGGTGCACCTGATTTAGTGATCATGCTGTTTAATCAGCTTTTTGATATGCCATCTTGGCAAGGAGTAATTATCAATAACAGGGATTTTTTTTAAATTGGGCACAACATTGAGAGAAGCTTTTTGTGTGTGTGGAAAATTTCTATCATTTTATTTCAGTAAATGAAACATGGGACCAACAATTTACATGTTGCGTTTATATTTTTGTTCAGTGTACCTATGGCCCTGCCCACACATGGGCCTGTTTTTAAAATTATATGAGCAAAAAATATTCCACTTTATTTGGAACGGCAAGCCAGATAAAATGTTCCTATTTATATAATGAATAAGAATTTGGATGGCAAAAATGATTAAATATTAAAGCATTGGTGGACCTCACTAAAGCAGGGCTCATCAACTAGTTATAGCCACGGGACTATTTTTTTCTTGAGCGGATGGTTGGAGGGGCCGGAACCTAATTACAAATCATTTGTAGACTGCAAGTTGACCTCAAGAAGCCCAAACGGATATGTTTGACTAAAAATAGAAATATGGTTGCTATTTCACTTTAATCCCCCAGAAAAGACAGAACAAATGTTACGGTTAAACTCAAATACACGAATTGATTTAAAAAAACATATCTTTAAAAACGGTATCTTTGTAAATTGTATAACTCCACCAGTCCTATGTCACACATGCAGTTAACAAAACATATATGGACATGTCTGCTCTATCCAAAATTACAACCAACTGATTGCAGTATTACCACAAAAATGGAGGCAAGGAACTTTTCTGTCAGCCCTGCATTAATAAAAAAAAATTGTGATAAAGAATACCATTTTAATTAAAGGACTAAAATTTTTACAGCTGTGCCATACAGGTTGCAAAGTGATTTAAGATGTACCGATTCCATGGTTTATGAAGTGATACATGATTAAATTTAAATTAGACAACATTCTATTGGTAGAATTGAATCTATATGTGGGACAAAACCATCCCTGCTCTGCAGATTTTCCTGCAAAGAGATGGAATCATTAGATCACTTGTTTTGGTACTGCCTTTATGTAGCTTGTTTTTGGTCACAGGTTCAGCAATTGCTGAAGAATTGCAACATTTACCTGGATTTAACTTTGCAAATTGCACTGCTGGGGATTTGAAAAGTAATAGTCAATCGATCAGTAATATAATTATTCTGTAGAAGCTATGAGAATAAAGGTTTAGATCTTTTGTGAAACAGCCGTTTAAAATGATCTGGCAATTAGAAATCAAAACTAAATGGTTTTCAGAGATAGATGGGAGGGGTTGAGGGTAGGGCTGGGCGATATGACAAATCTCATATCCCGATACATCACTATATATCACCTTTTCAATTAATAGTTTATATAAAATGACCACATGTAAAGGCCTATTTCTTATTGTATTTTGAATTATACTCAACAAATAAAGGTACTTACTCATATTTGATTTCTCCTTTAATTGAGAACTTTTGTGCACATGTTCAATGTATAAAATCTACAAAGGTAAATAGAAAACACTTCAACTATAGTTGCAATCAAAATAATATGGTCTAAAATATCCAAACCAAACATATAATACTATTTAATAGTAGAACTGTTCGAATTGTAGCAGCAAACCAATTAATACAGCTTTAAAAAAAATATTGGTTTATAAAATACCAAATGTAAACATGGTACAATTAAGTTTAAACTATAGCAGCAAAATAAGGCTCACAAATAAATATAACGAGTAAACAAAACACTCCTTCAAGCTTGAATTAACGTTACAGCATTATATGAAAACAACCAAAGTGCTGCAAACAAATTTTTGGTGTCTCATCCGTAGACTCTACGTACTATTTCACGTGATTCTTGCGTAGTTGGTAAGAGGTTAGTGGTGTTTGAACCTGTTATCGCGACCGGCCTGCGGCATATTTTGTAGAGGGTGGTTTTCTGGTCCGTGCCAGACTTCATACCCAAACTATGTCCATGCGACCGAAGTAGCCCCTGCATTAGGTACGAGCTCCGTGTCTCCGTGCTCTGTGTCACGTTCACTCTCTTCCATGTTTGTTTGTGTTGCAAATTTCATTCCACACTGCACGTGTGGAAGACCGCAAAGTGTTCAATTGACGAAAAAATATTGCCGTAAAGAGTGTGATTTGCGACAACGAAATAAACGTTAGAAGAACGTCTATCGTTTCATATTATGCTCTATCGTCACGTCACGATATATATCGCCCAGCCCTACTTAAGGGTAGCTGAAGGGTGGGGAAAAAAACAAAATAATAAAATAACTAATGTAAAATATACTGTGTACAGTAAAATGTATATAGTATGCATAAGCCTAAGTATTGTCCGTTAGTTTACTCCAATTAGGGGAGGGGTGGTCGTATTAGGGGAAATTAATAAATATGTGGGGGATTGGAAATTATGCAGAAAATTACATTGATAGAAGCCACAATTTATCTGCAATATTAAAGCTGATCTACCCCCTAAAAATAGTTGAGGATGTCAGCGGTACAAATGCGTTCCATTGTGCTTCTACTCTGAACCGTTTGGTCTGTCAAACAGGGGCACATGAGGAAATCGACTACTCAGCCAAGTTAAAGTTCAGCGACGATGAAGGAGAAGAAGATGAGGAGAGGAACGAGAGACCCGAGAGGAGGGAAAGAAGCGAGAGCAAGAACGGCCCACGGTATGTCCCACAGTAGCTGCCCAACATAACAGAACGACATGGTGTGGGAAATACAGTTTGACCGTTTCAAACTTTTTGTACTGTTCTCTGCTCGCAATCCTCCTTTGTGCCATCTAGACCGAGACACCCACATAAATGGTTCCTGAATTAATAAATGACGGAGACAGAAAATAACGAATTCGTGAAATTAGTTGTTGCATGTGGGATTGCTTTTGACGTGACACACGTGTCTCTCATTTCCTTCCCCAGGGAGAAACAGAGGTCTCAAGAAGGTCCCCTTCAGGTGGTCCAGCGCTCCCGAGCCTCTGACAGCGGAGGGGACAGGGACACCAGCTGCACCCCTCCCTCCAATGCCGACCACGACTGCTCCCCACCCCCCTCAAGCAAGCCAGGATGGGCTGAGGGGTGCAACAGCGGCTGGGGGGGCCAAATTGCCCCCGCCACCTACCAGGTACGGCTAGTCTAGTAGACGTTCAGAGGCAGCTCAGGGATAATATGCAAGTGAACAATGACCATTTTATAGTAAAAAGCAGGATTGCTTTGAGAACGTGGATATTAGCGTAATGGCTAACTGTAACCTGTGACTGCCTGTACACTACAGGGGCGTAGGCCTGGACTGGGTGGCCCCCGGGAGCAGCCCTCCCCCCCACCTGGGCCTCTCCTCCACCAGGGACAGGGGCCTTACTCCTACTACCGACAGGTATCTGCCTACCTGGGGAGAGAGAGGGCCTCGTATATACACTGAGTATACAAAACATTAAGAACACCTGCTCTTTCCATGAGACCGACAGGTGAATCCAGGTGAAAGCTATGATCGTTTATTGATGTCTCTTGTTAAATCCACTTCAGTCTGTGTAGATGAAAGGGAGGCGACGAGTTAAACAATGATTTTTAAGCCTTGAGACATGGATTGTGTATGTGTGTGCCATTCTGTGTGAATGGGAAAAACATATTTAAGTGCCTTTGAGCGGGGTATGGTAGTAGTTGCCAGGCACACCGGTTTGTGTCAAGAACTGCAACGCTGCTGGGTTTTTCACGCTCAACAGTTTCCCATGTTTATCAAGAATGGTCCACCTCCGAAAGGACATCTGGCCAACTTGACACAAGCATCGGCGTCAACATGGGCCAGCATCCCTGTGGAAGGCTTTCAATACCTTATAGAGTCCATGCACCAACGAATTGAGTGTTCTGAGGGCCAAGGGGGGCAACTCAATATTAGGAAGGTGTTCCTAATGTTTTGTATACTCAGTATATATCCGCACAGCATTTTCACACACTTTTTTTGCGGATCAGTTATTAATTTGAGTTATTCATACCATCTTAGGGAAGTTTTATTTTCATAATGCAGCCAAGATTGTGGTCGTGTGTGTGTCCTCATTCCATTTTCTCCTCTCCCAGGGCCGCAACTCTCCTAATCAGTCCGGCCTGGTGGTAGCCCCCGGAACTGTCTCTGCCTCCCTGGCCCCCGGGAAGCCCGCCCCCTCCCCGCAGCTCCAACAGCAGCAGGCTACTTCCCCCGTCCCCGGAGGACCCACACCTCCGCCTCAGACAGCTAGTCTGCTAGCCCCGCCCCCTGGCGAAGACGAGGACGAGACGTGGCGCCAGCGCAGGAAACAGTCCTCCTCAGAGATCTCAGCCGCCGTTGAACGTGCCCGCCGGCGCCGCGAGGAGGAGGAGCGAAGGATGGAGGAAGAGCGGCGCGCGGCTTGTGCTGAGAAGCTGAAGAGGCTGGATGAGAAGGCCCAGCAGCAGGGTGGTGGTGGGAGCAGCGGAGGCTCCAAGCCCCCCAGTCTGGACGGCAACTCCGCCACGGCCGGAAGCCCCAGCCCTTCCCTATCGGCCTCGGCCTCCTCCCCTAACATCAGCCAGCCCCCTTCCCCCTGCGTGGACCATGACGAGCCCCCCCTGGCTGCCCAGGCTTTGACCAGGGACCTAGTGCCAGGGCCCAGTCCCACCGACAGACAGAGGGCCAATAGCAACAGCAGCTATGACTCCATTACTGGTGAGTTTTGACTAGGGCTGTGGCGGTCATTAAATTTTGTCAGCCTGTGATTGCCATGCAAATAACCGCGGTAATTGACCCTTGATTAACTTAAACATGTTTAGCATCTCCTGGCTTCCATCATAGCCTACAAGCCAATGATACGGAGCTTTTGGAACATCTACATTTTAAAGTCTAATAAATTCATTTAATATAGCCTACACCATCACAATAAATCCATTATTTATTTTAGGCAGGTCTAAAGAAACATGATAAGAAAAAAAATCTAGCCTATTTCAGAAGAACATAATAGCATATTCTGAGTTGTTCTTATGTTAGGCCCTGATCTACACTAGTTCATTTATTAGACAAGATTTGCTTATAATTCCTGTGGCATTATTTTATAGTAAGAAAAGTACAATTGAACAATGCTGAATAAAATAGAACGGATATTTTTACCAAATGATTTCCGAAGAAGTGCGCACATGCGGGTATTCTGTGTTGAGCGGTTAACAAAGAAACAGGACCTCCTATATGCTTAATTTAGAGTTATTTATGCAACTTCAATTGTGATTCAAACTTTACACTACATTTTTATTTTTTATATTTTTTATATATACATACGTACTAAGGCTACATGATGCGACTAATGATGATTTGAAAAAAGTCTCATGAAATACATGAGCTGTGCTCGGTTTCTTGCATAGGCTGCATACACTTCATCAGTCTCTCATTCACAATCTGGTCTTCACGTAGATATCTTAATCGAAAATGACTCAGGTAAAAGTGAGTCGCATAGTAAAATAACACTTGAGTAAAAGTCAAAGTATTTGGTTTTAAATATTTAAATATCAAAGTAAATGTAATTACAAAAATCTACTTAAGTATCAAAAGGAAAAGTATGAATAATTTATAATTCCTGATATTAAGCAAACCAGACAACATTATTTTCTTGTTTGATTTATTTACCGATAGCCAGGAGCACACTCCAGCACTCAGACATCATTACAAATTAAGCATGTGTGTTTAGTGAGTCTGCCAGATCAGAGGCAGTAGGGATGACCAGGGATGTTCTCTTGATAAGTGCGTGAATGGACCATTTTCTTGTCCTGCTAAGCATTCAAAATGTAATGAGTACTTTTGGGTGTAAGGGAACATGTATGGAATAAAGTACATTTTCTTTAGGACCGTAGTGAAGTTAAAGTTAAATAAATAGTAAAGCACAGATACCCCCAAAAAACGACTTAAGTAGTACTTCAAGGTAATTTTACTTGAGCACTTTACACCACTGACAGAAATAAATAAAATCATTCAAAATCGGCTACTAATGATTTGGCCACAGAGGATCATTAGCTTCTTCTTCAAAAATCATTTGTGGATTGTTTTAAATCTCATTGCCTACAGTCAGAAGGAAAGGCAGCGCGGCAAATGCCAAGTACATGATTGTTGAGTTGCGACTGCCTTCGAAAAGTAGAGGCCCAGCCAGGCATGTCGCAATGTTTCAAAGTACAATGGCGGAAATCATAGGTTGGAAAGCAAATGGTTATTGATGTAATCTGTCTTTTTAGTTATCAAAATGATCAACTTAATTGAGAGAACAATAGTATTGCCTGTCTTATTGGCACCAGCCTATGGACAACGTCATTTTTATTGATCTGTTTGTAAGTGTAAGCAGAGTAGGCTACCCTGTAATTTGTCATGTAAAAAAATATTATGCTAATGTATCCATTCATATAAAGTGTAGTAGAATAGCATTACATGTGTTTATAAAAGGCCCAAAAAATTTAGTGCAAAGAGAGAAGAAATCTGATATAGCCTATTAGCCTAGGCCTACTCTACGCTACACGCGCTCAGCCATGCATTTAAACGTCTTTTTTTGCGAACAGTGATCAAATTTTTTGTTTTGTTTTGTTGCCTAAATTGTGACTGTCCAATCTACTCATCACATTCCGAATAGTAGGCTGTCTTCAAAAAATCTACAGTTTCATGGAATGCTTTATTATAAAGGCACATTTTTATGGTGGAAATTTGCTTCCCCTTGAATCTCACGCTGCCGGCTTCACCGGTTGTAAAGCAGATTAATGTGCTTAATTTTAAGAGTTGAGCAATAAATATAGCAGCACCAGAAAGCTGGGATCTTCTTTTAAATAGTGGCCAGCCAGAAATGTTTTTTTCCCCATACACGATTGCACAATGACTGGGCCTATAAGAACACGTGTCACTAGGCTATGTGCTCTCCAACTGTGTTTCAGGGGGCCTAGGCCTATAGGCTATGTTTAGCGTTATTTGGGCATTTATAGTCGTGATACGAACCTTATCAAAACATATAGGCCTACGGTCTAGGCTACCTGATGCATGTGACTATGATATGAACAAGTCATGCTCTGTTTCTTGTCTTAGACTGCACATGGTTGGCATCATTCACAAGTCACCCATCGGACTATTCTAAATGTAATCTTGTCTTTACATATACTAAATAATATACATGTAGTAGGCCTAGCCTATAGAAAGCTGATGGTATCCTCTTTTAAATAGATGTCATCAAGACTGTTTTCTCATGCAATTGCCATAGAAATGTTGCGCAACATGGGCTTATGGGCTCAAGTTTATTTTTCACATGCACCGAATACAACAGTGAAATGCTTACTTCTAGGCCCTAACCAACAGTGCAATTTTTAAGTAAAAAAATAGGTATTAGGTGAGCAATAAGTAAAGAAATAAAAACAACAGTGAAAAATAACAGTAGCGAGGCTATATACAGTAGCGAGGCTATATACAGGCACCGGTTAGTCGGGCTAATTGAGGTAGTATGTACATGTAGGTATGGTTAAAGTGATTATGCATATATGATAAACAGAGAGTAGCAGTAGTGTAAAAGAGGGGGTGGTGGGTGGCGGGACAGAATGTAGATAGCCCGGTTAGCCAATGTGCGGGAGCACTGGTTGGTCGGCTCAATTGAGGTAGTATGTACATGTAGATATGGTTAAAGTGATTATGCATATATGATAAACAGAGAGTAGCAGTAGCGTAAAAGAGGGGGTGGTGGGTGGCGGGACAGAATGCAGATAGTCCGGGTAGCCAATGTGCGGGGGCACCGGTTAGTCGGGCTAATTGAGGTAATATGTGCATGAATGTATAGTTAGTGACTATGCATATATGATAAACAGAGAGTATCGTCAGCGTAAAAGAGGGGGGCGGGACACAATACAAATAGTCCGGGTAGCCATTTGATTACATGTTCAGGAGTCTTATGGCTTGGGGGTTAAAACTGCTGGTCCTGGACTTGGCGCTCCGGTACAGTTTGCCATGCGGTAGTAGAGAGAACAGTCTGTGGCTGGGGTCTTAGACAATTATTAGGTCCTTCCTCTGACACCTCCTGGTATAGAGGTCCTGAATGGCAGGCAGCTTAGCCCCAGTGATGTGCTGGGCCGTACGCACTACCCTTTGTCATGCCTTGCTGTCGGAGGCCGAGCAGTTGCCGTACCAGGCAGTGATGCAACCAGTCCAGATGCTCTCGATGTTGCAGCTGTAGAACCTTTTGAGGATCTGGGGACCCATGCCAAATCTTTTTAGTTTCCTGAGGGGGGAATAGGCTTTGTCGTGCCATCTTCAATGCTGTCTTGGTGTTTGTTGGTGATGTGGGGACACCAAGGAACTTGAAGGTCTCAACCTGCTCCACTA
The DNA here is from genome assembly GCF_016432855.1 of Salvelinus namaycush. Classification (NCBI taxonomy): domain Eukaryota; kingdom Metazoa; phylum Chordata; class Actinopteri; order Salmoniformes; family Salmonidae; genus Salvelinus; species Salvelinus namaycush. The sequence continues at coordinate 36,827,230 of NC_052333.1, forward strand.
CAGCCCCGTCGATGAGAATCAAATCAAATTTTATTTGTCACATGCAGATGTTAATGCGAGTGTAGCGAAATGCTTGTGGGGGCGTGCTCGGTCCTCCTTTTCCTGTAGTCCACAATCATCTCCTTTGTCTTGATTATGTTGAGGGATAGGTTGTTATTCTGGCACCACCCGGCCAGGTCTCTGACCTCCCTACAGGCTGTCTCGTCGTTGTCGGTGATCAGGCCTACCACTGTTGTGTCGTCTGCAAACTTAATGATGGTGTTTGAGTCGTGCCTGGCCACGCAGTCGTGGGTGAACAGAGAGTACAGGAAGGGACTGAGCACGCAGCCATGAGGGGCTCCAGTGTTGAGGATCAGTGTGGCGTATGTATTGCTACCTACCCTCACCACCTGGGGGCGGCCCGTCAGGAAGTCCAGGATCCAGTTGAAGAGGGAGGTGTTTAGTCCCAGGATCCTTACCTTAGTGATGAGCTTTGAGGGTACTATGGTGTTGAACACTGAGCTGTAGTCAATGAATAGCATTCTCACGTAAGTGTTCCTTTTTTCCAGGTGGGAAAGGGAAGTGTGGAGTGCAATAGAGATCGCATCATCTGTGGATCTGTTTGGGCGGTATGCAAATTGGAGTGGGTCTAGGGTTTCTGGGATAATGGTGTCAATGTGAGCCATTACCAGCCTTTCAAAGCACTTCATGGCTATGGATGTGAGTGCTACGGGTCTGTAGTCATTTAGGCAGGTTACCTTAGTGTTCTAGGGCACAGGGACTATGGTGGTCTGCTTGAAACATATTGGTATTACAGACTCAATCATGGACATGTTGAAAACGTCAGTGAAGACACCTGCCAGTTGGTCAGCACATGCCCGGAGCACATGTTCTGGTAATCCGTCTGGCCCCGCGGCCTTGTGAATGTTGACCTGTTTAAAGGTCTTACTCACATTGGCTACGGAGAGCGTGATCACACAGTCGTCCGGAACAGCTGATGCACTCATGCACGCCTCAGTGTTGCTTGCCTCGAAGCGAGCATAGAAGTGATTTAGCTTGTCTGGTAGGCTCGTTTCAATAGGAAGCCACGAGGCTGTTCTTCCCTTTGTAGTCTGTAATAGTTTGCAAGCCCTGCCACATAAGACGAGCGTCATAGCCGGTGTAGTACAATTCAATCTTAGTCCTGTATTGACGCTTTGCCTGTTTGATGGTTCGTCGGAGGGCATAGCAGGATTTCTTATAATCTTCCGGGTTAGAGTCCCGAACGTTGAAAGCGGCGCCTCTAACTTTTAGTTCAGTGCGGATGTTGCCTGTAATCTATGGCTTCTGTTTAGAGTATGTACGTACGGTCACTGTGGAACACTTACTGATAAAGCCAGTGATTGATGTGGTGTACTCCTCAATGCCTTCGGAAGAATCCCGGAACATGTTCCAGTCTGTGATAGCAAAACAGTCCTGTAGTTTAGCATCTGCTTCATCTGACCACTTTTTTTATAGACCGAGTCACTGGTGCTTCCTGGTTTAATATTTGCTTGTACGCAGGAATCAGGAGGATAGGATTGTGGTCAGATTTACCAAATGGAGGGCGAGGGAGAGCTTTGTATGCGTCTCTGTGTGTGGAGTACAGGTGATCTAGAATTTGTTTTCCCTCTGGTTGAGCATTTAGCATGTTGATAGAAATAAGGTAAAACTGATTTAAGTTTCCCTGCATTAAAGTCCCTTGCCACTAGGAGCGCCGCCTCTGGGTGAGCGGTTTCCTGTTTGCTTATTTCCTTATATAGCTGACTGAATGCCAGCATCTGTCTGTGGTGGTAAATAAACAGCCACGAAAAGCATAGCATAGCTGAAAACTCTCTAGGCAAGTAGTGTGGCCTGCAATTTATCACAATATACTCTACTTCAGGCAAGCAAAATCTAGAGACTTCCTTCGATTTCTTTTACCAGATGTTATTTACAAATATGCACAGACCGCCCCCCCTCGTCTTACTGGAGTGTGCTGTTCTATCTAGCTGGTGCAGCATATCCATGTCATCATTCAGACACGATTCCGTGAAACATAAGATGTTACATTTTTTGATGTCCCGTTGGTAGGATATTCGTGATCGTACCTCGTCTAATTTATTGTCCAATGATTGTACGTTGGCAAGTAATACTGACAGTAAAGGCAGCTTTCCCACTCGCCTTCTCCGGATCCTTACGAGGCACCCTGCTCTGTGTCCTCTGTACCTGCGTCTCTTTCTCTTGCCAATAACGGGGATGTTGGCCTTGTCGGGTGTCTGAAGTACATCCTGTGCGTCCTGCTTGCTGAAGAAGAAATCTTTGTCTAATCCGAGGTGGGTGATCGCTGTCCTGATATCCAGAAGCTCTTTTTTGCCGTAAGATACGGTGGCAGAAACATTATGTACAAATTAAGTTACAAATAACGCAAAGGGAACAAAGCATAATAGCACAATTGGTTATACGCCCGTAAAACTGCTGCCATTTCTTCCGGCGCCATCATGAAGTGTTTGATTTTATTTTCAAATGCATTTGCATTGATGTCAGTGTGACTAGAGGGACAATAGAGCGCTGAGTACCAGGCCATTAGCGACTGGTGGTTTGCAAATTTGGTAGGCTACTAATGACTATCAGCGACATCAGAGGGCAGTTTTGGAGAAGCCTATTTACTGTGACTAAATGGTCACGTGGAATATGACTGTGGTCATGACTCGTGACTGCCGGTGTGGTTGTGATACGGTCACCGTAACAGCCGTAGTTTTGACTCGGCAATCTGGTGTTGTCTACATAGTTCAACTTGCTTAGCCATTTGATGTGGATATCTCTAAAGAAAAGTCTGTTTGGGGCATAGACAAAAGGCTAATATGGATTTCGCCAAACAGTTGTGTATCTTTGAAGTTGTTGATTTATCAACATCTTAAATTCATAATAGTACCTCTGTTGACCTTCCTTCAAATTTGATAGCATGTTACTTGTGCTCGTTCACATCTGCTTACCTCTTCCAACAACCAGTGGTATATCATTGCTGTATTCTCTCCCCTTCCTCCATCCAGATGCCCAGGTGTATCCCCAGCCCCCCACTCCCCAGCTGCAGCAGCCCCCTCTGGAGGTCCTGGTGCCTGGGGAAGGGAAGGAGGAGATCCTAGGTAGTGCTCACGTCCGCAGCGGAGGAGGTGGTGGTGGAGGAGTGGTAGACCCAATGAAGGTAGAGGGCATGGGAGGAGGAGCAGGTCGCCAAGCCAATGCCCTCCCCGGACAGGGCTTTTCCAAGTACCAGAAGTCCCTGCCTCCCCGCTTTCAGAGGCAGCAACAGGTCAGTCTAATAACCTATTGAAGTCATTACCAAATGTACATTTATGGGTAATGATCTTAAGGACTACATTTGGTTCGCTATGCTGCTCCACAGATTGCAGCTCGACTGAAATACATATTTAATTGGTCACTGGAAAAGGGTCAATTTCCAAATGTATGGAAGCATGCTAAGATGTGTCCAATCCCGAAAGACAACGAACCCTTTACGCCTGCCAATAGTCGACCAATCAGTCTACTTACTCCCTTCACTCAGTAAGATATTAGAGGGTATTGTGAGTAAACATATATGGGAGTACATGGGAAATTATTTCTAGATTTCAGTGCAGCAAAATTACTAAATGTTTTATTTACTTTTGTAAATATGCTTTTTCTTTACATGTCAATATGTCAGTGTATTATGTCTGTTTTGTAAATTGTATTTTAAAGTTTAAGGACTCATCGAAGATGAGGACTTATTTGGACTAAGAAATCCTAATAAAATCAAATCTGTTAAATCTGATGTGACGTAGACAAGAGCCGAGACATACACGTGGGGGATGAAGCCCAGTCAAATCGACGTATTTGGGGTATATATTGTCCCTTTCACATCCCAAATTGAAGTTCCATTCTACAAAGCAAGCAAACCGTTTCATTCACTGTCCCAGAAAAGAACCCCCGATCAATACAAACCAAATCAATGTGGGACCAGAGTAGTTCTTCTGTCCTTGACGCTGCATTTCAGATTGGCTTAACATTCCCAACGTGCCAATTTGAGGAATTTACCACTACCTTTTTGTGGCTCCATTTTATGACTGCAGTCCCAATACAACAAACGCTATAAATAATCTGTGTTCGAATTCAGTCTGAGTAGGAGTGCTGATATAACACCTTTGTTTGTTTGTTTTTTCCTTTATAATTATAATGAATAGCAATATACAGTGCATTCGGAAAGTATTCAGACCCCTTGACTTTTTCCACGTTTTGTTACGTTGAATCCATTTTAGAATAAGGCTGTAATAGTTTTTCCCCCCCATCATCAATCTACACACACTACCTCATAATGACAAACCAAAACATTATTTTTGTGTGATTTTATAAAAAATATATAAAACATGACATTTACATAAGTATTCAGACTCAGTACTTTGAGGTACCTTTGGCAGCGATTACAGCCTCGAGTCTTTTTGGGTATGACGCTACAAGCTTGGCACACCTGCATTTGGGGAGTTTCTCCCATTCTCTGGAGATCCTCTCAAGCTCTGTCAGATTGGATGTGGAGCGTCGCTGCACAGCTATTTTCACGTCTCTCCAGAGATGTTCGATTGGGTTCAATTCTGTGCTCTGGCTGGGCCACTCAAGGACATTGAGACTTTTCCTGAAGCCTCTCCTGCTTTCTCTTGGCTGTGTACTCAGGGTCGTTGTCCTGTTGGAAGGTGAACCTTCACTCCATTCTGAGGTCCTTAGTTTTCATCAAGGATCTCTCTGTACTTTGCTCCGTTCATCTTTGCCTCGATCCTGACTGGTCTCCCAGTCCCAGCCGCAGAAAAACATGATGCTGCCACCACCATGCTTCACCGTATGGATGGTATTGGCCAGGTGATGAGCGGTGCCTCGTTTCCTCCAGACATGACAATTGGCATTCAGGCCAAAGAGTTAAATCTTGGTTTCATCCGACCAGAGAAATATTGTTTTTCATGGTCAGAGTCCTTTAGGTGCCTTTTGGCAAACTCTAAGCGGGCTGTCATGTTCTTCTTACTGAGGAGTGGCTTCTGTCTGGCATCTCTACTGTGAAGACCTGATTGGTGGAGTGCTGCAGAGATGGTTGTTCTTCTGGAAGGTTCTCTAGTCTCCACAGAGAAACTCAAGACCTCTGTCAGAGTGACCATCGAGTTCTTGGTCTCCTCCCTGACCAAGGCCCTTCTCCCCCGATTGCTCAGTTTGGCCAGGTGGCCAAATCTAGTTAGTCTTGGTGGTTCCAAACTTCTTCCATTTAAGAATGATGGAGTTCACTGTGTTCTTGGGGACCTTCAATGCTGCAGACATTGTTTTGTTCCCTTCCCCAGATCTGTGCCTCGACACAATCCTGTCTCGGAGCTCTACGGACAATTCCTTCGACCTCATGGCTTGGTTTTTGCTCTGACTTGCACTGCCAACTGTGGGACTTTATATAGACAGGTGTGTGCCTTTCCAAATCATGTCCAATCAATTGAATTTACCACAGGTGGACTCTAATCAAGTTGTAGAAACATCTCAAGGATGATCAATGGAAACAGGGTGCACCTGAGCTCAATTTCGAGTCTCATAGCAAAGGGTCTGAATACTTATGTATATGTGATATTTCAGTTATTTTTTGTAATTTTATTAATATTTGTATTTAAAAAAATGTTTTGCCGTTTTTTTCTCCCCAATTTCATGATATCCAATTGGTAGTTAGTCTTGTCCCATCGCTGCAACTCCCGTACGGACTCGAAGCTTGAGAGCCATGCGTCCTCCTAAACACAACCCCGCCAAGCCGCACTGCTTCTTGACACAATGCTCGCTTAACCCGGAAGCCAGCCGCACCAGTTTGTCAGAGGAAACATTGTACACTTGGCTACAGTGTCAATGTGCATGCGCTCGGCCCGCCACAGGTGTCGCTAGAGCGCGATGGGACAAGGACATCCCGGCCAGCCAAACGCTCCCCTAATCCGGACGACGCTGGGCCAATTGTGTGCCGCTTCATGGGTCTCCTGGTCGCGGCTGGCTGCGACACAGCCCGTTATCGAACCAAGATCTGTAGTGACGCCGCTAGCACTGTGATGCAGTGCCTTAGACCGCTGCGCCACTCGGGAGGCCCTGCTCTTTGTAGGGTCTGCTCTTTGTCATTTATTGGAGTTGAGACATAAGATTACGTTTTCCTCTATTACAGTAACATTTCTCCATGTGTTTCAGTGTACATAGAGTATGACCGATTATGTTGGACCAAACCGCACATGCAAAATAGTGAGTTGAAACTGCTTGTTAGAGAGGAAGAAGTGATCTTTCATCTTTATTGTTGCGAGTGGCAGGGGCTTGGTGTATGTGTTTGAGTGGGAAGGTGCACTCAGCACAAAAGAAGCGAAGGAGACCAGACCAAAAAGATAAGATAAGAACAAGCGGACATAAACGCTCATAAAATCGGAAAAACTAAATAATTTGATTCTCCCGATGCATGCATTTGGAATTTTTTGCGCAAAAAAATACATTCTAATTAATCGAATTAACTTGATATATCTCCCAGCCCTACCCGCGTGACTAAGCCGCTTTGGATAAAGGGTCTCCTAAATGGCTTATTTATTTATTATTATAATATCTCGCCCACTTGGTGTCTTCAGGAGCAGCTGATGAAGCAGCAGCAGCAGTGGCAGCAGCAGCACAGCCAAGCAGCCCAACAGAGTCAGCAGCAGCTCCCGCCTCAGCAGTCACCTCAGCAGCAGGGCCCAGGTGCCACCCCTCAGACCCAGGGTCCCAAGCAGCAGCAGTCTGGGCCCCTGCAGTACCCTCCGCAGGGCTCCATGGGCCGCGGCCCCCTGCCCATGAACTTTGACCCCCGCTGGATGATGATGCCCTACATGGACCCCCGGATGATGCAGGGGGGCATGCAGGGTCGCCCTCCAGGGCCCATGGACTACTATCCGCCCAACATGCAACACGCAGGTAGTGTGGTTAAGGAGTAGGCATATTGTCATAGAGCTGAATCTGAATTTGCATGGAACTTAGTTTTGTGAAGAAACAAAACATTGTAAATCCTCTTGAGGTCAATGGCAGATTTGTGCAAACCAGAATTAAATGTAGGATTTAGCCCGTAGAGATTATGGTAATGCAATAAAGTTAAAATGCTATAAGAAATAGCACCAGGTTGTCAGCCAAAATTTGAATAATTGTGTGACTTTTCTAACGTGACACATCTCTGTTGCAGGGATGATGGGACGAGAGCGCTCCGATTCGGGGGGCTCTGGTTCGGAGAACTTCGACAGGCAGCAGCACCCGGGACACCCCCACCGGGGGACGCCCCCTATGGACCCCAAACTGGCCTGGGGGCCGGAGGTGTTCCCTGCGGTCAGCGAAGGCAGGGGACTGAGTTCCCCTCTGAGACAGAAGCAGGCTCTGGAAGAGGACAATGTCAGTGGCAATGGGACTAGGTAAGACGGGGGGGGTCAAATGTCAATCATTTAAAGGGATACTACTAATCTACTTCCCCAAAGTCAGATTTACGTGTGGAAACCATTTCTTTGCCTACTTATTATAGGAAGTTGCTAGCTAGCTCTAGCGCAATTGTGAACTAGCGTTAGACTTCCAGTCATTGTGCTAACGCTTGTTAGCATTGGCTTGCGAAACTACCTCTAAATTAATACTGGACAGAGAAATAAAAAATGTATCCACGAGTTCATCTGACTCTAGGGAAGTAGATAAAGATAAAGTTGCCCAAATCCTGAAGTATCCCTTTAATTGTCAGATCATACAATACTGATTGAATAGGAAAATATGTATTAGTTGAAATCACATTAGATTATAAATATTTGAATTGAGTCAGTGTTGTAAGTACAGGATGCGGTTTCCATAAGTGTCTTTTATAAAATCTCTGGTCTTTATTTTAGGAGTGACACCCCTCCAGTCCGTGGTTTGCGAGAGGGAGGGCTAGGCCCCATCCAGCAGCCAAACTCTGGCTCGGGCTCCTCCAACCAGACCCCACCACCTGTGGGCACTCAGGTGGGGGGCCAGGGAGGAGGCAGTCACCACCACCAGTCCTACATGGGAGGCCGGGGCAACTACAGCAACTTCCCCGACCAGGGCTCCCGCATGGCCCCCCACCAGCAGCAGCAGCAACAGAGGGGGAGTGGTGGAGGCTTCGGCCACCAGGATGAGGGCCAGAGCCACAAGGGCGGCCAGCAACAGGGCCAGATCTGGGGGGCCCCCCACCCCCAGTACGACCGCAACGGGCGCACTGACCTCTCCCCCCTGGAGAATAACAACTCCCACCACCTTCAACACCATGGTCATCAACAACATCAAGCCCCCTCCCACTTCCATCTCCACAAGCCCGAGAATGGCCGCGGCGAGAGAGGAGGCGAAGCCCCGAAGAAGGGTGACCCCCCGCCCTTGCTCCAACAGCCGTCCCTCTCCTCCTGCTCATCCTCATCTTCCTCATCCAGGGAGGACGGCAGTGGAAAGGCGGTCCTGCATCACCTCCCACCTCAGCGCGAGGCCGACACAGGAACCGGGCAGAGACATGAAGCAGGAAGCAGCAGAGAAATGAAGCAGGATAAGATGGGCCCTGGCCACAGCCACTCTCAGTCCTCTGTGACATCTCAGCAGTCCCAGCAGCAGAGGCAGGGCCAGGAGCAGCACCACCACCGTGACCCCAAGCCCAACCAGAGGGAGCGAGGCGGGAGGGAACACAAGACTGAGACCCAGTGGGGGCCAAGGCCTGGCAGCAGCAACACAGGGGTCCCCTCCTCACACAACAGGAGAGCAATGGGTGGAAACTCCCGCGGAGGGGAGGATTCATCCAATCACCCAACAGCGTCTGACCACAACAAACCCGCCGGTGGCCAATCGGGAGGCGGCAACACCAACAAGAGGGCGGGGCCTATCAAGAGGCCTGTGCTGAAGAGAGATGGAGGAGGGGAGGGCGAGGGAGGAGAAAAGACCAGCGGCGTCTTCGGAAAAGACAAAGACGAAAGACAAGATGGAGGCCATTCATCAGTTAAGCAGGAAGGATCCTCCGGCCCACAGAGCTTCGCTGCAGTGTCTGGTAAAGAAGAGCCGGCTCAGACCGGTCCTAAACCCAGAAACGGAGGGAAGGATCGAGCAGCAAACGAACGAGGAGGAGTGGGTAAGGGGCCCAAAAATGGGGTCAACCCCACCCCCTCATCAGGGTACTCCGGCCACCCCTCTAACAGGCGGGACAGAGAGCGTTCCTTCGAGAGGGGCGGTGGTGCGTCCTACCACAGCGTCTCGGCCCGTGGCAGCAGAGTCGGGCGAGGTGGCGAGTTCTACGGGCGCGGCCGGGGTTACCGAGGCACCTACACGGGCATGGCCGGGGGTGGCAGCGTTAGCCGTGGCAGGGCAGCGGGCAGCAGGAGCAGCCGAGACTACCGATCCGGCGGAGGCTACGACGAGGCATCGGGGGGAAGGCGCGGCCGAGGGGGGTCGCAGGCCAACCCGGGGCGCGCCCGTAATCAGAGCGAGACCCGCAGCGAGGGTTCTGAATACGAGGAGGTCCCAAAGAGGAGGAGGCAGAGGGGGTCTGAGACGGGCAGCGAGAGTGCCGCCAGCGACCTAGCCCAGTCGGACAAAGAAGACCGCAAGTCCAGCACCAAGAACGGCAGCGGCACAGATAACGTTACCGGTAGCGGCTCCGCCCCACCCAGAGGCTCTCATGCCCGGGTGTTCACCCCCAGAGGTGTGCCTTCCAGGAGGGGCAGGGGGGGAGGTGGCGGGGGAGGAGGTGGTGGGGGAGGAGGTATCTATAAAAGTGGTGGTGGTGGAGGAGGAGGAGGAATGGCTGGAGGTCACAGGTCAGGATCTCGGGCCGACCCTCACGGCTGGGCCTCCAAGTCCTCAGCCTCAGTCCGCAAGCATCAGGCCCCAATGCAGTCGGCCGCACCCAAAGACACGGGTCGCGGAACCAGTGGGGAGAAGAAGGAGAAGGCAGCAGACGGAAGCCAAGCTCAGAATCAGGGAGGAGCAACCCCTCTGCAGTCTATACCCGCTGCACCTACTCCAGCCCCACAGGGCTCCACAGAGAACGGAGGAGTTGGAATCCAGCAATCCATGGCTAACCCCACTACCAACTCCAGCGGGCCCCTTCCACTCCCTCTCTCTGGGCCGGATGGGCGTGGCTTCCCTCGCGTCCCGCGTGATGGCTTTGAGCGCCCTCCGAGACGCCGTCGCCACGGCCGCTCCCAGCATCAACAGGATAAGCCACCGCGCTTCCGGCGGCTGAAGGAGCGAGAGAACGCCGCTCGCATCAACGGAGAAGTTGGGGTCATCGGAGGAGGACGACCCTCCTCGCCCGGACAGAGTTATGTTCAGGATGTCACTGACGGCACTCCCAACGCGGCGCCCACAACCGGCGATGCCCCCAATGCTAACACCAATGCTACCACGGCTACCAACAACAGCAACAACAGTACCGGTGGCCATCTTGGAAGTGCTAACGCAAACAGCCACCACCACTACAACCAGGGCATCTCCGGCCAGGCCCACTCTCAGCATCACCACAACCCAGCAGGGGGTGCCAAATCCCCCGACTTCTCCAACCAGAACTCCGATCAGGCCAATGAGGAGTGGGAGACCGCCTCCGAGAGCAGTGACTTCACCGAGTTCCGGGAGAGGGAGGGAGGAGGAGGGAAGTCCTATTCCTCCCATCACCCACCCGGAAGAGGAGGTGGTGGTGGCGGGGGAGGAGGAGGGGTCGGAGAGCGAGAGATGACGGCGAAAGAGCAGGCGGCAAACAAGAGAAGCTTCTCCAGCCAGCGTCCCGGGATGGAGCGACAGAACAGGAGGGTCAACGCTGGAGGAAGAGAGGGAAGAGAAGGAAGAGGCCCACGGGGACCGCCCAGTGGTAGTGGAGGCGGAGCCGGAAATGGAGGGGGCCAACGCGGCGAGCGCCGTGGAAACTGGCCTTCCCCCAAAAACAGGAAGTGAAGTGGAAGATCTGGAAACATTTCAAATGCATCCACCCCGCCCCACTGTTATTTATCCCTTTGTCTGTCGTTCCTTCAGCCTCTCTGTTCTCGTCCCTTAACATATTAGCACATTATTGTTCAATACATAGTTATGGAGACAATGTACACACTCACGTTAGGCTTCTTTCGCTCTTTATCCATCTACTATCTACTGTCCGTTATTGTAAAGTGTCACTCTGCTCCCCCCTTTTCAGTTGTACCCACCACCACCCTTCAGAATTCCACCCCGTTTTAGGATCAGCAGACACACTTGTTCGTTTTGAACACACACCTTTTGACGGGAAAACATTTTTAAAAAAACAACACACGTGTTTGCATTTACAAGCACAATATGACATATAACAGACATAAACAATCACGCGCAGTAGTTTGTGTGTATGCAGTATGATATGTTAAACATGTTGGATAAATTGGCTAACCAGGAGAAGGCAGATTTGTATATTTATGTACCTGTGTATATTTCTACCACGCTTTGGGCTGGGGTGGTATTCTGTAGGGCAGTTATCTGCATTATATTTTCCCACGTGGGGTGGGGGGGTGCAGGTTCTTATTTTAACGAGAACAATTGTACCATAGATTTATACAAATAATTATCTTTGTGTTTTGTTTCCCCTCTTTGCCTCTTGTCCGTTTTGTTTCAGCCCCCTCCCCCCTTAAAAAGTTAGGGGTGTGTATTTTTATTCTGCAAAGCAGGTCTTTAAAATAACTTTTTATACAATTCCCCCCACCTCCCTCTGAGTTTTTGATCTCCCGACGAACAAGTACATCTCTTTAATTACTGTGACAGCCACAACAGGCCAGTTGAAGTACTACTGCTCACCCATCCACACTCTCCTCACATTGATTGTTGTCTCTGATATCAATGTCTTTGCTGCTTGTTCAGAACTAGACGGTGTGATTTTGTTCCTGTTGACCTGCTCTTATTACTTTCTGTTGCTCTTTTGTTCCTGTTAGATATAAGGTTCTCTCAACGTAGCATTCTCTTCTCACAAGCTGCAGACGTTCTATACCAGGGGTCTCGAACCTTATTCCTGGAGAGCTACCCTCCTGTAGTTTTTCGCTCCAAGCCCAGTTGTAACTAACCTGGTTCAGTTTATCAACTAGCTAATTCTGAGAAACGTGTGTGTGTGTTAGATTAGGGTTGGTGTGAAATTCTACAGGACAGTAGTGCTCCAGGAACAGGGTTGGGAGAGCCCTCTTATATACACTGCAAAAAAGGACGTTTTGCTGAAGAAAGAGTCTCTCCTGTTCATCAAGTTTGTTTACCCTAAGAACACTGAATTAATAGCTTGAATGCTTTATATAAAAAATAAAACAAATACATTTTCTGTGGAGGCCATTTCTTTTCTCAAGATACTTTCACATGAAACTTCTGGTCAGGGAAACATTTGTTCAATGAAAATGCAGGTCAGGTTGCGAGAAAGAAATATAAAGTTATATGCTCTTATTTTAAGATACCGTTTGACTATTTTTTTTTCGATTTTTTTCTTTTCTTCAATTGATAAATGAGTCCACTCCTATAGTATAAAGAACTGGTTGGTGTATTTTTATTGAACAGATTTGTTACATTATGCAGTAGGTGTCGTACTCTGGTTCCAGAGTGCTAAGTTTGGCCATCAGAGTATTGTACTACTATATTCATGCTGTCCTACTCAATGTAGGAAGGCGCTCTACTCAAATACAACTGCACTGTGCTGTAGAAGAGACAGACCCCTGTAACAAAAGTCGGGCTGGCAAGAGCTCCATATTGAGGAAGTATTTTCAAAGTGTACATTATTTCAAGACAACCTTTCCAAAACCTCGGTGGCAACTATATAGCTCAATTGAACTGAATCTTGGACTATGGTGGAAAAGGGCCAGGGTGATGTGTTGTCACACCACTGATTTCCCAAGTGTCCAAATACATTTGCAAGGTATAATACTATTCTCTAAGAGTGTTACAGGGAATACATGGGTTTAGAACTTTTGATGTAGACTGACAGATTCACAAAATGGCTTACAGCTTGTTTTGAAAATTTGATGGGGGCGGGGTGCAGCATCCAAGTTAAAAATTGATAAAATTATAACTTTTTATTTTATTTATCTGCATACATTTTTCACTGCTTGTAAGTTGGGGTTTGTTTGTTTACTGACAGCCACCATTTTAAGATTAGCTTTGGGATGTTTTGAGTAGGGCATTTGAGTGCATTTGTGTGTGCATGCATTTTCTGGTGTCTATTTAATAACTTTTTGGGGGGGGAGGTCATGTGGATGGCAAACACTTTTGCCTTGTTTGCCCACACTTAGTTTTAAGAACTATATTAAGACAATTCTACAGTTCTTTCTTATACATTTTATGTATATACATTCAAGTATATGTTTATCCAAATTAAGTACATAATCAGTTACTTGGGTATAATGCCATTTTTGACATACACCAAGGCAGGCAAAAAATGAAGTGGGTAAATTTTATTTTCCACTGACTTCTACTAAGCATTACCACATCCATGGGTGCAACTTGCCTTGCCTGTGAAAAAAAAAAAAACATTGGTAGCCATACACTTAACACAGGCTTATGAGCCCTGCATCCTTCCTTAACTCTTACTATTGATGTGCTCATATTGTATGTATCCATGTTTTAAAGAAAACAATAGTGTATTCTTGAAAACCTCAAAGATTGTACTATATTTACAGCATTACCAAGGTACCTGGAGTGGTTAAAGCTGTTCTATAATTTATGGTTTATTAATGGAACCGTAACATACCAATATATATACATGTGTATATATCAACGTTTTTGTCTACCCCAACTTACATTCCCACAAACAAATGTTGCCATTTTTTAAGTTCAAGGGAGCAATGTACAAGCAGAGAAGTGTCTTATTATAATAAAATTACAGAGAATAAACTTTTGTTTTAATGGAAAATCTGGTTTTGTCTGAGTTTATTATGAATTGCTGCCATGTGAAGAAGTTGACACAAATTAAATCTATATTAATTTCAGCACCTGGGCAATGGTAGGTGGTTCTCTGCACTGATATGCATGTACAGTACCAGTCAAAAGTTTGGACACACACTACTCATTCAAGGGTTTTTCTTTATATTGACTATTTTCAACATTGTAGAATAATAGTGAAGATGTCAAAACTATGAAATTGAGATGGTTTGGGATTAGTTGGACCGCAGAGTGAAGGAAAAGCAGCCAACAAAGCATATGTGGGTACTCCTTTTAAGACTGTTGGAAAAGCATTCCAGGTGAAGCTGGTTGAGAGAATGCCAAGCGTGTGCAAAGTTGTCATCAAGGCAAAGGATGGTTGCTTTGAAGACATGATTCCATATGTGTTATTTCATAGTTTTGATGTCCACTATTATTCTACAATGTAGAAAATAGTAACAATAAAGAAAAACCCTTGAATGAGTAGGTGTGTCCAAACTTGATTGGTACTGTACATCATGGTCTTGCAGATTGATGATCGGTGTATGGAGGATAGGACATTCCAATTTATTTGATTGGGAAATACTGCTCAGTTATGGAAGGGTGCTCGCTGGATAGAGCGCTTAGCTGTTAACTAAGAATTTGTAGGATCGAGGCCTTCCCACCTAGAAAGGCTTTAGCTTAATTAAAGTGTCTGGGTTGCATTCAGAAGATGTGGGATAAAGTCCTGCAAGTTTTAACAAGGGCTGGGAGATTTTCACTCCCGCTTAGAGCTTTGAAGGCTCTTGGTCTTAATGCTATCCTAAATCCTTGACTGGGTACTGCAAGCCATATAAAACCAAAGCCTCCCCTACAGAACTTGGCCACCTTTGTTACAGCATGATTCACGAAGGACCCAAAAATATGAGGAACGGTATTCTTCCAGTGTCCGCAGAAGGCATATAATCTGTAAAAAGTCATTACAAGCAGATGAGGAATTTGTTATTCTTATCTCTTAATTTTTTTGGAGGTATTTTTTTCAAACTGCATTGTTGGATAAGGGCTTGTAAGTAAGTTGTATTCGGAGCATGTGACAAATACATTTGATATTCAAATCAAATCATATCTATCCGCTCTGGACTGCCCTCACTGGTGGTTTACCAGAGAAGAAGATTCTGTTCTCATCCTACATTTTATACTGGACAATATATTAAAATCATAACGCAATAAAACCTCTGTTTTTCGGCCTTTCTCTTAATATTGTTGTTGAAGGACTTCAAAACTACAGTACCCATAGTCTCTGAATTTGTACGTCATCAATTTGCCTACAACGAAAACACCTACTGCAGCGGTTTACTGGGAGGTGGTGTCCATTTTATTTACAACACTAAATATTACGTTTCTTATATTTTACTTGCGTTAAACCCATTAAAGAGGGGGTAAGTTACCAGAATTACTACATGTATTAATGTGAGATATGCTATAGCTAAGAGGACTTGCGACTGAAAACTGATCAAATTTAATGCGGCCTAGTTTGGACGATGCGCCATATTGAATTTCCACCTGGCTTTAACGTTAGCTGCTAGCTAAGGATGTAACTTAGCTAGCTATCATTTTCAGCTGGTCATTTAGCAAACTTGGGTACGCTACTAATTATGATTGTTGATGTAACATAGGTATTTTCATGGGTAATATCCTTATTTCGTACACTTCCAATGTCAACTAACGTTAACTACACATTTGCGCGGTAACGGTAGCTAACTAGGTAAACCTACAGTTAACGTTTTCTAGTTACCTAGCTAATTGC
Organism: Salvelinus namaycush; assembly: GCF_016432855.1. NCBI lineage: Eukaryota > Metazoa > Chordata > Actinopteri > Salmoniformes > Salmonidae > Salvelinus > Salvelinus namaycush. The sequence continues at coordinate 36,842,909 of NC_052333.1, forward strand.
TCTTATGGTTTTGATATAATTATGTTTGTCTTTTTTATTGTAGCTCACTACCTATGATATTTTTGTGTTGCTGAACTATCAACCGCCGTTTTCACATGACTGAATGGCTCTGTTGTTGAATGTCTTTACCCTTTAGTCTCCCGAGATGAGCAGTTCAGAGGAAGTGTCATGGATCTCCTGGTTCTGTGGACTGAGGGGAAACGAGTTCTTCTGTGAGGTCAGTATCTAACAGCACCCAGGGCAATATAGCCAAACTCATAGACCAATAAGTGAATGTAAGCTAAGACAGGGGTGGCCAATCCTTTATCCTGGATGTGCAGGTTTTTGCTTCAGCCCTACACACCTGAATCAGCTAACCACGGTATTGATAGGCAGGTAGTGAGTTGAGGAGTGCTCGAGTAAAATCCTGTTATTCACAGCCACCCCTCACTACACAAACACACTTTCATGCATGAATAGGTCTGGCATTTGTCGCTAACTTCTGTCACCGCTTCTGTCCTCTCCTCCATTGGCAGGTGGATGAGGACTACATCCAGGACAAGTTCAACCTGACTGGGCTCAATGAGCAGGTTCCCCACTATCGCCAGGCCCTGGACATGATCCTGGACCTAGAACCAGGTCAGCCCAACTCCAGAACCATCTCTACTGCACTCGGAAGTACAGAACATCCCACACAATTTAGATCAGAATACAAATATTATTGTTGCATCACCTCAGTGTTAAAGTTATGTACGCACACTAAATTGCCTCAGTGGTCACTAACCCTGATCCTGAGTTATAGTGTGTGGCAGGTGTTTGTTCTAGCCCAGCACTAAAACACCCAATTCAATATTTTTGGGTTGCTGTATTAGATGCCGATATCTTTAGCATGTGTAAAGACGTCACAGTTATGTACACAATTATGCTTTTGTGAGTTATCTTTAAATCAGAACATATGAGTGGCCTCTTCCCCTCTCTTATAAGCTCTTCCCTCCTATGTTCCACAGATGAGGAGCTGGAGGACAACCCCAACCAGAGTGACCTCATAGAGCAGGCAGCGGAGATGCTTTACGGGCTGATCCACGCACGATACATCCTCACCAACAGGGGCATCGCTCAGATGGTACAGCGACTACCTTTCTCTGTTTCCAATGTTTGTTGAGAGGCTGCATATCACATGTATGCAGCATTTCTCCTGAAATGTTTTTCACATTGATCTCTATCTCTCTTTCTCAGTTGGAGAAGTATCAACAGGGGGACTTTGGCTACTGCCCCCGCGTCTATTGTGAGAACCAGCCCATGCTGCCCATTGGTGAGTGTGTGTCTGTCTTGTTTCAACCATTACCACCCACGCCTAGTGTGGGGACAAGTAATTGACCGTATAAGACTTAAGGGTTGTTTTGATTAATCTCAAAGAGCAACATTTGTATCTTGGCTTTTAATGTTCGTGTGCCAAAGACAGAAACAATTCTGGGTATCCAGCCACATTGCTTTCCGAACCCAAACTATGCTACGCAGATCCTCCGTGTACTGTATCGTTGAATCCTCTGTGTAATATTTGAATGTATTACGATCCGTGTCAAATCTAATCTTGTTTCCAAAAGACACCTGGATGAATACAGTAGTGTGTCCTCGAGCATTTCATAATAACTTCAGACCAGTAACGTCTCTAAACGCTCCCCTTATCCCTCCCTAGGTCTGTCAGATATCCCAGGCGAGGCTATGGTGAAGCTGTACTGCCCTAAGTGTATGGACGTGTACACGCCCAAGTCCTCCCGGCACCACCACACGGACGGGGCCTACTTCGGCACTGGATTCCCACACATGCTCTTCATGGTGCACCCTGAGTACAGGCCCAAGAGGCCTGCCAACCAGTTTGTGCCAAGGTCAAGTACAACTGTGTCACCCTAAAATAGGGTTGTGCCTTTTCATGTCATTCCCACGTAACTCACTGAAAGCAAGTCCTAGATCAATTTCCTAATAAATATCAGGTACATACCATAGGAAAGTCATGTAAAATAAGTGCTACCATAATAGAATCTCTTCATAGACCCCTATCACACGCTCATCAAGATCTAATGAATTCTCATGTCCTCACAACAGGCTTTATGGATTCAAGATTCACCCCATGGCCTACCAGCTCCAGCTGCAAGCAGCCTCCAGCTTCAAGAGCCCTGTCAAAGCCATCCGCTAAAGCCCAGAGAGAAAGAGAAGGGAGAGAAGATGAGGATTATGAGGGGACGGGTCAGCTGCACCAAGCTCCATACAGATGCCTCCTCCCCGTCCTGCAGACTTTATTATTTGGTTTAGGTTAGGACGTTTGAGAACAATGTGTAAAAAATTAAATGTGAGCGAGACAAACGCACAGGTTCTATCCCAAACCCTCACACACACACACACACACACACTTAGAATTACATGTGTCTGTTACCAAACTCACCAGTGCCAAAACAGAAAAGGGGGAGGGAAAGAAAGTCCATGGATGTTATTGGATTTGACGCTACTGTTTCCTTTTGTGAAATTACCCCATTTTGCCCTGATGAACTCTCGCCATGTTCTGTTTTTTTTCTGTCCTGTCTTTGGCACGGTTTGGTAAAGGGTCGTGGTAGAACGTCACCACTGGTTGAATAGCAATCCCTACTCTACCCCCATACACATGTACACTGGCTGGCTCTCACAGAGACTGCTTGGTTGATGATAAGGACACAATCTGTCACTAAGGGTGTTGCCATCTCACCTGCTTCTGTAAACCATTGTTTTACCAAGGCACACACTCAGGCTTGTATCACTCTTATTGTGTGACACTCCCTGAGGCCAATGTGTCAAGGCAGTCATTCACAATAGTGTTCTGTCAAATTTGCCTTAAACAGAGATGCGCGCTGTGATTTGTGGTTTACAGGAAGTGCGAGTCTAGGACACATAGCTTTGAGTTTGTATATGTGTGACGTAGGATAGACACGAATAAACCTGAAATGAATTAAATGTTCTAGAAGGACCCAGAAAAGACATACCAATCCACCTACTGTCTCTGTGTGCGTCACCCAAAACAACAGTCCTGTTTGTGCTGGTACTGCATGGTGAGAATGTCAGCTCTGTCACATGTTGCTGGGCTAGTATCACTACAACAGGACACATCTCTCTCCACAAACGCAACTGCACTGACTTGACTGGTGACCCTCCACACATTATAGTATAAATATTTATGTAAAATATAGTGACAGAAAATCTGCTTCTATTTGGGAGAAGTTTTTTGTTTGTGATGTAGTAGGGGTTTCATCACCTTACTGCACATGTACATTTGAGTCCTTGTGGCAAAAAGTAGAATGCTTGATACATGATTTGATTTCAGAACAATAAGGATGGATTTGTCAAGATTAGAATGAATGTACAGTACCAGTCAAAAGTTGACACACCTACTCATTCAAGGGTTTTTCTTTGTTTTTACTATTTTCTACATTGTAAAATAATAGTGAAGACATCAAAACTATGAAATAACACATGGAATCATGTAGTAACCAAGAAATTGAAACAAATCAAAATAGATTTTAGATTCTTTTAAGTAGCTGTCCTTTGCCTTGATGACAGCTTTGCACACTTGGCATTCTCTAAACCAGCTTCATGAGGTAGTCACCGGAATGCTTTTCCAACAGTCTTGAAGGACTCCCGAGCGGCGCAGCGGTCTAAGGCACTGCATCTCCGTGCTAGAGGCGTCACTACAGACCCTGGTTTGATTCCCGGCTGTAGGGCAGCGCGCAATTGGCCCAGTGTTGTCCATCTTAGGGTTTGGCCGGGGTAGGCTGTTATTGTAAATAAGAATTTGTTCTTAACTAACTTGCCTAGTTAAATAAAAAAGGGCTTCCCACAACACTTGTTGGCTGCTCTTCCTTCACTCTGCAGTCCAACTTGTCCCAAACCATCTCAATTGGGTTGAGGCCAGGTGATTGTGGAGGCCAGGTCATCTGATGCAGCACTCCATCACTCCTTGGTCAAATAGCCCTTACACAACCTGGAGGTGTGTGTTGGGTCATTGTCCTGTTGAAAAACAAATGATAATCCCAATAAGCGCAAACCAGATGGGATGGCGTATCGCTGCAGAATGCTGTGGTAGCCATGCTGGTTAAATGTGCCTTGAATTAAAAAGAAAAAATCGCAGACAGTGTCACCAGCAAAACACCATCACACCTCCTTCACGGTGGGAACCACACATGCGGAGATTATCTGTTCACTTGGCGTTCTCTCACAAAGACGCAGCGGTTGGAACCAAAAATCTTACATTTGGACTCCTCAGACCAAAGGACAGATTTCTCCCAGTCTAATGTCCATTGCTCGTGTTTCTTGGCCCAAGGAAGTCTCTTATTATTGGTGTCCTTTAGTAGTGGTTTCTTTGCAGCAATTCGACCATGGCCTGATTCACGCAGTCTCCTCTGAACAGTTGATGCTGAGATGTGTCTGTTACTTTAACTCTGTGAAGCATTTATTTGGGCTGCAAACTGAGGTGCAGTTAATTGCCGATTTCTGAGGCTGGTAACTAATGAACGTATCCTCTGCAGGAGAGGTAACTGGGTCTTCCTTTCCTGTGGTCCTCATGAGAGTCAGTTTCATCATAGCGCTCATGGTTTTTACGACTGCACTTGGAGAAACTTTCCAACTTCTTCAAATGTTCTCTATTGACTGACCTTCATGTCTTAAAGTAATGATGGACTGTTGTTTCTTTTTGCTTATTTGAGCTGTTCTTGCCATAATATGAACTTGGTCTTTTACCAAATAGGGCTATCTTCTGTATACCAACCCTACCGTGTCACAACACAACTGATTGCCTCAAACGCTTTAAGAAAGAAAGAAATTCCACAAATTAACTTTTAACAAGGCACACCTGTAAATTGAAATGCATTCCAGGTGACTACTTCATGGTGCTGGTTGAGAGAATGCCAAGCGTGTTTAACGCTGTCATCAAGGCAAAGGGTGAATACTTTGAAGAATCTCAAATATATTTTCATTTGTTTAACACTTTTTTGGTTACTACATGATTCCATATGTGTTATTTCACAATTTTGATGTCTTCACTGTTATTGTACAATGTAGAAAATAGTAAAAAATAAAGAAAACTCTTGAATGAGTAGGTGTGTCCAAACTTTTGACTGGTACTGTATGTCTGTGTTTTTTTTGCAACCGTGGAAGAGTGACCAGGATTCAGAATTCTCAATAAACATTTTCTCTTTTCATACAATTGTGTTTGGTTAATGTATAAATTAGGTAACTGTAGCAGTCTGATCTGTGATTGTATACTATACATTGTGAAGGCAGTAGTCATAAAGGGCTTATAGCTGATGCGCAAGACTGTTTATTTGTTTGTGTGTGAGAGAGAGCATGCATGGGCATACCGGTGAGGAAGCACATGCTCTGAGGTGTGAATGTATGACTAACATCTATACGTCCAACCTCAATTCAATTCTAAAGGCTTACTTTGTGTGTGTGTCTTAATTCCTGGCAATGTGGTGCGTCACATGTTTGAGACATTTCATACAGGGCTTATACATTTGCGGGAAGTTATACAATTTCCTTAGAGATAGATTGAACACTCATCTTTGTATCTGTACCATTAAAGTGTCTGTGACAGCATGGGAAGCGCCATTGAGGCAATCTCCATTTTGAAGTAGTACATTTTCCTCTTCGCGATTGGCTGATTCCTCCTGATGACCCGGTTGGACATGACCCCAAAAGGGTCATCAGGAGAGATCAGCCAATGAAGTTGGAAGTCCCAACCAGTTGACTACATTAAAATGGTGGAAGCCCTGGAAAACTAAAGGCATAAACCTTTAAATGACTTGGTAACAAGAAATACATTTATTTCCATGACAGATTTAAAAAGCAATTTTGGACTGACCATTGTAGATATTTTCAAATACATGCAATTTAAGAGACAAAATTCATAAATTATACAGCACAACGGCAGAGGCATGTCTTAAGTGTAAACCTAATAATGACTCAATCATCGATGCTTGCTGGGAATGTTATAAAATCCAAAAGTTATGGGCAGGGCTATAAAGTTGGCCGTCAGAAGTATTACAATGTAAACGTAGTTTTAATCCGTCTGTCTGCATATTTCAAGACATGGCATATGGGGATGTAGTGAGATACCCAAAAGGCTGGACTTTTTATTCTCTTCTTATCACTCATCTTGGAAAAATGTATACTAAAAACGTGGAAATCAATCAATCCCACAGTTAACACATCAGAAAAATCTAATGATTTATTGTTGAAATACACGGGCGACAGAGAAAAACAAATTGGTAGGGGAAAGCGAGGTAAGTTGTCACACGGGTAAGTTGTCAAACCTTTCATACCTCCAACACTAGACGCGCTATCTCAAAAATCAAATATCTACTTTGTGGGACTACATGTCTTATGGTCAACTTCCTGTTCACATGTGGTCAAGGTCACTCTAATCTGAGGTGAGCATAAATTTCTTATTTTTCCCCTTCAAAAGTAAAAAATTGGCACTTTACATTTTATTCAATTAAACTTTGTTAGGTATGAACGTTCAAAATTATAATTTTGCACTGAGTAGAGGAGACAATAACATATCTTTTGATACTTTAGCTGCAGTTCTATGTTGAGCTAACCTTGTTGCCAGCCAACATTAGCACACATGTCAGTTTGGGGCAAGTTGTCTCAATGGCCTTGGGGCAAATCTTCACATGTGACAAATTGCCCCAGTATACATAGAACATGCTCAAAAAACATTGTGATATTGTGTAATCAGCTCTGATAATAGCATTAAATGTTACTGTAAATGGATCATTATAAACTCAGCAAAAAGAGAAATGTCACTTCAGGACCCTGTCTTTCAAAGATAATTTGTAAAAATCCAAATAACTTCACAGATCTTCATTGGAAAAGGGTTTTAACACTGTTTTCCATGATTGTTCAATGAACCATAAACAATTAATGAACATGCACCTGTGGAACGGTCGTTAAGACACTAACAGCTTACAGACGGTAGGCAATTAAGGCTGAAAGGAGGCATAAGGTGTGGCCAGGGCAATAAATTGCAATGCCCGTACTGTGAGACACCTAAGACAACGCTACAGGGAGACAGGACGAACAGCTGATCGTCCTCGCAGTGGCAGACCATGAGTAACAACACCTGCACAGGATCGGTACATCCGAACATCACACCTGCGGGACAGGTACAGGATGGCAACAACAACTGCCCGAGTTAGACCAGGAGCGCACAATCCCTCCATCAGTGCTCAGACTGTCCGCAATAGGATGAGAGAGGCTGGACTGAGGGCTTGTAGGCCTGTTGTAAGGTAGGTCCTCACCAGACATCACCGGCAACAACGTCGCCTATGGGCACAAACCCACCGTCGCTGGACCAGACAGGACTGGCAAAAAGTGCTCTTCACTGATGAGTTGCGGTTTTGTCTCACCAGGGGTGATGGTCGGATTCGCATTTATCGTCGAATGAATGAGCGTTACACTGAGGCCTGTACTCTGGAGCGGGATCGACTTGGAGGTGGAAGGTCCGTCATGGTCTGGTGCTGTGTGTCACAGCATCATCGGACTGATCTTGTTGTCATTGCAGGCAATCTCAACGCTGTGCAGACATCCTCCACCCTTATGTGGTACCCTTCCTGCAGGCTCATCCTGACATGACCCTCCAGCATGACAATGCCACCAGCCATTCTGCTCGTTCTGTGCGTGATTTCCTGCAAGACAGGAATGTGAGTGTTCTGCCATGGCCAGAGAAGAGCCCGGATCTCAATCCCATTGAGCACGTCTGGGACCTGTTGGATCAGAGGGTGAGGGCTAGGGCCATTCCCCATAGAAATGTCTGGGAACTTGCAGGTGCCTTGGTGGAACAGTGGGGTAACATCTCACAGCAAAAACTGGCAAATCTGGTGCAGTCCATGAGGAGGAGATGCACTGCAGTACTTAATGCAGCTGGTGGCCACACCAGATACTGACTGTTACTTTTGATTTTGACCCCTCCTTTGTTCAGAGACACATTATTCCATTTCTGTTAGTCATGTCTGTGGAACTTGTTCAGTTTATGTCTCAGTTGTTGAATCTTGTTATATTCATACAAATATTTACATGTTAAGTTTAATGAAAATAAACGCAGTTGACAGTGAGAGGACGTTTCTTTTTTTGCTGAGTTTATATACGTATGGTTTAGAGCAGCAGACATATCCCTGGACTACACAAGTCAGGCTCTAGCGTGTGTATGTCTATTAGCACACTACATGCCTACAGATATACTTCATACAGAGTCATGAATTTAGTGTGGTGTTATGAATAGCATTGTGGCAAAGCGGGCAAAGAAGATGTTTAGTTTGTCTGGGAGCAAGACATCGGTGTCCGTGACGTGGCTGGTTTTCTTTTTGTAATCCGTGATTGTCAGTAGACCTTGCCACATACGTCTCGTGTTTGAGCCGTTGAATTGCGACTCCACGTTGTCTCTATACTAACGCTTTGCTTGTTTGATTGCCTTGCGGAGAGAATAGCTACACTGTTTGTATTTGGTCATGTTTCCAGTCGCCTTGCTGTGATTAAAAGCGGTGGTTCGCACTTTCAGTTTTGCGCGAATGCTGCCATCATTCCACGATTTCTGGTTAGGGAAGGTTTTAATAGTCACAGTGGGTATAACGTCACTGATGCACTTGCTAATAAACTCGCTCACCGAGTCAGTGTATACATTGCGTATACATTGGGGATAATGTGTGTGAGTGTGTGTGACAGAGAGAGAGAGTGTGTGTGTATGTTGTTTCATTTTCCTTGTCAGCCACCCATCTCTGCTTTGTCAGTCTTGATAGGCCCAGTGTATGCACTTCTGGGTGAGGCTGTCGGGCAGTGGTGGAGTGCATGGCAGATCTGAAGGAGAGATGCACAAAGTTACAGTAAATATACAGTTCAACAACATGTTTGTTGGTGTGAGTGAGCGTTTGCGTATGTAATATAATTCTGAATTACCTGTATCCATCTGGGAATCCTCAAAATGTTCTCCCTTCACAGCCAGTGTAGTAGGATCTGGTGCAGTCGGTAAATTAAATACCACAGCTGAGGACTGCTGTGACTGCAGCTGAACTGCTGGGGGTGGCAGATCTAAAAGAGAGAGACACAATCTTCTTAACTGACAGTAATCGTACAACTAAACAGACGGAATAAATGTAAGGCCTAGATTCAATCAGATCAAGCATTATCCGGCGATCTGTCAAATCGGAAAGCAGCTGCTCTTGATCATTGTCACGAAACTTCAACCGTCTTACTTGCGTTACATGTTCGAGAAAGTGTAGGCTATATAGAAATAAGGATGGTCAAATTCAAAATCATTAAACGAAATAATGAGGATGTAACGGCTGTTGGAAGGAGAGGACCAAGGTGCAGCGTGGTACGTGTCCATATTTATTAAATGAACACTGAAATAACAAAAATAAAAGAATAACGACCGAAACAGTTCTGGCTGGTGCAGACACACAACAGGAAACAACTACCCACAAAACACAGGTGGGATGAGGCTACCTAAGTATGGTTCTCAGTCAGAGACAACGATAGACAGCTGCCTCTGATTGAGAACCACACGCGGCCAAACACATAGAAATTTAAAACATAGAACAAAAACTTAGAAGGCCCACCCCAACTCACGCCCTGACCAAACCAAAAATAGAGACATAACAAAGGAACTAAGGTCAGGGCGTGACAGAGGATTTCTATCAGCCTAATGGAGGTGTAGATTACATCTCAAATTCCAGTGTTCAAACTTGTAAACAGGGCTGCATGAGATTTCTGTTAATGCAACTCCGTGGAGCCAATGGCAAAGTCCGCTTTGGGTATAAATGCCAGGAGCCGCTTGTGGATTTGACAGCTCTAACACAGTTCCACATCTCACACCGCCAAAACATCCGCTATGCAGATGTCGGCTAAAGCGGATGTGATTGAATAGAGCACCAAGTGAGGGCGAGGATGCATGTATGTGATAATTACCTGTATCACCTGTCGTGACCAGTATAGCAGGTGCAGACGACTGCAGCTGTGAGGGCTGTGGTTGAGATAATAGGGATGTCAGATCTAAAAAGAGAGAGGAACAATTTTCTTAAGTGGAAATAATTATACAACAAAACAGATGTGTGTGATAATTAACTGGACCACATCACATCACTGCTTCAGGTCTACAAGCCTCTGGAAGTTCCAGCATTTCACTCCAGGACTGGAACAGCTTGGTGGAAACACTCACCTGTCACCCAGCGAGCTTGGTTGACAGATCTGAAAGATAAGCACAATATTATTTTAGTGACAAAGCCTTGACTACACTAACCTAAATGTGTAGCGGTATTAATTAGAGAAGGGTAAAGAAGATTTTGTTCGGGCGCCAGGCAAGTATTAACCATGCCGAAAGAAAAATAGTAGAACAGCGAGAGTACCACTACCAGACCCACACACATCAGCAGAAGAGACTGCCTAGAGTGTAGCCTGTTGACCAGATAGCCAGCGGAGAGAAAAAAAGAATACACACCCTATAGATCCCACATCACAGCACAGTCCTTCCACAATTCTTGGTAACCCCACCAAGCATACCTCATATAATAATAATGGCAGAGCAAATAAACAGCAACTTCATACAATAAAGAATGAACCCAGTCATCACACAGAGGATTTGCAATAGTTTGTATTCTCTTCCAGTGGAGGAGTGCAGAGGGTATGAATGTGTGGTGTTCATATACACACTAGTCCAGCTCCAATGAACTTCAATGCATTTAGGAAAATAGAGTCTGTTGCAGAGTAAAGCACTGGAACATAGCGGGAAGAGAAAGAGAGAAAGGGAACAAGAGAGGTCTTAGCTGTGGTCTTTAGGGTGCAGGTGTACGGTCTGACTGTCCGATGGTGTGTTGGGTTATAGTTTAACGCTTCACAACAATGTTGCTACTAATCCATTGCGATCCATAACCGTTGCGGTCCCAAATGAGAACAACCACGTCGTCAAGCGATCACACCGAGGATTGATTTAAATACTGTATAACTACATACGCTGAAGACAAACAAAAAACTTCTGCAGCATAGCACACACAATCAAAACTGTCGCGCCACCCAAGAGCTCCTCCCCAAAGAGCTGAACGAGCTCTTTTATTTCCTCCTTCCTTACTGCTCATGCGCTCTTAAAGTGGCAGCGCACGGTGAAGGCTCCGTGCAGGATTTCGCCACAAATGAAGTGTGTGATTAGTCTACACAAATTAAAACACAAATTAAATAAAGGATGCAGGAACTGAGCCCTAGGACAATGCCACAGGACTACCTGGCTGATGACTCCTGGCTAGCCCTGTCCCCAGTCGACCTCGTCGTGCTGCTGATCCAGTCTCTGCTGTTTCTGTCTGCGGCTATGGAACCCTGACCTGCTCAGGACTCACCAGAAGTGCTACCTTGTCCCAGACCTGCTGTTTGATCCTGTCTCTCTCTACCGGACCTGCTGTCTCAACCTCTAATTACTCAGCTATGAAGAGCCAACTGGCATTTACTCCTGAGCTGCTGAACTATTGCACCCTCTATAACCACTGTGATTATTATTTGACCCTGCTGGTCATCTATGAACGTTTAAATGTCTTGAGGAACGATCTGGCCTAAACGGCTGTACTCCTTTATAATCTCCACCAGCACAGCCAGAAGAGGACTGGCCACCCATCAGAGCCTGGTTCCTCTCTTTCTTCCTAGGTTCCTGCCTATCTATAGGTCGTTTTTCCTAGCCACTGTGCTTCTGCGTCTGCATTGCTTGCTCTTTTGGGGTTTTAGGCTGGGTATCTGTATAATCACTTTCTGACAACTGCTGATGTAAAAGGGGCTTTATAAAATGCATTTGATAGATTGCTTGTATATGCTTCTATTCACGTCAGTAACTCTAAATATTACATTGAGTTCTCTTACATTTCCTCAATAGGAAGTTGTACCTTAAGCCAACACTTCTTCCTGGTCTTTTCTGCTGGGGACAGGGGGCTTCAGGTTTGGGAACTGAGGGCCTAGAGATTTAAGAAATTAATGAAATTCAATTTGGGTTAGCTGTGTATCTCATCTGATTGAGAATTGCTGATGATATACTGTATATGTCTATTTTCTTTTGAAAATCTGACACTGAACGACACAATTATATCAGGTGAGAGTGCACACAACTGTTAGGTTATTTTACCAGGTCAAAAATAACATAATTTGGTCAAGGGAGACCTGGCAAAGAGGACAGAGCTCTCAAGTAAAAGGCTTATCCATAGCATCAGCTTTGGTATGGATAAAGACAACGTGACACCGCCACAGCTGCATGAATGTGTGATCTTTCTATAATATTAGCTAATTGAACAATTTCTAGAGCGGGTAGTAGTGATGGGCATTCTGCTCAGCTCACCAAAAAGAGCCGGCTCTTTTGGCTCCCAAATGGCAATTAAAAAATATATATTTTGTATTTTTTCTAGTCAAACAGTATGATTGGTGTAAAAAAATTCTGATTCAATGAAATGAAATCATACTCTACCTTAACCACAATGTATTTAAAAATGCATAGGTTTGTTATGAAATAGAATGCTATTAAACATGTGCATTTAAAGTATACCTTTTTCATGTATATAAACAAAGTGCATATAAAAGTAAGAATTAAAAACGAATACAATCTGAACAAAATAATAATAGAATATTGCACATATTCACAAAAAATAAATAACAATGTGCAAAACTGCAGCATCCCACTTAAAACATTAAACTGGTCCCTCTTTTCGCTCTCTTCTTTGTTGCCATGGTATAAACAGCAGCACATAGCAATGCTGACCATACTTTGCTTTTATGAGAGATTTGCATTCAGAAATGCAAGCTGCCTCACTTTCGAGGGGCTGATGCGGTTTCTTCTCTCAGTAATTATTTTTCCCGTTTTTGAGAAGACCCTCTCAGAGGGTACGGATGTGCCCACTATGCAGAGTCTCCCTGTCATGACTTTAGTAAGCCGTGGGTAGACAGAGGCCTTGTTCTTCCACCAGCTCAGAGGATCTGCAGATCTTTAGAGGAGGGGCTCCTCCAAATAGGATCGCACCTCCATTATGGCATCTGCTGAGAGATTACTTCGTGCTCCATCCCCAGTTGCTCTCTCTTCAAACAGCATCCAAACAGCAGATGTTTGTGGCACTACTGCTGGTGCTTCTGCTCCCTCTTCTTCCTGTTGCCCTGGTGCCTGAGCCAGCTGACTGCTGGGGCTGTCCCTCCCTGCTGCTGAGGTTATTCTTTGAAGAGCCTCATCAATCGCTCTGGCATCACTTAAGGCTAACTTCTTAAACCTGGGGTCAAGTGCAGAGGTTTCTGATAGCACGTGATTATATTCCATTCTGTGGAACTTTCTGTCCATTGATGAACATGGGGTGTCCATCAACTCTGTCACATGTCCTGTGGTTACATTTGCTTCTCTCTGGCGGCTGGCTGTGATTCGCTGCAGACCCTTACACAGGAATATCATTTTTGAGGCTGTCACATAGCTGAAAAGAGAGAACATTAACTTATTAGTTCAGGTTCATGTTTTGTCTACTGATACTACATTCTCATCTACTGCTCATATACATATATAATACTGGATTAAATAATATGTAGTAATAACTGCTTACTGTACCTCTCTCCACTGATCTCCACAGTGACCTGCTCAAAGGGTTCCAAGACTCTGCACACCTCCTCCACCACCTCTCTTTGGTCAGAGCATCAACAGGTGCACTGACAATGGCCAGGGTAGAGATGATGGCATCCTTTGACTCAAGAAACAGCTTCAACATATAAAATATTGAATTCCACCTTTTAGTGCAGTCTTGTTTAGGCCTCAGCTCAGGCATCCCCATCTGGCGTTGTGTAGACTTTAGTTTTTCAGCACCTACTGTGCTCCTGTGGAAGTATTCCACAGCTGCTTTGACTTTGTCCACAGTGGCCTTCATCACCTTCAGAGCATCTCTTACAATCAGGTTGATTGTGTGGGCAAGACATGGATCATGGGTCCATTTTAAAATGTTCATGGCTTTGGTTATGTTAGCTGCATTGTCGCTAACACAACAGACCACTTTTCCATCTACTTGCCATTCTCTGGTCACTCTCAACAGTTCCTCTGCCAAGTTCTCTGAGGTGTGTCTGTCGCTGAACTCAAAGCAGTCCAGAAGACAGCTAGACATCAAAAATCTTCAATGAAGTGACATGTAACCAACATGTAAGAAGTGGTTACCCTTGATGTCCAGCAGTCAGTGGTAAGGCAAACTGCAGTAGCTTTTTGGACTCTTTCCCGCACTGAAGCCTGTGTGCTCTTGTACAGTTGTGGAATAAGTGATTTTGAAAGGGGTTTCCTGCTTGGAATTGTGTACAATGGATTTATTGGTGGCAATCATTTTAGCCAATGCAATATTAGTTTGGCCTCGTTTTGCTACAGACATAGACTTTGGCATAAACTGGTCCATAGAAGACTGTGTTGCTGTGGGTCGTGGAGTAGGCCTACTTGACTGAGTGTAGGTGAAATCCCTGAGTCATTTCCTTCCTCTCCGGCAATTGAGTTAGGAAGGATGCCTGTATCTTTGTAGTGACTGGTTGTATTGATACATCCAAAGTGTAAATAATAACTTCACCATGCTCAAAGGAATATTCAATGTCTGCTTTTTTTTTTTATCTACTTGAATGAGTGGATACATCTCCACGTGTGGAGGTGCTGGCTCCACCACTATCACTAGCAGGCCCGCTAGTTTCTCCAAGCTCCGCTACAGCTAGCTTCACAGTTGGGTGCACAGTTCACATATGCCGGTGTAGGTTGTGCGTATAACCGGCTTTATATGAGATTTTGTTTTGACAAATTCTACACTGTGCTCTAACATTGTCTACATTATTAATATGCATCCAAATGTTACTGTGCTTCTGACTCATTTTCCAGCTGTTGTTTTCACAGCTGTCCTTCCTCTCTCTCCTCGGCTGCTTGTGAGTGAGTTGGCTCGGCCCTCCCTCACGCATCTTTGGTTCATTAGTTGACACTGCATGTCTGATTGACAGGAATGACAGGTGAGGCTGTTAGTCTGGGCAGACAGTCAGAAGGAATGTGTGTGCGCTTGAGCATTTAGACCTATATTATATGATGTATTTTTTCGTTCTTTGAATTAGTTCATTCTATTCATTTAAATATTTTTATTATTCATATGTTATTTTTTATATATTTTTTATAAATAGATTCGGCTCTCCTGATATGCGAGCCGGCTCCCAACGTTCGCCTACAAGAGCCGGCTCTTAGAACCGACTCATTCGCGAACGACCCATCACTAGTGGGTAGCTAAAGCAAGGGGCTATACCAGCACACAAGTAGACTACAATTGCATGCTGGGCCGGGCATGCCCTGAGCTAATTAAGTGAGCGCTACTGGAGCGGAATTGGAGGGGATTAAAAGGCCGATGCTCCAGCCTTTGTGAATCTCGCTCAGCGCTCCAGTCAAATTGGGAACGCTTCTCTCCTGACTCCGCTCAACTCACATACTCTGCACAGGTGTGAACTGAAGCGCTATAGGTTATTTATTATTAAGCTGACAGTCCCCCAAAATCGGCCACTAGAATTACTTTTAAAAATGTGTACGTTCGCATAACTTATTTTATTGATTTCCCACAGTTTTATAAGTCAGAATACAGTTATCAAGACCTTCCTACGACCATGTACACGTCCTCCTTCGAATAAACGTGTATTTGCCTTCCTGTGGTGATCAGCTGCATCATTACATCCGTTTAAGGGGCGGCCCTTAGAAAAACATTTATCCAGCTCGACTGCTTCACTGCACAGACAACGCAAAGTAATCGCTGAATTTGTATCGAGCAGGCGGGTTTAAATACATAACTTTCATAGCTGTACGATAAAGAATGCAACCTTCACACTTCATGAAACCTAAAATAAGTAAAGAAGTACATTTGTGTGGAAGTAAAACATTTGTTTTACGTCGGAGGCAGACACATTTCAAATGCTCAGAACGACAAAATCGAGCCCTTTACATAGCCCTTCTCCCCTGGTCTATAGGAGGGAGCGAATATTGATTTAGACGTTCGCAGATTTTGACTTTCACTAATGCCATGATATGTTTGGTAAAGTAATAAAGAATATGAAATATTTTTGGTAGATGTTCCTAAAACAGAGTATAACCATATATTGGCATATTATAAAATCTGAAAAGGCTTATTCACAATAGTAAAAAAAAATCATACCATCATATTTTTATATGTTTTATTATTATTTTATTGTGTACTAGATTACATGGGTTGAAAAGTGTTGTTTTCTCGGGCATAAATAAACAATTTCAGGTGAAAGCCGAAGGTCATAGCTTTCTAGGGTGGGACACCACGACATTAATAAAATATTGCCCTCTTGCTAAAACCATAGCAAACAGTGCAAAACGGCTGTCATCTCAATTGTTTTTAATATAAGTAGTTTGTGAGAAGCAAAGACAATTGAGAATTGTTTCAACAATACAGTCTTTTATTTTAGCTTAGATATTTGCGTATGACCAAATTTTCGACTTTTACGCCACATTCAGTCAAAACCGCTAGCCTAATTGTAACTTCAGGTAACTTCAATTCAGACAAGCAATAAATCAGTCATAAACAGAGTATCAGATACTGTTGATGGGGGCAAATGTTATGTTCTATTTTATTTTCTGAGGTTGAAAGCAAAATACTCAGGTTGGTCCCCAGTTACAACCACAGATGTGAAGTCTTTGTATGTGAAACAAATGAAAAAAGAACCTCTCTAACATGAGGTAAGGAAGTAAACAGACGGGTAAAAAAAATCTGTGAGGGAAGTAAAGAGAAAGCATCTTTAAACGGAAAAACAGACATATTTTTAGGGGAGATAGAGAGCAAGGGATACATTGCAAAAAGTGAAATCTAAGCAAGACTAAATATCTTATATTAGTGTTTTAGTTTTTTGTACCAAGCTAAATTATCTAAATGTCATTGGCAAATATTTAGCTTATTTTAAATGAAAAAAGGCTTAATACAAGTGATTTATTTCACAATATATTTTTTTGATATTTGACCTTAATCATCGTATTAAGGTCATATCTCCAAAAATATTTTGAAATAAGATACATTACTTGTTATCTTATTAATTTAGCTTGTTTTACAAAAAAACAATACTTTGTTAAAATTCTAAGTGAATTATCACTCACTAGATTTCACTTTTTGCAGTATAAGAGAGTAGCTGTGTTTCAGGGTGTGGCTTCAGAGACATTTCACATACTGTAACATTTGCCATTTATTATTATCAAAATTCTTCAAGGTCTGTCAAATTGGTTGTTGATCATTATTAGACAACCATTTTCAGGTCTTGCCATAGATTTTCAAGCAGATTTAAGTCAAAACTGTAACTCGGACACTCAGGAACATTCACTGTCTTTCTTGGTAAGCAACTCCAGTGTAGATTTGGCCTTGTGTTTTTCGGTTATTGTCATGCTGAAATATGAATTAATCTCCCAGTGTCTAGTAGAAAGCAGACTGAACCAAATTTTCCTCTGGGATTTTGCCTGTTCCTAGCTCCATTATTTTCTATCCTGAAATATCAACCAATCCTTAACGATTACAAGCATACCAATAACATGATGCAGCCACCACTATGCTTGAAAACATGGAGAGTGGTACTCAGTGATGTGTTGTATTGGATTTTCCCCAAACATAACACTTTGTATTCAGGACAAAAAGTGAATTGCTTTGCCACATGTTTTGCAGTATTACTTTAGTGCCTTGTTACAAACAGGATACATGTTTTGGAATATTTTTATTCTGTACAAGCGTCCTTATTTTCAGTCTGTCAATTAGGGTAGTATTGTGGAGAAACTACAATGTTGTTGATCTATCCTCAGTTTTCTCCTATCACAGCCATTAAACTTTATAATGATTTTAAAGTCACCATTGGCCTAAGCAGCAGGTGGTTAGAGTGTTGAGACAGTAACCGAAAGGTTGCTTGTTTGAATCCCCAAGCCGTCAAGGTGGGAAAATTTGCTGTTCTGCTCTTTAGCAAGGCAGATAACTCCCACAACAAGTGCTCCCCGGGCACCGATGATTGGACATCGATTAAGGCAGCCACCGAACCTCTCGGATTGAGGAGTTGGGTTAAATGCGGGAGACACATTTCGGTTGAATGCATTCAGTTGTGTATCTGACTAGGTAACCCCCTTCCCTCATGGTGAAATCCCTGAGTCATTTCCTTCCTCTCCGGCAATTGAGTTAGGAAGGATGCCTGTATCTTTGTAGTGACTGGTTGTGTTGATACATCCAAAGTGTAAATAATAACTTCACCATGCTCAAAGGAATATTCAATGTCTGCTTTTTTTTTTAAATGTACCAATGTACCAATCTACCAATAGGTTCCCTTCTTTGTGAGGCATTAGAAAACCTCCCTGGTCTTGAATCTATGTTTGAAATTCACTGCTTGACCGAGGGACCTAACAGATAATTGTATGTGTGGGGTAAAGAGATAAAGTAGTCATTAAAAAATCATGTTAAACACTGTTATTGCACACAGAGTGAGTCCATGCAACTTATTATGTGACTTGTTAAGCACATTTTTACTCCTGAACTTATTTGCCATAACAAAGGAGTTGAATACTTATTGACTCAAGACATTTCAGCTTTTCATTTTTAATTAATAAAACAAACAATTCAAAAAACATAATTCCACTTTGAAATGATGGGGTATTGTGTGTTGTAATAAATAAATAAAAATCGCAATTTGTATACATTTTTAACTCAGGCTGTAACGCAACAAAAGTCAAAGGGTGTGAATACTTTCTGAAAGTATATATTATTCTACTTTTTTACCAAAGACAGTGCTGCTCCTCTTTAGTAAAATGAGCAGTACGCAACCATGTGACTGCCCTGACTCAGTCACATTTTCCAAGGGAGAGGAGAGTGGGAGAGGTCACCACATGGCTCAGGAGTTTTGACCACAGCATCAGAAGTAAAGACCTGTCCCTCCTTTGGTCTCTCCTCACACACACTGGGCAGAAGGCCAACAAGTTTCCTCTTCATTTCCTACTGATATTATCATTATTCTTCTATTGTCATTTTGTTGTTAAGTGTATGCTTTCTGGGCAGTGCACTCAAGAGATTGCATTGGGCAACATACTGTAACTTCCAAAATATAACAGTGATTAAATTTGTATGAATGGTGCCAAAAAGGATCGTCAAAAGATTGTTTAGTCTATGTGTGTTTGTATGCGTGCTCACATATGTTGTATTGTATGGAAATGCATGTATAGTCTGATGTTGGAACATTGATCATAGAAAAGATTAGTGTAAGAGCACGGCAGAATGGGATTGCAACATCTCCACTACAGTATGCCTGTTTCTCACAGAGATATGTGAAATGTTCCCTCAACCACACCTGCTGGCTTCACCGCACCCTTTCATCCTCTATTTTTTATATATATATCTAGTCCTAACCTATACAATATGCTTTTTCTTACAATTGTTAATTTTTACATTTTCAGCCAGCTGCAGTTTCTGGAAATTCTTGTCCACAATTACATTACAATCAATAGCCCTAACTCTCCAATATTTTCCATACTCCTATTTCTCTTTCTCTCCTATGTTATATAACTCCTGGGTTTTCTCCTGCTGCAGTGACTGATCAGAATAGAGATTGGCATTGCTGTTTACTCCCAAACACCCTTTGCATCATTGACAACAGTTGAGAAACATGTCGGAGACTCTGGGATCTGTGAGTAAAACAAAGACAACATTCTCCCGGGCCAAAACAAACTCCTTATTTTAGGATTTGAAGTAATGACTTTGAGGAAGCCATTTCATCACTGTTTTGCCTCTGAAGAGGAGACACAGAAACGCCCCTTAAAGCCACACAGTCATTCCTGCTCAAAGTCACCTACCACACAAATGTACATAGTAACACAAACACAATTCATTAAATTGCAGAAGAAAACAATGAGTCAAGATCAACTCAACAGGTTATTTAAAAGCTCCCAGTATTTGCTTTTCCAGTTACACTGGTGGGAGTCACTCTGTCAGTCACTGTTAACTCATTTACTAACTGTTTTGTCTTTTGCTGACTCAAACCTCAAAATCTGATCAAGATTAAAATGAGAGACTGACATATCATGAGCACAATTTGGAGATGCTTGCTCAGACTACAAGACCAGACTTCCTACTGGGCACACTATGTCATTTCAATGTGGATCATTTGGTAATATTTTGTTGAGACGTTGATCAATGAGATTTACAACCTATTTTCACCCACTCAAAAAGACAGCGAAAAGCTTGTTGAATTTAAAATGTGTTATCACTTTGCTTTCGACCATCTAAAATAACAACAATGTCTGATTTTTGGGTTAAGTTGTCACCCAAATGTCTATCCCTGCTCTTTCAACCATTTAAAAAGTGGGAATACAATGTCAGATATTTTCTTAATGTGATTTTGTTCATGTTTTGTTCATGTGATATCACTGTGCTTCATCTAATAGCAAAACAAATGACCTGGATTGCAGTTGAGATTACATTAAAAGTACAAGGTGCAAATGATCAATGCTGTTCAAGATTCTGCGCAGATTATTAGGCAAAAAGCATTTGTGAAGATCTCCACTGACCTGCGATGACCTATGCATGCTATTTTGAACAGATATGATTACATAATACTAAATGTATAGTTACAGTAACCTCAAAATGTGGCCATGGATGTGTTACTCATTTTAAGATTGAATGTGACATTCGTTTGTAAGATAACTTCAGGCTATGTACTGTATTACAAAAGTAATATTGAATTGTGTTTGGTTGACAATGCAACCAAATGTCAACATTTAAAGGGGATCTACCTAGTGCTTGGAAAGTTCCATCTGAGCCACTTTAATCCCATTTTTTTACTTTTTGGATGAGTTGGAGACATGAATCCAACATACAGTATCAATTTTGTTAATTGTAGACAAACTGGGATTAAAGCAAGTCAGTGGCACATATGGAACTATCCAAGCAGAAGATACATCTACTTCAAATGCTGATATTTGGTTGCATTGACAACCAAACACAATTGAATATCACTTCACTTCACATTTGAAATCAACCAGAGCTTGAAACCCTAGGCCAATTGTATTGTCTATTTTTAGTTAAATTATGGGTTGAATTGAAACAATAGCAAATGCTATATAGGCCTAAATAGCATCATTGATGATTGATAAACTATGGTCACATTTCATTTGCTCTATTAAACCAACCCTTTGGAATGTCTTCCATAGCAACAGTGAATCTATTTCATTTTTAAGTGGAGATCTCTCAACAACCATTCTCTCGATAGCACATTGGTCATAATATCATAGCTAAGCAGGGCTTGGTTAAAACCTTTGGTGGAAGACCAAGAGGTAGCTGTAGTAGATCAATTCTCCAGTTGGAGGTGCTGGCTGTCCAGCTTATATATATTTTTTCTGATAGTGGAAATAATGTTGAAGATCTGACATTGTTTTAAAGGTACAAATTCAACATATTTTATACAAGGTTGGTCTGTTGAAATTTGGTTACCATAATAACATAATCCTGTGGTTGAAATTTCCCCCTCAAAACAGTTGATAACTTTTTTCAAATCCAATGTATTTTCCACGTCACAATACGTTGACTAATTACGTTGAAACAACGTTGATTGAACCAGTTTGTGCCCAATGGGTTGCCAGAATAACAAGCAAACAAAACACAATAGCAACCATGCATTGCGGAATGTTCTCATATTTGGGGGCATGATGGCCAAGCCCAATGACTGAAAGAATTGTGTTTCTCTGATCACTCCAACATTTAGTGCTGGAGGAAGATCGTCTCTTACCAGACTCCTTCACACAGTGATCTGTTCTAACATGTTGGCACAGGTTGAAATGGCATGCACATAGCTTATTATATTGTGCTGTGTGTGTGTGTGTGTGTGTGTGTGTGTGCATGCATATTTGAGACTTACTACTGCTGATGGGAAAATTCCACACATTGACATTGGAGGTAGGTAAGCCCACTCTATTCCCCTCCCTGTATATACATCATTATAGATTCTATAGTGATCGTATGGCAGGCCTATGATGTACATACGGGGAGGGGAATAGATACACTTCACATTAGCTGTATTTACCATAGACACTGCGGTTTAAAGAACCAACTGCCACACCTCCAAGGGATATAGACGTACAGGGAGGGAACAAGATGTACTTCGTATTAGCTGTATTTACCATAGACACTGCGGTTTAAAGAACAAACTGCCACACCTCCAAAGGATATAGACGTACAGCTAATATTATTATTGGCAAATCATTCTAATATTAATATTCCAATGGAGCCAACCTTCAAATGTAATCCTTTTTAGAATTTCAAAAACATATAAACGGTCAATGGTCACATGCACAGTAAGAAACTCAGGCCCTTCTCTTTCACAGAACAACACAGACACATTTCAGACAGGATAGGCAGCCAGAGATATTGGGAGAGATATTGGGGGGGGGGGGGAAACTATGACACAGAAAATAACACAACCAATGTCTTTCAATTGCAAGATATTCATTTTTGTGTAGTTGAAACTGTCTATTTGGGCCTGTTTGCTCACTTCTGTTTTTTTCCCCATAGGTTATGCATTTCCCAACATTTAGAATACTTCTCCTTTCAGCAGACGCATTGGAACCCCAAAATAGTAATACCGTTAACATAACGTAGGCCTATTTTGTCTGATTCCTCATGCCCTAATGCCTATATAATGACCTCTCGCCTACTAGGTTGGCATTAAGCTCTGTTGGGCATAATAACATTCGTAAAAGGATGGGGAGATGAGTTAGAGAAAGCCAGGTATACAACTAGTGTACCCTTCTAGTTACTCCGACAAAGTACAGGTGAGTTCGTAGTCTTTACAAACTGATTGATTGTTTTTGTTCCGGACTGTACAGGTAGATTAAGGATATTGACATCAGTGGAGGCTGCTGAGGGGAGGACGGCTCATAATAATGGCTGGAATGGAGTCAACGAATGGTATCAACCACATGGAAACCAGTGTTTGATACCATTCCATTGACTTCATTCCAGCCATTATCACGAGCCTTCCTCTCCTCGGCGGCCTCCACCGATTGACATAACCTACATGTGTATTTAATGTAGGCTAGTCTTGGAAAATATGATACAGAACTTTCAAACTGGCAAAAAAATGCCAACATCATTTTTTTTGACAGAACTATGATCTAAACCACTGGTGTCAAACTCATTCCACTGAGGGCTGAGTGTCTGCAGGTTTTCATTCCTCCACTGATCAATTAAAGTAATTAATTAGTTAGGAACTCCCTTCAAAACATCAGACACTCCGACCCTCCATGGAATGAGTAACGAAAGAACATTGCTAATTGTCTCTTGAGCACCACCATCACCCGTGCACAGATGGGAGGGCAAATTAGGGTGTGGTGAGAGCTGGGGCATGTTCAGCAGGAAGCAACGTGTTGGAACATTCAGAAAGAAATATGCTATGTAGAACAAACATGCCTCTCCAACACCGCCATGTTCATAGATAGGGCGCCCCTTTGCCCTTCCAATCTCCAAAGTGCCCGCAAGTCGTTGTCAAGGATCAGCTATTTTCCCAATGTCAATCATGTGTTTATCAGGCACTGAAAATAGCTTACTTACAATTTGTGATGATGAGTGAGCGTGTTGTTGCAGAAATAAATATGCCTATAATAAAAAAAGTAATTTTGTTTATATAATTGCCTACAGTGGCATTTGGTATGCTGTGAATTTCAGATATGAATTATAAACGTTTTTTTAAGGGGGGGTGGTCATTTTGAACACATGCTCCCCTCAAAGGTATGTATGCACTGCCCTGCTCCGACATGTAGAATAAGGAATCACGCCGGCTCTATTCGTGGAATTTCTATCTGCAACGTTCAGGACGTTTTGCAACGGAATGTGGCCAAGATACCTCTACCTTGTATAACGGCGACGCGTCTGTGGTGATGGGAGGGAGGTTATAAATAGCGAGTTGGTGATCAGCTTTGTTGTTTTGAGCACATAGCTAACGGTCCATAGAGGCAAGGATAGAAACACCTGCGAAACTTCTTTTTTGTTTCAACGATGAACAGAATTATTCTCAGCATTTTCGCAGTTGGCCTGTGTTTTTCAGTTGGTAAGAAACAATTGCTTGTATCATTTAGGTTTCATTTTGAGACCTAAAACAATCTTCGATATGTGTGTAATGAATTGTTTAGACTAAACGATATTCGACAATCCTTTTCATCATTCGAAGCTAACCTGTATTTTCTTGTAACAAGATACATGATAGTTTATCATATCAATAGGTTAACTTTACAGCCAATTAGAAAACGTGGATGTCTTAAGAAACCAGATTCAGATCTTTTGCCCAATTATTGGCAAATTAACTGGTCTGATTGGTCAAAAGACCAATTACTAGTGAAAAAATCTGAAAATCAGCCCAATCGTTTGCATTTGAAAGTTCGGATTCTCGTATCATAGAAAGATCGGAAAAGGGGCAAAAAATAAGTAATTGTACTAGTTTATCTGAAAAGCTCAAAATATATAACAGTATTATGAAATTCTATCTGCTGCTATTTGTCCATGTTATAATGCTAACTGAATATGCTGCTTGTGTGTGATATATTTTTTAGTCTTTATAATTGTATGTTAATTTAAAGTATAATAAGAAAGAGCTCGGATTCTTCCATAAACTGGTTACAATAAAATAATGTTCAACAGCTTTTTGAACAGTTTTAATCATCCTTCATTGAAGTGATGATAATGAAGTGGCCTTTATTTGAGTCTTCAATTGACATCAATGAAACATTTGAGATTAATATCTGAAACTGATTTAATCATATGTCTTAGCTAAGTAGTGATTATTGTTGGCACGATGCCGCTTCTAGAAATTGTAACGTTGTAGCTACTAGCCCAAGCCATTGTTCATGACTCTCAGTTCCATTACACTTAAGTCATTGGAGTAAGGAGTCTATTGTGGCAGTCAGTGCCGTTTATGATGAGAGAGGACGATTTATTTTTTAATGAGCATGACCTTATTTATATTACAGCACGTTGGATGACTGTCATTCATTTTCCTTTCACCCAGTTCAATTTAACATCGATAGGTCTAGGCTACTACATTTTCCCTAAACCTATCATGAGGTTGCTACAACCTAGCCTATGAAAAGTTTACAACGTAGGAGCACAGGTCGCGAGAAATTCTTGGACAGAGAGTGATTCTTGCCTGTATCTAGTTTATCTAGGGTGTAATCCTTAGTCCAACAGTTGCAAACGAGTTTCTATTGGATAAATTCCGTTGTTTAAAAAAAATTCCGCTTCGTTTGTTTCCGTTGAAGAAACATTTTAACAGGATCGGCGAAATGTATACACACCTAATCACGCATAAACACAGTTCACTTTGATTGTAGCCACGTATCCATTGTAGTCTCAATGCACTCTACTCTCACCTTTCCCCTTCGTTTGTGGACTTCAATGAACAACACATCAGCTGTATGTGACCTAGCAAAAAACTTTTCCAAACCATGTCATAACTGCTACACACATCGTTGTCCCCTTATTAGCTAAAGTAATGTCCTAGTCAACATAGCTAATACATTAGTAAACCCACTACAATCATGCAGTAATGTGCCTTTGTAGTCAGTAAGCAGTTAGCAAATGACATACCCAAATCTAACTGCCTGTAGCTCAGGACCTGAAGCAAGAATATGCACATTCTTGATTCCATTTGAAAGGAAACACTTTGAAGTTAGTGTAAATGTGAAATTAATGTAGGAGAATATAACACATTAGGATCTGGTAAAAGACAATACAAAGGAAAAAACATGTGTTCATTTTTTCATCTTTGAAATGCAAGCGAAGGGTCAATGTATTATTCCAGGTTAGGCGCCATTTTGATATTTTGCCACTAGATGGCAGCAGTGTATGTGCACATTTTTAGCCTGAACCAATGCATTTCTGTTCAAAATGTTGTATCAAGTCTGCCCAAACGTGCCTAATTGATACATTTTCAATTTGATAACTGTGCGCACTCCTCAAACAATAGCATGGTATTCTTTCACTGTATTAGCTACTGTAAATTGGACAGTGCAGTTAGATTAACAAGATGTTAAGCTTTCTGCCCATATCAGATATGTCTGGGAAATGTTCTTACAACCTCATGCTAATCACATTAGCCTACTTTAGCTCAACCGTCCCATGGGGGGACAACTAGCTAGCTGCATTTGCTAGCTAAGTGGAACTTTTTTTTCTTCACTTTTGAAGAAATTAATTTGTTGAAACTTTTCTGAGTCAACTACTCAACACATTTTATGCACTTCAGTGATAGCTAGCTGTAGCTTATGCTTTCAGTACTAGATTAATTATCTGATCCTTTGATTGGGTGGACATGTCAGTTCATGCTGCAAGAGCTCTGATAAGTTGGAGTACGTCCTCCGGAAGTTGTCATAATTGCTGTGTAAGTCTATGGAAGAGGGTGAGAACCAAGAGCTTCCTAGATTTTGTATTGAAGTCAATGTACCAAGAGGAGGACGGAAGCTAGCTGTCCTCCGGCAACACCATTGTGCTACCCTACAGCATGCTGTTGAGGCTACTGTAGACCATTGCAAAAGTGTTTTAATCAATTATTTGGTGACGTGAATATATTTTGTATAGTTTTATTGAGTTATCCTTTTTAGATGCGTTTTACAATTATGAAATTTGATTAGGATGGTCCTCCCCTTCCTCCACTCTTATGTACAGAATCATTTTGTTAAAAAGGGACTGCCTTGTGGTCTAGGGCACTGCATCGCAGCGCTAGCTGTGCCACCAGAGTCTCTGGGTTCGCGCCCAGGCTCTGTCGCAGCCGGCCGCGACCGGGAGGTCCGTGGGGCGACGCACAATTGACATGCGCTGTCCGGGTTAGGGAGGGTTTGGCCGGTAGGGATATCCTTGTCTCATCGCGCTCCAGCGACTCCTGTGGCGGGCCGGGCGCAGTGCACGCTAACCAAGGGGGCCAGGTGCACGGTGTTTCCTCCGACACATTGGTGCGGCTGGCTTCCGGGTTGGAGGCGCGCTGTGTTAAGAAGCAGTGCGGCTTGGTTGGGTTGTGCTTCGGAGGACGCATGGCTTTCGACCTTCGTCTCTCCCGAGCCCGTACGGGAGTTGTAGTGATGAGACAAGATAGTAATTACTAGCGATTGGATACCACGAAAATTGGGGAGAAAAGGGGGTAAAAAATAAAAAAGGGACTGCCTTTAATAAACAATGAATCCCTTTGAAAACAGCCTGTGACATCTGAGTCAATTATGTTCGTGTCAAAATTGACTCAAAGTGGAAATGGAATAACTTTGGCAGTAGTCAATCTTGTCTAAAACACAGTTTGGAACATCTATCACACCGGGTAAATTTAAGGTTTGGTTTTGATTTGTTTATGTCCATATGCCCACTAACATAGGTGCGGTGAGTTGCTCTTCATCCAATAACATAGTGAGACAGACTTGCCTAGCAGCTCTGTTTACATAAGACCACACTTCACACATTTTTTTAAACTTGAGAAATACTGCACCGAACACCTTAGGTGTGGAATTGCGCCACTAAACATCCTCGGTCAAAACTACAATTAGATTGTTTATCTTAAATGAATTATTGGGATTTTGAGGAAGTTAAATAGCTTTCCTACAGTGCCTACAGGGGGCAAACATCAATAACCAAACAAGATATTGGTCAGGAAGACTGAAATAAAAAAAATTTCTAATGAGCAACAGAACCCATGTGCCAATCAGCCTGTTCAGTGGCTCTTAAGAGCACCAACGCTTGGTCTGAACATTAATACGTATCACTTGTGATTTGATTTTGGAAGCATAAGGACCTTTCAAATTAGCGATCATTTTCAAAAACAAAACGTTAAATTGATTCACACCTTTTTTATAGGGTTAGTGTTCCCACACTGCCATATCTCCATGTTACAGTGTGTGTTTACAGAAGACTGAGGGACCACCTGTACTAATGAGCTATCTAGCATGTTCCCGAACACCTGTGTGTAAAGGATGAAAGCTGCCAGAAAAATGTCACTGAAAAATACTGTTGGCTGCTACTGTTACGGTTAAAATTGTGTAAAATTCTAGAACCTTATCGCAATTGAGAATCGATTCGGTTTAAATTGAGTTTTTGGCTGCCAGAGCCAGTCTACCTCTGAAAATAACATGAGGTCCTTGGATCTTAAGGAGTAACAGGACCGTCAGGAGTAACGGTACCATTAGGCTCCTTAAGAGTACATCTTGGGCTAATGTAGCCCATCTTTGTAAACCTGGGATGACAGTACATAACTGTCTCACCACCACATCCACAACGTATGATACCACTACACAACAATATTAGTGAACGTGTGCTATGGCCCGTATCTCTTCAGCCCCCACTGTTTCATAAAGTGTGGAGAAAAAATATATAATAATCTGCTTCTACTGCTTGCATCAGTTACCTGATGTGGAATAGAGTTCCATGTAATACTGTGCACCTCCCATAGTCTGTTCTGGACTTGTGGATTGTGAAGAGACCTCTGGCATGTCTTGTGGGGTATGCATGTGTGTCCGAGCTGTGTGCTTGTAGTTTAAACAGACAGCTCGGTGCATTCAGCATGTCAACACTTCTTACAAACCAAGTAGTGATGAAGTCAATCTCTCCTCCACTTTGAGCCATGAGCTTGACATGCATATCATTAATACTAGCTCTCCATGTACATTTTAAGGGCCAGCCGCACTGCCCTGTTCTGAACCAGTTGCAATTTTTCAAAGTCCCTCTTTGTGGCACCTGACCACACGACAGTAGTCCAGGTGTGACAAACTAGGGCTTGTTGACCGTGTTGTCAAGAAGGCAGAGCAGCGCTTTATGGACAGACTTCTCCCCATCTTAGTGTAACCGATGTGAAATGGCTAGCTAGTTAGCGGTGGTGCGCGCTAATAGCGTTTCAATCGGTGACGTCACTCGCTCTTGAGACCTTGAAGTAGTTGTTCCCCTTGCTCTGCAAGGGCCGCGGCTTTTGTGGCGCGTTGGGTAACGATGCTTTGTGGGTGTCAGTTGTTGATGTGTGCAGAGGGTCCCTGGTTCGAGCCCAGGTAGGGGCGAGGAGAGGGACGGAAGCTATACTGTTACATTAGCTACTGTTGTATCATGTTTTGACCATGATAGTTTCCAATCCAGGGTCACTCCAAGCAGTTTAATCTCAATTTGCTCAAATGCCACATTATGAATTACAATATTTAGTTGAGGTTTAGTGAATGTCCCAAATACAATGCTTTAAGTTGATTAATATTTAGGACTAATGTATTCCTTGCCACCCACTCTAAAATTAAATAATGCAGTCGCTGTAGTAGCTGATGTATACAGTGTTTATTTTTATTTAACCTTTAACTAGGCAAGTCAGTTAAGAACAAATTCTTATTTACAATGACGGCCTACCAGAAGGCTGCCTGCGGGGACGGGGGCTGGATTTAAAATTATACCCTACCATTAAAGTTTGGGGTCACTTAGAAATGTAATTGTTTTTTAAATACATTTTAAAAATTGTCCGTTTTTAAAATATCATTGATCAGAAATACAGTGTAGACGTTGTAAATGACTATCGTAGCTGGAAACGGCAGGTTTAATGGAATATCTACATAGGCATTTAGAGGCCCATTATCAGACACCATCACTCCTGTGTTCCAATGTCACGTTGTTAGCTAATCCAAGTTGATCATTTTAAAAGGCTAATTGATCTTTAGAAAAGTCTTCTGCAATTATGTTAGCACAGCTGAAAACTGTTCTGATTTAAAGAAGCAATAAAACTGTCCTTCTTTAGACTAGGTGAGTATCTGGAGCATCAGCATTTGTGGGTTCTATTACAGGCTCAAAATGTCCAGAAACAAAACTTTCTTCTGAAACTCCAGCTACAATAGTCATTTACAACATTAACAATGTCTACACTGTATTTCTGATCAAGAGATGATATTTTAATGGACAAAAAAATAGCTTTTTGTCTTCAAATAAGAACATTTTTAAGTGACCCCAAACTTTTGTGTGTAGGACAAAACACACAAGGGACAACACTACATAAAGAGACCTAAGACAACAACATAGCAAGGCAGCAACACATGGTAGCAGCACAAAACATGGTACAAACATTGGGCACAGACAACAGCACAAAGGGCAAGAAGGTTGAGTCATCTGAAAAGGGGCCTAAACAGCTGCCCTGGGGAATTCCTGATTCTACCTGGATTATGTTGGAGAGGCTTCCATTAAAGAACACCCTCTGTTCTTTTTAGACATAACTCTATCCACAATATAGCAGGGGGTGTAAAGCTATAACGAGACTTTCCGGCAGCAGACTATGATCGATAATGTCAAAAGCCACACAAAACAGCCCCGACAATCGTTTTATAATTTTCTCTCAGCCAATCAGTCATTTGTGTAAGTGCTGTGCTTGTTGAATGTCCTTCCCTATAATCGTGATGAGTGTCAATTTATTTACATTAAAATAGTGTATCTGGTCAAACACAATTTTTTCCAAAAGTTTTCTAAGGGTTGATAACAGGCTGATTGGTCGCCTATTTGAGCCAGTAAAAGGGGCTTTACTATTCTTGGGTAGCGGAAATTATTTTACTTCTCTCCAGGCCTGAAGGCACACACTTTCTAGTAGGCTTAGATTGAAGATATGGCAAATAGGAGTGGCAATATCGCCCGCTATTATCCTCAGTAATTTTCCATCCAAGTTATCAGACCCTGGTGGCTTGTAGTATATTCTAATCTTACTACACTTGCACACACTGTACATAGATTTTCTATTGTGTTATTGACTGTACGTTTCTTTATCCCATGTGTAACTCTGTTGTTTTTGTCGCTTTGCTTTATTTTGGCCAGGTAGCAGTTGTAAATGAGAACTTGTTTTCAACTGGCCTACCTGGTGAAATAAAATGCATTTTTAAAATCCCTCTGGTAAAGAATAACATGTATTGCTAACAGGCTAAGGAAACTTCATAATTTGGGTGAAGTATACCTTTAATTTGCCATGAAACGCCATTATTCCTAACTTGGTGGCTCTTGTACATTTTTATTTTAGCCAAATTCATTCCACCCTATTTGATGTTTGGGTTGGTATTTGTGGTTTGTCAAACCCTTAGGCACAGATCCAGGCATACTAGACTCGCCTAGATTGCGCGTCAGAACCTGTCCACATTATGCATCTGATTTTTACAGGCTTGCCGTTTTTATGTATTACCTTAATTCTGCTAAGCAAGCCTTTGTACCATCTCAGGTTTCAAACCACACCCTTACGATAGGATTTTCTGCAGTCATCTACCTTGACTGAGTTCTTCCTGGATTGTGAATATGTAAGAATCAAAATGACACACACAATTTCTGGCCTCATTTCTCATGATTTTTACCAAATATTTTCAGAACATAATTTGATACATTTGCATAGGTTCCCCTAAAGTTTTTTGTTGGTGAAACTAAGAATGTAATGTTGCTGGCTTACTCTTTTGGCTCAGTGTTGTTCAGTGTAATACTCTGGGGTGTATTCACTAGGAACCAAATGGGAGGGTCCTACCTGAATTTGTGCAATAGAAACTCATCTTGGAAATGTTGATACCTTTATCTGAATCCCACAGTTCTTACCTTTCTAACAGTACTAAGGATGTGTTTGTAGGACTTTTGTAAAACTGAAATGTACTTTGAGGGCAGTAGACAATGTGTAGTTTAGAAAATGCCACCAGATGGCGCCAGAGTTTAAGAGGTTAAACCTTTCAGGGACATGGAGTAGAAATAGTGTGCATTGCTGACACCCTCAAGGTAAAACATTTTACTTGACAACTGCATTGTCATGGGAATTATGGTACACTATGTATACACAAAAGTATGTGGATACCCCTTGAAATTAGTGGATTTAGCTATTTTAGCCACACCATTGCAGACAGGTGTATAAAATCACACAGCCACACAATCTCCATAGACAAACATTGGCAGTAGAATGGCCTTACTGAAGAGCTCAGTGACTTAACCTGGCACCATCGTAGGATGCCATCTTAAACTAAAGTTTGGTGGCGGAGGAATAATGGTCTGGGGCTGTTTTTTATGGTTCGGGCTAGGCACCTTAGTTCCAGTGAATGGAATTTATTAACGCTACAGCATACAATGACATTCTTGACGATTCTGTGCTTCCAACTTTGGCAACAGTTCGGGGAAGGCCCTTTCCCGTTTCAGCATGACAATGCCCCTGTGCACAAAGCGAGGTCCATACAGAAATGTCGAGATCGGTGTGGAAGAACTTGACTGGCCTGCAGAGCCCTGACCCCAACCCCATCGAACACCTTTGGGATGAATTTGAACGCCAACTGTAAGCCAGGCCTAATCACCCAACATCAGTGCTCGACCTCACTAATGCTCTTGTGGCTGAATTGAAGCAAGTGCCCGCAGCAATGTTCCAACAATTAGTGGAAAGCCTTTCCAGAAGAGTAGAGGCTGTTGTAGCAGCAACGGTTGACCAACTCCATATTAATGCCCCTTATTTTGGAATTATATGTTTGACGAGCAGGTGTCAACTATGAAAATAAAGAGTAGCACACTCCATATATAAACTCCCAGTAATTTATTGGGTATTTACATACTTTTGGTAATGTAGTGTTTTTGTCAAATATAACCTTTTTTAGAAAACGTTTAGGGGAAACGGATAAATTGGGAAAGGCAAACAATACTAAATACTTTGGCTTGTGCTCGGCTTTACTGAATACAGGTTGGAATGAACATTGGAGTAGTTCCAGGCTTTATTTGTGAAGGATTTTAGCGCATAAGCAAATATTTTGTGTACTATATGTCCAGGTTATTTAAATAAGATGAGACTTGCTCAGTTGAGACCACTTAAAATTAATAGAATCATCGCCACTGTCCTCCCCTTTTCAATTATTTTGTTGCACTGTACTTCATGGTGGGCCTTAACTGGGAGTTGCGTAACCAATTGTCCTGAACCTGAATAACCTGGTTGGTTAATTTACTGAATCCTGATCTACCTTTCGTTCACTGGAATTCAATACACAATGTTTGTTGAAAGCCTTAATCTGCCTGGTCAAGGCTCTAGATTACGACACACCATGGAAGTCTCATCAGGAACATTGTCATCAGGTGGACAACTTTGGTACTCATTTTAGAAATCTATCAAGTCTGTTTTGCTCATTTATAAAACCTGATGAGATGAGGATCTGCAAATGTAGTGTTTTTGTCCAACAGTAACACAGGGAGAATATTTCCTTATGCTACCAGTTTACTTTAGGTATCTTTTTTAAGATGGCATTTTGTCTCTTTTCACAGAATGTTGCCTTGTGTCCAGTAGTGGAAAAAGTACCCAGTTGTCATACTGTAATTTTACTCAAGTAATAGAAAATAACTTGCGTGACAGTCACCCAGTAAAATACTACTTGAGTAAAAGTATTTGGTTTTAAATCTACATAAGTATCAAAAGTAAATGTTATTGCTGAAGTATAAATCATTTCAAATTCCTTTTTATATTAAGCAAACCAGACAGCAAGGGGCACACCAACACACAGATGTAATTTACAAACATAGCATGTGTGTTTAGTGAGTCCACCAGATCAGGGGCAGTAGGGATGACCAGGGATGTTCCCTTAAGTGCGTGACTGGACCATTTTCCTCTCCTGCTAAGCATTCAATATGTAACATACTTTTGGGTGTCAGGGATCATGTATGGAATAAAAAGTAAAGTAAGTTTTCAAATATAAATGAAGTACAGATACCCCAAAAATACAACTTAGTACTTTACACCGCTGCTTGCGTAAAACTCCTTACAGAACAAACACCCGACAATATACAAAAACATAAATAGGGCTGAGGACTGTACAGGGGACTATACAACTGATTATCAAGGCTGTTTTGGTTGGCTTGGTAGTTCTAATGGAACCCATGCAATACTGCATAGTAGTTTAGGAGTTTTCTTTCAGGTGGGGGAATTTAAGATGCTTGAATGTTGCAACAGGCCAATAAAATTCCCCATGACGACTATTTCGTGACATAGTAATCTTGTGTATTTATCAGTCTGCCTTACACTTTGTCCATGTAATAATAATTCCCCTTATGTGGTATAACACAAACCACATTGTTTCTAATAATGTATGTCCTAAACATATATAGTATGTCCAGTCTGCCTTAAAGCATAACATTTTGACAGTCATAGGCCACATCATTGTTTGGGCATTTTTTAGTGTGAGTTGTATGAGCAACTGTTTATTCATACTCAATGGTCACTGTCCTCTTAAAAGGCAATGATGGTGGAGACAATTATTAAGAGGTTGCTTGTGTGGTGAACATTCCCCCTAATCCCCATGACGACAAATATAGAATCAGACAATGACCATTATGGTGCCTCGGTCAGTTCCCATGTGACTCATCGCGTCTCCCCATGCCCTTGCGTGCCCGAACAAGGCGTGTGCGCTCATCCTTAACACCCTCATTGCGTCGGTAAATTACCTGTTGTGGCAGGAGTGCAGCCAACTGTGTAAGCCTAGCGGCAGTTCTGTTTGCGCTACCTGACTGTCACCTGTTTGTGTGAGGCGGTGACCGATTGGTGGAGCGATGGGAGAGACTGGGCAACGGGTTTGACCGGATTTGTGAAGAGGATAATTTCAAGGCGCGGCCCCAAGACTGACAGAAAAACATTCATGTCATGACTCATGTACGTTATGTAGGCCCGTACGTTACTATGCACAGTATGGCAACCTTGTTTGGTGTGCTTTCAGGAGCTGAGCCTGTAGGTTGTTGTATGTACTGTAGTGGTATGGTAGGGGAATTAGCATTCTCATTGAAGTCTATTGTTTTCACTCATGGGGATGGTTTCCCGGACACATTTCAGTCTAGTCTTGAACTAAAAAACGTGGTCAAAATAGCTTTAGTCCAGGACTAAGCTTGATTTGTGTCTGGGAAACCGTCACTTAGGCTGAGTTTACACAGGCAGTCCAACTCTGCTCTTTAGAACAATTGTCAAAAGAGCTGCTCTGATTGGTCAGAAGACCAATAAGTGGAAAAAATATCAGAATTTGGCAGCTTTTGTAAATGCAGCCTCTGCATTTAGATCAAAGCATTGAGTGGGAAGGTTTTTGAAAAGTAGAAGTTTACTTGTGCGCTTACATCTGTCCTGTCTGCATTCTCTGGGTATTCCCTCAAGGATGTCCTTGTCGGAAAGACACCTTATTTCATATTTGAACCTAAAGAATGGAATTCAAACAATGATTGAATGATCAGATCACATGGCAACAAGCGGTTTTGATACACTGAGTGGCTTTAAAGTTGGATAAAAGCTGAATCAATGTCTGGAAGGTTACATAATGATACTTTGTCATGTAGTGTATCAAAGACCGTGGACACCTGCTCGTCGAACATCTCATTCCAAAACCATGGGCATAAATATGGAGTTCCTTTCACTGGAACTAAGGGGCCAAGCCCGAACAATGAAAAGCATCCCCAGGTCATTATTCCTCCTCCCACCAAACTTTACAGTTGGCACTATGCATTGGGGCAGATGGTTCTCCTGGCAGCCGCCAAACCCAGATTTGTCCATCGGCCTGCCAGATGGTGAAGCGTGATTCATCACTCCAGAGAATGCGTTTCCACTCCTCCAGAGTCCAATGGCGCCAAGCTTTACACCACTCCAACTGACGCTTGGCACTGCGCATGGTGATCTTCAGGTTTGTGTACGGCTGCTCGGCCATGGAAACCAATTTCATGAAGCTCCCGACTAACAGTTCTTGTGCTGACGTTGCGTCCAGAGTCAATTTGGAACTCAGTAGTGAGTGTTGAACCTGAGGACAGATGATTTTTTTACGCACTACGTGCTTCAGCACTTGGGGTTCCCATTCTGTGAGCTTGTGGCCTACCACTTCGCGGCTGATGTTAATTGCCCCTAGACGTTTCCACTTCACAATAACAGCACTTCCATTTGACAGGGGCAGCTGTAGCAGGGCAGAAATATGACGAACTGACTTGTGAAGGTGGCGTCCTATGACAGTGCTACATTAAGTCACTGAGCTCTTCAGTAAGGCCATTCTACTGCCAATGTTTGTCTAAGGAGATTGCATGGCTGTGTGCTCACTTTTATACACCCGTCAGCAATGGGTGTGGATGAAACGGCCGAATCCACTAATTTGAAGGTGTACACGTACTCTTGTGTGTATATAGTGTGTGGAACATGACACCCAAGCAGTTGAGTCATTTGGTTGGATTTTGGGGATCCGCTCGCATTCAATGGAAGTTTGGTGTGGTTTTTTTTAAATCAGGAGTGGCACTTTCTTTGATTGGGTGTGACCGAAACCAGTGTTTGGGAGGGGGGTGCAGGCTTCTGCATGGCGCTTTTACAACCTTTCTAAGCAACCCAATGTTCCTTGGCTCAATCAAAAATTGCTTAAATTATTTGTTTTGTCCACCAGACATTGATAATTGAAGGCCACACCATGTTTTCCCGCTTCATGGAAACGCCTACATTTGTAGGTGACGTGCACACACTGGCATATACGTACGCTGTTTTACTTACTGGCCCAGTCATGGGATGAGTTTGTCACACACGACTTGATGGACAGGTTTTGAACTCCTAAGGTACTGCGTGTGTCTGGGAGTGTTATTTGAATAAGTCAACTTGCTCAGGGACTTGCAACTAATTGGTTGAATTTATGGTTGTTGCGGTCATTGATTTCATTCTGTAGTTTCCGGCAGACCATTCCTCTGCCCTCTAAAACCACTAAACTATTTTATAAAGTAGGGTAGTTCCCTGACCAGATATGGCTCTGTTTTTGGAGTGGCGCTTACTGGGAAGCAGCCATTTTGTCTGTCCCCATCAAGAGCTACACACAAAGCATCAGCCTTTGTTTTGAGTAGTGAACAAATATTCAAACAACCATGCCCTTCTATGACTAACCATAATGGTACCTACGCAGGTTGGGCCCTTCATCCACTGAAGTGAACAAAACCGGGGAGAGTCAACGGCTAAAACGTTGCGTTTGGCCCATCCCATGTTAAGAGACTGTCTCAATGATGTAGGATTGCATCAACACGCATTAGGTCGAGGGGCTTATCTACAAGAAGGTTTACTTGAACATGATAATTTGTAGAATGGCATGGTCATTTATTGCTTCGTTTTTATTTATCTTGCTTTCTCATCCCAGGCCAGGCTCTGCAGTGCTACGAATGTCAAATCTGCCTCTTCAAGACCAAAGTCACCTGCGAGGCCGGGGAGCAATGTTTCAACGGTGTCGGAAAAGCAGGTAAGGACCTAAGGACTGGCTGACACGGGTCATAGGTGTCTTTCATTGTAATCATTTAGCAGACGCTCTTATCCAGTGCGACTTAGTGCGTTCAACACCGGTAGATAAACAACCATATATAGCAGTCATTGTAAGTACGAACTTTCCTCAATAAGCAGCTTACAGTATCAGCAAAATTGGTAAAAGACAAGTGAGTTTGTGCTACAAACACCAGTACAACAGTAAGGTTTATTTTTACACCTTTTAAAGAGCCTTTGTCCTCTTCAGAAGCCAACAAGGAAGCAAGACAACCTGCTACCATCCCTTTGCAGATGCTAAAATTTCACTTGTCAGCATTCTGCCTTGGGGCAAAAAGCTTATGGAAAACCACTTACGATTCGTAGTTTGTTGAATTACGTGCCACTTGGCACGACGATGCCCAAGTAAATAAGTTAAGAGGCACCACATTATGTCTGTCTTTTCATCCACAGCTAAGGTTTTGGACATCAAGACAAAAGGCTGCCTGAAAATGGACAACTGCAACAAGGTGACTGATACCAAGATCCCTTACATTTCCAACACCACAGTCTACAGCGTAAACAAGACCTGCTGTAGCACGGACCTGTGCAACGCTGCCCCGGGCCTGCCCCGAATGCGCTTCCTGCACCTGGCCCTCGCCACCACCTTCGTGACCAAAGTCCTGGTGTAATGGGGGGAAGCCCTCTGGCCTACACGTATGCATATACAGAGGTTGATACGCATGTAGGTTGCCGGTTCACACACACGCCAACATTAGCAGTAATCTGTCCATGTATAGAAGTCCTGCATTATCTTATATAATTTAGGCCAAGGAGGAAACATTTGTTAGTGTATCATATACCATCTAAACTTTTTTGTCCTTGATGCCTCTGTAAATCTCTCAATTTGTTTTATTGCTCACTTGGAAATGCAGTCAGATTAGCTTTTTTCCCTGACCCTTATTCCGTTGCACTTACACACCAGGGAAAACATTAAATTAAATGGAATGCTCTAGAATGCTCATATACAATAGGCAAGTTTATCAACTTAATTGAGCAGATGTTTTCTGGCACTTTAGTAGGATGAAGCGCTTCAGTCATTATACTGTATATGTGAATCTGTCAGTATATGTGTATACTGACAGATTCATTCATCATCAATAGGGAGCTCCGCTAACAAAGACAATCTTTACCATCTTTGGTGTTGGTTATACCGGCTTGTACAGTAGGTGTTATGGGTGATGGGCTGCATGTATAACCATTCAGTGTTGTCCCAATTGCCATGCTCTATTATACAGTATATCTTCTTAGGACGCCACAGGCCATCAGCTTGAATGAGGCCAATGTATACATTTCAAGGGTTAAGTACATGCCATTTCAGTCCATGTTAATTTCAGATGAATGCTAATTTCAAACCACTATTTCAATTTGATGTTCACTGTTAATGAGCTGATTATCCAGCCACTTGGTGTTGGGGAGCTCCACTTATCACCCAAATTAATAATGCAATTGCTCTATGACCATGTTTCCCCCATTCATGCGCTACATGATGACCTAGACCAAAGGAGGGCTAGTTGCTAAACTAGTCTCTCTCCCTAGAAAGGGCAAGCAATGTGGTTCATCTTGTTTTGACCGGGAACTGTATTTTTGGCCACCCTGCCTATTCCTTTTTGCCTAAAGTAATGCTTGTATTTGTATGGCAATATTACAATGTAGAGAATTAAATCAAGCTTTTTAAATGCTATATTTTTATTAATAGGATTATTATCTAGGTTAAAATTGGACATTTGTCAAACTTACTTTCTTGGGAAGAACTGTGTACTAATTTGATGTTAGCCATGTACTAACTGTAAATGGCTTGACTGATTGGGTAAATATGAAACATTTTATTTTTGAAAACCTATTTTAAACAATGTGTATACTGTACGTGATTGCTGGGTGACTGTGCAAAATAAATGAAATTCAATAAATGATTAAAGCTTCTACAAAATCCCTTACCACCTTAATTCTTTGCTATTGTCTATCGGCGTCATGACCTTTTTTCCACCCCCAAACAAACCAGTCAAGTTTGTAGCTTAGCAGTACACAGGTTTTCCCCTCCCCGGTGCCCACTCAAACCACTTAAAAACCTGGTGAAAATTCACATTAGCCATCTTTTTCTATAACATGCCTGTGTTTCGTCAAGTACAAGTAGCATTTAGCGACGAATGGGTCAGCTATTCGTTCATCCGCACCCGCCCATCTGTGAAAATCTGAGGCCCCGACCCCGCAAATAGGGCGATAGAAAATGCCCTTCTGTAAACCTAATTTAGATTAATTAACTCCACGATTTACAATAGCGATGAGTAGTGTGGGTGGACTGGAGCTCCGATGTCACAAATGAACATTATTCCGTGTAAATGCGGGCAATTCTTTAGGTGCCGAAATTGATAGCTTTTGATTTTATCCCTTTCAAAAACAAGTTGTAACTGCAATCAACTGTGGTATTTTGGATGCAGTAATTGCAGTTATACTGCAATCTTAGTAAGAAATGTAACGTCGCCGCACAACTCCATCAATAGTTTATTCAGTAACATTTAGATAGTCTACCAAGATGTTGGAAAGCAGAAACATAAGCCTATTTGTTAATCAACTCGTCTGTTTCAGCTATGTCAAGTTCAATAGCCTTGTTAAGCATTGTACAAATCCCTACGCGTGGAGTCTGGGGAACAGTCCAGCTAGTCGATTACCTATCAACTAGACTCCGTAACATCATCCTTTTCAATAGAAAGTGCAAACATAACGGCATAACATTGAGTTCTTAACAGTCAAGTCATAACAATTGAAAAGCATGACATTTTCTTTTTACTTCAGTTATCATCTTCCTTTTTTTTTATTTTTTTTTTTTATTAACAGACAAGTTAAGTCTCTTGCTTACAGAGTAAGCCTGTCCGGTGGCTTGCACAGCCGACCCACCTGTGAGTAAGTATTGGCTCTGACAGGTGTAGGATTAGGGCCACGAGCTGGAGAGTTTGGTGGGGTAGAAGCCTCACCTTCAGTTGGCTCATGTCTCAATTCTGCACCCCTTACCCTTAGGCCTGGACTGTGATCCAGCTCATCTAGGTGAGTGTATGGCATGTTCTGGTTTGTCTGCTCTGCTACGCGCAGATCCACCCGATTGCGACGATAGAGGGAGCCACCAACATCCACCAGGTAAGAACGTGGTGCAACTCTCTGTAGGCATGTGCCCAGCCTCCAAAGTCCTGTGTGGTCTCCCGGCAGCGGTTTCATCCTTATAGTTTCACCCACCTCCAGCTCTGGTAGGTCTCGAGCAGTCCGGTCGTAGAAGCACTTAGCGAGCTGCTTTCTGTGATGCAGTTTGTCCGTGACGCCAACCATGACGCAGGGCTCAAGTAGCTTGTTAGCTACGGGGATAGTAGTCTTCAGACGTCTGGACAGAAGGCGTTGTGCTGGGCTGCTGTCCATGTTTTCGGTGGGTGTGTTCCTCCACTGTAAGATTGCTTTCCATGGGTCGTTGCTGTCGCGCAAGGCCCTGCTTAACAGTTTTTTTGCAATCTTGACAGCTGATTCTGCCTTGCCATTTGCTTTTGGGTGTCTTGGAGAGGAGGTCACGTGGTCAAACTCCCATTCTGAGGCGAAACGCTTGAACTGTGCAGTGAATTGTGGGCCATTGTCCGTGATTACCTTGTCAGGCTGACCTTGCCTTGCAAACTGCGCCTTGCAGCGCTTTATGACCGTCTCTGCAGACAAGTCAGGGAGCAGTTCAATTTCCCAAAAGTCAGAGTAATGATCAACGATGAGAAGATAGTCCTTTTGTCTGTGGCTGAATAAGTCCATGCTGATGATTTGCCAGGCCCTTGTGGGCAGTTCGTGTGACATCATGGTTTCCTTTTGCTGTTCATGAGCGTACTCGTTGCATGTGGTACAGTTGCTGACAAAGTCTTTAATTTCTGCTTGCATGTTTGGCCAGTATAATGTTTCACGAGCCTGGCGGTAGCATGCGTCACCTCCAACGTGACTGGAGTGTATGCGGGTAAGCATCTCTGGACGTAGTGATTTGGGAATAATGACCTTCTGACCTCTGAACAAGACGCCATTTTGCACACTGATCTCATCTCGAAAGGTCCAGTATTCTCTCACTGTGAAAGGTGTCTCCTCTTTCAGATATGGCCAACCTGCGAGAGCCATGGACTTCAGTGACTGTAGGTGTTCGTCCTTGTCAGTATGTTGCCTGATCTGGGCTAGGCGGTGATCTGTGACGTTTAAGTAGTCTGCCTGATTGATCTGTTGAACATCTTATTGTTCCTGCTGTAGCGAACAGATGGCCTGCCGCTGATAGGCAGTGCCTCTACCTGTACATTGTGCTGTTGCCCTGCTCAGTGTGTCGCTGATGTACATCTCTGGTCCTGGCTTATAAATGACCTTCAGGCTGTAGTTTTGCAGAGTCAGGAGCATGCTTTGAAGCCTCTTGGGCGCGTTGAGGAGAGGTTTACTGAATATGGCAATGAGTGGTTTGTGGTCAGTTTCAGCGGTGACCAGCTCTCGACCATATAAGTAGTGATGGAATCGCTGGCAGGAGAAGACGATGCTGAGGCACTCTTTCTCAATTTGTGCATAGTTTTGTTCGGTGGGGGTGAGCGCTCGAGGCAAACGCAACGGGCTGGCCTTCCTGCATAAGGCAGCATCCAAGTCCCCTTTGGCTAGAGTCGCTCTGGATTGTGACAGGCTTCGTGACGTCGTAGTAGCGCAACACTGGCATGGATGAAGCCAGAGATTATCTCCTGCACTGCGGCCTCGTGCTTGGGTAGCCAGTGCCATGGTGTGTCTTTGTCCAGCAACCGGCGCAGAGGCTCACAGACTGCTGATAGTTTGCAAAGCCGATGAGACGCTGTACTCCTTTTGCATCAGACGGGTTTGGCATGTCGAGGATCGCTTGGACCTTGTCTGGGTCCGGCTTCAGGCCTTTTGCCGAGAGAATGTGGCCATGGAAGTGGACGTCTTTCACTTTGAACTGCAGCTTCTTCAGGCCAAGACGAAGCTTAACTGATCGGCAGCGCTCCATCAGTGCCAGGAGCTTCACATCGTGGTCGCGTTCTGCTTCTTCGTCTGTTTCACCACAGCCTACGATCAGGATATCATCGGCGATGGGTTCAATGCCCTTGAGCCCAGCCAGTAACTCGTGCTGCTTGCGTTGGTATACCTCAGGCGCCACTGAGACACCAAACGGGAGCTTGAGCCAGCGTTTCCGACCCCAGGGGGTCCAGAAGGT
The DNA here is from genome assembly GCF_016432855.1 of Salvelinus namaycush. Classification (NCBI taxonomy): domain Eukaryota; kingdom Metazoa; phylum Chordata; class Actinopteri; order Salmoniformes; family Salmonidae; genus Salvelinus; species Salvelinus namaycush. Next base: position 36,885,432 of record NC_052333.1, read on the forward strand.
AGTCATGAAGCTGCTTTCTTCGTCCAGCTTGCATTGAAGGAATGCATCTCGGGCATCCACCAAGGTGAAAATCCTGGCCTTGGGAAGCTTATAGAGGACATCCTCTAGTGTCGGCATGATGTAGTGGGATCGTTTCAGTGCTTGGTTCAGATGCTTTGGGTCGATGCAGACCCTCAGCTTCTCTGTTTTTTTCACTATGACCATATTGCTGATCCAGTCAGTTGGTTCAGTCACAGATGTCATGTGGCCATCGGCCTCATACTTGTCCAGCTGGGCCTTCACAGCCACTTTCATTGCAATGGGCACATTGCGAGGAGCACACTGGACTGGAGTGATGCTCTCATCCACTTCAAAGTGTACCTCCCCAGGCACTGATTCAACGGGCATGTTGAATACATCGTCATATCTGCTGAGTAGTTGTTCTTTGGACAGGGGTCCATGCTGGACATGATCCACAATGTGCAGGTCATTTGGTACAGTGAACTGCATCAGTCCCAGGCGTTCGCATGTAGAGCCTGAGAGGAGAGGATTTTGACTGGTTTTCACAATCTCAAACTCCAGCTTGTGTTTGCGTCCCCGAATAACACATTCGGTCTCAAAGGTGCCCATAGAGCTCATTAGTTCTCCTGAGTACAGCTTTAGTCTAGTATCGCTGGGCAATAGATGTGTGTCAGGTGCCAGATTGATTTTGTCTTTGTAGCTCATTACGTTGCAAGTAGCACCCGAATCCAGTTGACATTGTTGTTGCTTGTTGTGTAATCGTAGTGTCACAAACCATTTCTTCCCTCTTGAGTGTACAGCCCCAATGGATTCATGCATGTAAATGTCACTTTCACTGTTCAGCTCTGAACATTGAGTAACATCATCAACACAGTGAATCTTGCCCTCACTCACCCTTCTTTTGCTTTTGAGACACACTTTTGCAAAGTGATTATTAGTTCCACAAGCTCTGCATGGTTTTCCGTAGGCAGGGCAGTGCTCTTTGCCACGTGTGTGTGTATTCCCACAGTATTTACATGCTACGGGGCTCTCTGTGTTCACCGTTCGTGGTGAATTACTCTGCCTCGATTGGTTTTGTCTGAATGTCTGCCTAGCAACAGCGTGAACAGTATCAACGTCGGAGCGTGGGGTTTCCGTTTCCATTGCTCTCATTCTCATGTCAGTGACTTCAGCAGTGCGGCACATTTCGATGGCAGTTACTAATGTTAAGCCTCTCTCTCTCAGACGGCGGCGCGTATTCTCATTTGCAATTCCCAGTACTATTTTGTCACGAATCAATTCATCTTTCAATCCCCCGTATTCACAAGTGGCGGATTTCTCTCTCAAACGGGTTACAAAGTTGTGTACTGACTCACCCTCTTCCTGTTTGCAGCTTCCGAAAACGAACCGCTCGTAAATGACGTTTCTGGCGGGTTTGAAGTAATTCTCCAATGCATCCAATATAGCCTTTGCATCACACTGTTGTCGTGCCGTGAGGGTGAGATTGTGCCGGTAGATATGCCTGCATTCGCTGCCCATTAAACTCCTCAGAGTTGCCGCTTGTACCTCGTTGGGTTTCTCATGTAGACCGGTCGCCAGCGCATAGTCCTCGAATTCATCCCTGAAGTTGTCCCAATTAGTATTCCAGTCCCCTGTGAGAACCATGTGATTTGGTGGCGGAATGTTCGCTGCCATAGCAATGGAATAGGAGATGTCTTTGCCTTCAGTCATGGAGGTAGGTAGTGATGCTAGCTAGCCAGCTAACAACGAGTTGATCAGCGTTGTGAGTAGGAAACGGCGTGTGTTCGCATATGGAACGTAACTGCGCCTATACTGTACTTAGCTACAAAATTAACAAACGTGTGTTTTCCGAGCCACTTCTGATACCATGTTTCAGTATGATAGGTTGGATAAAGGAATAAAGACAGACACCAATGTCAAGTTCAATAGCCTTGTTAAGCATTGTACAAATCCCTACGCGTGGAGTCTGGGGAACAGTCCAGCTAGTCGATTACCTATCAACTAGACTCCGTAACATCGTCTATAATTAGAAGAACCGGGACGAAAGTAACTTTTTTCCTTATTTACTCCGATAGATGGTAAAGAGTTTAAATGAAATAGACCGAGAACAGAACTACCGCAACATAACTTTTGTACCTGGCAGCGGGGCGAGAGTAAGACAGCCTTGGGATGGAAGTAACATGCTGACCAGACCGGACGCGTCGCAATATACATTTAGAAATCCATGTTATTCAATTATTGCACCCACACTGCTCGCGAGCGTCTGCAGATCTCGCTGAAAGTACTGCCTCTCCCATCTCATTGGTTTATAGAAGCAGGTACCCACGTGGGTGATTGAAAGAAGATCTTTGTTGCCGGTTGTCATTAATACTGTAATGAAACAGCAGGGAGCAGGTCTCGAACCCTCGATTTCCGCGCTTATAAACCCAGGGTCGTTACAATACAATGGCAGTTTAGATGCGATCACCATATAAGTTCAAAGATAAAAGCCTGGAAGGAGGAGAGATGACTAGAAACAATTCGGTTGGCCGTTTTATGTGTGGATTAATTGTCGGAGTAGAGGTTCTTGTGCATTTCAGGTAAAATAACAACTCAATGTTGAAATCCCAGGACAAATTAGCTAGCAACAGCAAGCTAGCTAAATAGGACAAATTAACTTTAGCTAGCAAGTGCAAGCTAACTAGCTAAATTGCCATACATGTTTAATGCTTTTCGACCTGTCCCCAAATTAATGTCATTGGCTCAGTTTGTTTTGATATTTTAACCTGCGTGTTGTGATCGCGTTTGGTGTAGGGGGACAAAATACATTTAAGCACGATAGCACACGCGCGGAGCCGGTTTGGGTTCCGCGTAACAGCTAGCGGGAAGTGCACTAAATCTGTTATCATATTTTTAACGCTCGTTACTTTCAACAAATGTACCATAGGTTTGAAATGTATGAAAATGAACCATGCGTCAACATCACATGCGCGCAACCACAATATTTTGCATTATAATATTAAATCGGACAGAAATGGGAAATGGATCACATAATAGCTATATTAACTATTTTCTCTTTAATGGGAAAATGTAGTAGGATGTTTTTCACCATTTTCAATGAGTATTCATGCTTAGCCCTGCCAATCAGATGAGCCCCAGCTGTCCTTGTCACGCATGCTCATGTCTTGATAGAATGTTTTTATTCTCTTCACAAAAGGCAAACTCATACTTATCACATTCCATGGCTTGACACAAGATAATTGACCCCATAAAGATGTTTTTTTTTAACCACTAACCTGTCGATTAAAGCTTGTGAGAAGCTGATCAATTAAGTCAATTGATTAAGGTACAATTATGATTTAATTTTCAAACTGTCCCTTGTTGATATTTTGCTAACATATAAGCAATGTGAACTAAAGAAGACAAGGGCCTGTGCTTAAAAGTTTTTTTTTTATTCCAGGTTAACGTGTAATTTATCCCAGGCTACCCAAGACTATGTCACTAGATTGGTTAAGAAAATTACATGTTAAACAACTAAACATAAATCTACAACCGAAAAACCTTAGCGAGTCTTTTTTCTTACATCGTACAAAACTTTATCTCGGCAAAACATGGTTGGACTGGTATTTATTTATTTTTTTGCAGGGGGCTTGTCCTCTGCATTAGGAACCTTCTTCGGTGAGGTTTAACGGCGGTTGGCATCCGATATTAATGGTGCATTTCCGGCCACCAATGAATTGTACTGGAGTATAAATGTATTATACTTTGTGATACAAAAAGGGGAAATAAAGAATTAACAAATTACCCTGCTAACAAACCTTATACTCAAAAACCCACCACCCCATTCCACTATTTTGATCCTACACCAGGTTGACGCCCTAGGAGGACGGGACACTACCATTTAACACACCCTGTAACTCTTCTGCAGTAAAATCTCATAAACCCAAGTACTTCTCTGCAGCTGCCACAACTATTTTCTCTGATTTACATTCCATTTCTGCAGTACAGTTAATAACCATGCCAATGAACGCTAAAAAGCCAACCTTCCTGAAGCATATTTCATTCGGGCAAAAGTCTACTACTCACCGGGAGCCTCTTAGGATCCCTCACCCTTGACCCATCTTCCTGTACTTTCTTCACTGTCTCAGCAAACAACACCTTCTATACAACTCTGACCCTGGCAAGCTCCACCTGCTTCTCTCCACCTGCTTCTCTGATCCCCAGCATGGGCACCCATACAGTTAAACACACACTGCTTCTTTCACCAATACTTCACAATCCTTTGTCCCATGCCCTCCTGCACACTTCTCACATCTAGGAAACTCCCTCCTACACACTGCTGAAACATAACCATAAGCTTGGCACCTGAAACATCGTAGTGGATTCGGCACAAAAGCTCTTACGGGATAACTGACATATCCTAACATTACTTTGTTGGGTAACAACTCAGCATCAAAACTTAAAAAGAACAGACAGTGACTCTTCTGTTTCACGCCACCGGGTCTGCGGTGGGCTTCACAGACACCGGGAATCTTCAACATTAGTTATCCAGCTCCACCCTCACCGCTACCACTGTAATCACTCACTCCTTTCAATGGCATCCTGTTCCTGAGAGCAAAGCAAGAACAGGTCTCATTCCCATTCACGTGGCGCCTGCTCCCTCTGGACAAAAGAAACACAATCACCACAAGTCCACTTCAGGTTAACTTCACCAATTCAACCGCACCCAACCTGAAACCACATATGGTCCAGCCAAAACTGAGTGGTGCCCTTTCTCCAAAAATCACTCCTACTGGACCAGATTCATCTTTACCATGACCATCGGTGTGAGGCTCGTGCTCCGAGATCTTCACCACACCTGCCAACACAGGTAATTCATCCTCATTCTCTTCCAATTCAACCCCAGAGCGACTGGAGTACAGCTCATTCTGTTTGTACTTGACGCCAATCTTCCTCGACGCACCGTCTCCCTTATGGTTGCTAGCTTCATCAGATTCACACTCGCAACCTACTTCATTCCACCTCATCGACCCCAAACCTGGAAAACTAAATTTCATAACACTATCAGTGTCGGATGCCTTGTTCCTATCGCCATCTTCGAGAGCATGTTCTCCCGCTCAATGTTCTCGAGTTCTCCGCCGTTGTTTTATGAACTTGCTGACTTCTCGTTAATCAATAGGCTATGTCAAAATATACACAGGTGATATTGGGGTGTCTTTGAATCCGGAGACACAGAGACCCAAAAAATCAAGGCAACAACATTATAGAAACAAGGACAGTGAAAAAGGATAGTTTATAGTGCCTTTGAATCTACAGTGTCTAAGGAGTACTGCCAGAATGGCTCTCTTTGTTTTAGTTTACATGTCACCTCATCTTGGTGAAATGTAGACGTGCTCTAGAGCTACAAAGCGCAGGGAGGAAGTCTCCGACCACATTTTCCAATCAAGCATACAGTACCAGTCAAAAGTTTTTGACTAAGAAGCAGAGAGATGGAGTGCTGCATCAGATGACCTGGCCTCCACAATCACCCGACCTCAACCCAATTGAAATGGTTTGGGATGAGTTGGACCGCTGAGTGAAGGAAAAGCAGCTAACAAGTGCTCAGCATATGTGGGAACTCCTTCAAAACAGTTGGAAAAGCATTCCTCGTGAAGATGGTTGAGAGAATGCCAAGAGTGTGCGAAGCTGTCATCAAGGCAAAGGGTGGCTACTTTGAAGAATCTAAAATATTAAATATATTTTCATTTGTTTTGATATCGTCACTATTATTCTAGAATGTAGAAAATAGTAAAAATAAAGAAAAACCCTTGAATGAGTAGGTGTGTTCAAACTTTTGACTGGTACTGTAAATTGGCTTTAAGTTTGACCAATATAAGCAGACCCGCAGATGCATTTGAGCATGTATATGACATTTGTGGTGCTAGTTAATGAAGCTTTGAATTTTGTATGCTTTACCTGTTCTCGGGTGGTAAAAAACTTTAGTGTTGGTCGTATTGTCACAACATACACAGTGGCCACACTTGTAATTACCATTAGGCGGGCCTGGGAGCCAAGTGTCACCCGTCTTTGGTAGCTGGATGCTGTGTGTAACGGAATCGGCTAGATTGCGCACACAGCGAAAACAAATGCAGGGCAATGTTGTGAACTCTGGTAGATTTGGATCACTTTTGAGGATGTTCCAGTGTTTCAATACGATGGATTTGATGAGACCGGCACATGGGTTGTAAGGCTATTCTACTGCCAATGTTTGTCTATGGAGATTGCATGGGTGTGTCCTCGATTTGTGTGCCTAACACTCATTTGAAGGGTTGTCCACATCCACTATATATAGAAAATTATCTTTTCCAAAGTGCGACATTGTGGAAATATTAGTTTTTCTGGACATCATAAATGAAGGTCTCCTCCCAGTGTCCCATAAATCAATGCCTATTAGTACAGAATAACTGATTTAAATGTAATTCGCAAATACATTTGAAAGATGGTGATATGTTGATTACTGAATATTCTTGTTGCGGTTCTGACTGAACTTCCTCAGGTGGCCTGGAGGTGGATTGATGAGCCTGCTATTCGAAATAAAAAAACAGACTATGCTATTGCGTGCCACTGCATTGAAGCCAACCATGGCTCACCTTCCTCCCTGCGCTTTGTAGCCATAGAACACAGCCAAATTACACCAAGAGGTGGTGACATTGTACGTTAACTAAAACAAAGAGCCATTATGGCAGTACTGCTTAGACACTGTGGATTCAAAGTGGCTAAACAATTATTTTTCACGGTCCTCGTTTCTATAATGTTGTTACCTTGATTTTTGGGGTCTCTGTGTCTCCGGATTCATAGACACCAAAATATAATCTATGTATATTTTGACATGTCCTATTGATTAACGAGACATACTATTTACCTTATTATTTTGTGCTATAATTTGCCATTTACGTTGAAACATTATCATTATATATTTTTTTCTTCCATTGTTGTGTCTCAATGGGCTATAAATAAGAGCTAAGTGCAATGGTCAGGTCACTCTGAGGAAGACCTCAGCTGGACGTCGAAACGTCAGTCACCTGTTCGCGTCCTGTACAATGGATGAAAGTGAGCATAAAGCAATCAATCTCTGCCTTTGCCAGGTACGCTGCTACTTAATATTTGAATGGAGTTGTTTTTTTGTAACTGCAGGATGAGAAAGTGCATGCACTGCAGCCTCAATTAGCCTAGCTAGCTAAAGTTAGCTAGCTTAACTAGCTTCACCCAGTTTGATGCAGTCAAGACAGGTACTTCGTATTCGCTGATAAATGATCTAGCTATGACAGCTATTAGTCTACTATAGCGCGAGTCGGCTTCGTTGGTTGCTGTCTCTCCCTCCCTGTCACTTGCTCAGAGTACAGACCCTCCCCCGCCTGCTAGAGCGGCGCCTCTCCCTCGTGATTTATCAGCTCCGGTTAATAAAGTAGCTTTAAAAAAAATAAGACTTTTCTGCTGCGTTCCACACTTGGATCGGATCTAGATCCGACCAATTCTCTACCGAATGGGTCTAGTTGTCCTCGATTCCATTTGGAACTGGTCTCTATATTTTAAAAATGAATTTATGCACATCCCCAGGTACATGTCGGAACAGGTCCAACTTTTTGGAACCGTAAGTACCTCTAGTTGAAATACTATCAGCTTTTATGACGTTGATAATGATACCACCTATCCGCGCATTAATTTTCTGAAGTTGCTGAAATAAATAAATTACATTTCTCCACTCCTGCTCCGGAGTAAAAATGTACGTGTGGTGTATTATTTTAATGGAAGAAATGCTTAATTCATATTATATTAGATTATGTAGGAGGTTATAGACCTACAGTAATTTCAGTTGGGTTAAATGGAATAGTAGCCTATCTGAACAGTAAATAGGCTACATTCCCTTATTTGACGCCCTAGTGTTTGTATAGATGGGTTGGTTGTTTAGCGGCAAAACAGACGGGGTTGGCTTAAGTTGTTGACAACATGTAAACTATATTTCGTCACCTATGTTTTATTGAAGACATACATTTGCTCAATGAGCTCCTGTTGTCTCTCAAATACATTGTTACGGTTGTTGGTCAGCTAGCTAGCTATTTTTGCCATATTAGCATAGACATGACATCATCCTAACATGCCGACCTGACACGTCGCGTGCGCGAGCGTCGCACAATAAATGTAGAAATCCATGTTATTCAATTATTGCACCCACACTGCTCGCACGCCAACGAGCGTCTGCGACGCCAAGGACTAAAATAGAAGTCTATTTCTGACGCAGATCGCGCTGAAAGTCATCTCCTCATTGGTTTATAGAAGCAGGTACCCACGTGCCATCTCCTCATTGGTTTTACCCACGTGGGTGATTGAAAGACGAACTTTGTTGCGGTTGTCGTGGTAATACAATGAAAGTTTAGATGTGATCACCATATAAGTTCAAAGATGAAAAAGCCTGGAAGGAGGAGAGATGACTAGAAACAATTTGGTTGACCATTTATGTGTGGATTAATTGTCGGAGTAGAGGTCCTTGTGCATTTCAGGTAAAATAATTCAATGTTTATATCCCAGGACAAATTAGCTAGCAACAGCAAGCTAGCTAAATAGGACAAATTAACATTAGCTAGCAAGTGCAAGCTAACTAGCTAAATTGCCATTCATGTTTAATGCTTTTCGACCTGTCCCAAAATTAATGTCATTGGTTCAGAGTTTGTTTTGTTATTTTAACCTGCGTGTCGTGATCGCGTTTGGTGTGGGGGGGCAAAATTAATTTATGCACGATAGCGCAAGCGCGAAGCCGGTTTGGGTTCCGTGTAAAACAGGGAATTTTTACTAGGATTAAATGTCAGGAATTGTGATAAACGAAGTTTAAATGTATTTGGCTGTGTATGTAAACTTCTGACTTCAACTGTAGATACTTTTGTACCCGTTTCCTCCAGCATCTTCACAAGGTCTTTTGCTGTTGTTCTGGGATGGATTTGCACTTTTCGCACCAAAGTACGTTCATCTCTAGGAGACAGAACGCGTCTCCTTCCTGAGCGGAATGACGGCTGTGTGGTCCCATAGTGTTTATACTTGCGTACTATTGTTTGTACAGATGAACGTGGTACCTTCAGGCATTTGGAAATTGCTCCCAAGGATGAACCAGACTTGGAGGTCTACAATTTGTTTTCCGAGGTCTTGGCTTATTTTTAATTTTCCCATGATGTCAAGCAAAGAGAGAGTTTGAAGGTAGGCCTTGAAATACATCCACAGGTACACCTCCAATTGACTCAAATGGTGTCAATTAGCCTATCAGAAGCTTCTAAAGCCATAACAATTTTCTGGAATTTTTCAAGCGGTTTAAAGGCACAGTCGACTTAGTGTATGTAAACTTCTGACCCATTAGAATTGTGATACAGTGATAAGTGAAATAATCTGTCTGTAAACAATTGTTGTAAAAATTACTTGTCATGCACAAAGGAGATGTCTTAACCGACTTGACAAAACTATAGTTTTTTTTAACAAGAAATTTGTGAAGTGGTTGAAAAACGAGTTTATGACTCCACTCTAAGTGTATGTAAACTTCCGACTTCAACTGTAAGTCTCGGAGGTGTAAACATACCAATCAACTGAGAATGTTAATCATGTTATTTTCTCTTCATTTATTAGTAATTTAAAAGTTTATATAAATGTTGAACAGTATGGCGTTACTATTCAAAATGGAGGGACTGTTGGATGCTAGCTTGAAATATACTTATTCATGTTACCATACCAGAACTTATTGATTACTTTACATGTATAAGGAATGTATATGTTGGTGGTCTATGGAGGGTGGATAACAACTAGGTGTATGGAAAGTTACTGAGTGAGACATGTGGGAGTGCAGAAAGTTTACATTCTGTTAAAACATGGTATTGTTAAATCTCATGGCTCCTAAGGAGGGAGGCAAAGGGCAACAGTCTGGTTCCAGTCACTGATAAGGTAGGACAGTCGTGGATTAGGGAGGAGCGAGGAATTTGGCCCGAGGTAAGGTCAGATGGAGTGAGAAGGAACAGTGCCATCCCAGAAACATATACATTGTAGAATAATAGTGAAGTCATCAAAACTATGGAATACACATATAGAATCATGTAGTAACCAAAAAGTGTTAAACAAATATTTTTGATTCTTCAAAGTAGCCAACCTTTGCCTTGATGACAGCTTTGTACACTCTTGGCATTCTCTCAACCAGCTTCACCTGGAATGCTTTTCCAACAGTCATGAAGGAGTTCCCACATATGCTGGGCACTTGTTGGCTGCTTTTCCTTCACTCTGCGGTCCAACGCATCCCAAAGCATCTCAATTGGGTTGAGGTCTGGTGATTGGTGAGGTCAGGTCATCTGATGTAGCACTCCATCACTTTAGTTCTTGGTCAAATAGCCCTTACACAGCCTGGAGGTGTGTTGGGTCATTGTCCTGTTGAAAAACAAATGATAGTCCCACTAAGCGCAAAACCAGATGGGATATCGCTGCAGAATTCTGCAGTAGCCATGCTGGTTAAGTGTGCTTTGAATTCTAAATAAATCACTGAGTGTCACCACCATCACACCTCCTCCATGCTTCACGGTGGGAACCACACATGCAGAGATGATCGATTCACCTACTCTGCGTCTCACAAAGACACGGCGGTTGGAACCAAAAATCTCAAATTTGGACTCAGACGAAAGGACAGATTTCCACCAGTCTAATGTCCATTGCGTGTGTTTCTTGGTCCAAGCATGTGTTCTTTAGTTGTGGTTTCTTTGCAGCATTTCGACCACGAAGACCTGATTCACAGTCTCCTCTGAGGCTGGTAACTCTAAAGAACTAATCTTCTGCAGCAGATGTAACTCTGGGTCTATCTTTCTTGTGGCGGTCCTCATGACAGCCAGTTTCATCATAGTGCTTGATAGTTTTTAAAACTACACTAAAAGAAACTTTCAAAGTTCTTGAAATTTTCCAGATTGACTGACCATGTCTTAAAGTAATGGACTGTCGTTTCTCTTTGCTTATTTTTGCCAAATAAGGCTCTTAGTTTTGATGTCTTCACTATTATTCTACAATGTAGAAAATTGTAAAAATAAATAAAACCCTGGAATGAGTAGATGTGTCCAAACTTTTGACTTCAAAGTAGTCACCTGCTTCTTCCTTTCACTTCTCACGCTACATACAAGAGCACACATATCCACTATTGTTCAGTGGGGGAAAAAAAGTGGGAAAAAAACAGTTTTACTGTGGGGGATTCTGTTTCCGGCAGCTGACATACCGTGGTCTGTAGGAATTCCCATGCTGGGAAAGTTGATATCAAACACATAATAGGACACATCCAATGCACCAATGCACTGTACCTTGTTCAAATGCCTGTCCACTAATGACTGTAAACACCTGTGAGCAGCCCCCAAGAGCCAACACAAATTGGTAGGGGCTGGACACCTCCGCCTGGTGCAGGTACTCAACCATGTTGATCCCAACCTGTTTGATAGAAATCGTTAGATTTTAGAATATGATGACTTGTGCAAAGCATGGAGGCACACTGACAATGCCACTCACAATTTATATTGTATACTATATAGCCATTTACAAAAATATAAACACACAATCCCTGTTTGATACCTACACCTTCCATTAAATTTGGGGCGGAGGCTCATAGATACACACGGAGGTGTGACTTAACGTGACCACATCCCGATTAGGGTACTCATTACTCCCATGTAATTAGCCAAACTATGGTGGCATCTTCAGCAAACTACTGACAATTTTTTGTCATTTCAATAAACGTTTTCAGCAGCCTCACGTGTCGTTATTAACATACTTGGCTGTCACAACAACAAATGATTTGCATGATACTTATTCTGCCACGCTAATGTGTTACCCGACCTACCAAAACTGACAGTAAACTGTCACCTACTTAAGTCACTGTTCATTTACCCCTAGCTTTTTTGACGGTTAGCTTATGTTATCTGGCTGGCTAGTGAGAGAAGTTAATCTCAATCTAATTCGCTAGTTTTAGATACGTCGCGTAACTACTTCCAGTCTTTGCCTGCCTTTGAACGGTCTAGGTAATTAGAAAAGTAATGTTTTGCCTATGTGACCGACCGGCTTAATTCGGTCTTATGTAGCAACATTTTAAATGGTGTTTTAATGTCCTTTCAACTTCCCGGAGACAACCCTACCAAATTGGCTTATGGCATTATCTACATCTACTTGGTGGAATCTACATGTTTGCATAAATATCCAAATGCAGAAGAATATTATAGCTGTTATTTGTATGGATACAGCTCACTAGTCCTTACTGCAAGCTTTGTGCAATACACATAGCTAGTTAGATACAAACAAGTGTTACCGGCTTACCGGTGATGAAGTACTTTGAACAGGAGCTCACAGCTTTCCATCATAATCGTCGCAGTGTAATTACCAGAAACCATGAGGTTCTTCTAACCTGGTCCATGGGCAGTTGATGAAACTTCATTTGGTTGTCTTTTTCTCCTACTATTGTTCAAACAAAAACGGTACGCAACAGCTTATCAGCATCTTAAAAGCAGAGCGAGTTAAGAAAGTCTGTTGGAATCGTCTTTTCGGCTGATAATCATGACGTACATTCCATGCGACAGTCTATCTATTCATACTAACATTTTACATTTAGATGAAAGTGTATTTAATTAAGACACCATGGAAGTATGTTAAAAAAGTGACCAACCAAGCACATCCAAAATGTTTATAGAATGATATTTTTTTTAAATAAAAAAAAAATACAGCCGTTGTCAGGTTATAAGTAGGCAATTTAACATATGAGTAATGGGCTGTACCATACTCAGGGCCCTGCCTACAGTATCTATAAGTTCATTTACACAACAATGTCTTGGAGTGTGCAGTTCTGCATAACAGATATTGGAATGGTGTTCTGTTCATTCAAGGCTTACAAAAGCTATCATCTAATTTCCCCATCCATCTCCCTATGCCTATCCACTATTTAAATGTACAGGCTGCAAGTCAATTAAGGACTTTCTGGTCTCTTAGAAGCTGGGTCGGAATGTCTTCCTGCCAATCTTGTAGACTGGTGTGGGAGGACCACTGGCAGAAGTGTCAAAGGGATGTCACCTTGTGCATCTGGAGAGAAATATTTAGTGATTAACCTGATCGTTTCAGGCAAAAATGAATGAGCATCTGGCACCACCAGCATGGTTCTTTCAAACTATACCTGCACTTTGAAGAGAAGATCTTGGGCCTGCTTTTCTCAGCTGGCGAAGCAACATTTTTGGTCCTTGAAAACCCCGATCCAGTTCAGTGAGCTTCACCGAGCAGTCCGGGTTTCAAATAGAGAAGTCCTGAACAATCTGTAGTAAAGCAGACAAAACAATTACTTTTCCATTGCAGTTAATCATTGGTCTAACACCTAACTCTCAAAGTCATCCTGACCTCAGTCTGGAATGGCTCTTTGATGTTGTCGGCACAATGAGTCGATAATGAAGGGGGCTGTGCTTTTACTGGTTGGGTCTCCGTGTCTCTCACTCAAACGGTGCTCAAACACCCACAGCCCCCTAGCACCGCCCCCTTTTATTACAATGGTTGGATTTTCAAATCCAAACAATGAGACGTCTCAACCCGAGGGGGGGAAAAAACATTGAGAACCCTGTCGCACAATTTATGAGTGAATATTGCATTAACAAACAGCCTCCTTTCAAGACCAGTGTGGTCAAAGCCAATATTCCCTCTAAACTGCATGCAGGCGTGCAGCTCCCCGGGACTGCCAAGCAGAAAAAAAGATCAGCCCGCGCAAAAACGCACGAGATTGAACTTCTCGTTAGTTAACACTATCAATGTTTCCCTTTACTGTTGGAATTGCGATCGAATTAACACAATATTATCCACTTTCAATGCAACATACCGAAACAAAACAAACTAGTCAAGAGATCTTGTTATAAGCAGAGCGTATCAGAGTAGGATTCTATTGCATTGACAGGTATTCCCCTACACAGACTGGTGCGCCATAACCAATCAGAGCTGCAGTAGGCCTATATGCAAATAGACCATTGCCATACATGGATTTGTGCCATTCATTTTGAACATTTTGAGATCAAATCAAGAGTTGCATGTAGCCACTCGTGCACATGTATTAATATTCTTTGCTAGTTAGTGTTAGCCCAGTTATATATAACTTGTAGTCAGTAATGTTGGAGTGATTGCGTCCTACAAGAGCACAACATATGTACATTTCTAGCCATCTTTGAAAATTGAGTCAGGAAAATAGCTTTTTGTTATGTCTAAAGGGGGCAGTGTCATAAAGTTGCTTCATGGTTCTAAGAAGCTCCTGTGAAGTTAAGTCTTTCAAGATTCTACTAAGGTTGTACTATTGGTTATCGACGATGGAGATGCTGTTTTACACAGGATCAATGAAAATCTGCGCCCCCCCCCCCCCAAAAGCTCTCCCCTCACTCAAGAGAATTTATCCATTTTACTAACCCTCAAACTTTGGAATCAAAAAGGCCAGGTTACACTCATTCAGTGCATCCTTTACAAAGCTGTCCATTGGCCTTGACCTCTGCATTTAAGTACAGAATAAAGAGATGTTAGAAACATCGCTAGCTAGCAGTGAAGGCTCCTCAGAGGAGGAAGGGGAGGATCATCCTCCTCAGTAAATTTCAGAAAAATAAAAGTGACACATTAAAACAGATAACTATACTAAATATATTCAAGTCACCAAATAATTTCTTAAAATACACTGTTTTGCAATGAAGGTCTACAGTAGCCTCAGCAGCACTCTGTAGGATAGCACCAGGGTGTAGCCGGAGGTCAGCTAGCTTATGTCCTCCTCTTTGTATTAAAGTCAATGTACGCAAACTAGGTGGCTCGTGGTTCTCACTCCCTTCCATAGACTTACACAGTAATTATGACAACTTCCCGGAGGAAGTCCTCCAACCTATCAGAGCTCGTGTAGCATGAACTGACATCTTGTCCACCCAATCAAAGGATCAGAGAATGAATGAATCTAGTACCGAAAGCTACATCTAGATAGCACTGCAGCGCATAAAATGTGGTGAGTAGTTGACTCAGAGAAAGACAATAGTTGAACAGTTAAATTATTTCTTCCAAAATTGAGAAGCGAGAGAGCTATATTTCATAGTATACTTTGTTTCACTTTCACAGCTAGTGTCAAATGCAGCTAGCTAGTTTAGCCTACTCAAATAACTGGCTCAAACAGAGATGTTAGCTAGCTGGCTATGGCTATCCAACACTGGACCTCTTTGCCACTGGGGCCCCCCGGTGTAACTGTTTAAACGGGTTGCTGCTGAATATACTGTACTGCATGATTGTAGCGGGTTAGTTCTAGTAGCTATGTTGAATATGACGTGAAAATGATGTACTGTAGATATTACTGCACTGTTGGAGCTAGAAACACAAGCATTTTGCTACACTCGCAATAACATCTGCTAAACATGTGTATGTGACAAATAACATTTGATTTGATTTAGTGGCAAACGTTTTCAAACTTCTAGCAACATTTTGTGGCCCAATATGTTAGTTTGCATCAAATTTGCCATAAACTTGCGAGACGTTTTCTGCAACAAATTCGTTTTTGTAAGATAATTAAGGCTGACCCCATTTAGTCGATTGGTCGGTTGTTTGGTTGATAGGCTGTTGGTCTACCGAGAATTCTTTAGTCGAGCAGTCAGCTATTTATTTATTTTTCTTCATGGTGGACAAGACACAGGTCACATTCGCACATTAGCACAGTCCATCACTAAGAAATGTGATACTGAAATGGTATTTGGTTATATTATGTAAAAATAATAGTGCAATAATAAATAACACTATTTTATAACAAATGCACCGTCTCTCACGTTGGATACGGTCCGCGGTTCTGAAACATAATCGTCAGTGCGCCGTAGAACTGGTGCCTTTCCCTATGTTGCTATGTGCATAATAGCTAAATTAACCAGCATATTGGGATTGAGAACAATGCAGTGGCGGCAGCAGCAGCAGAGACGAGGAAACAGCCTTAGCCTAATTGCCATAGAAAATTGAGGAGAGAGGAAATCAACTTAATTAGGTCTATAATCAATAGCCTAACTTTTAAATGTGCCTGGCATTATAAATCATCCACATACAGTGGCTTCGGAAAATGTATTCAGATCCCTTCACTTTTTACACATTTTGTAATGTTACAGCATTATTCTAAAATGGATTGTTTAAAAAAATAATCCTCAATCTACACACAATACACCATAATTCAGGGAAGTCAGGAACCAATATACTCAGTCAGTTAGGAAAGCTAAGGCTAGCTTTTTCAAACATAAATTTGTTTCCTGTAGCACTAATTCCAAAAAGTTTTGGGACAATAAAGTCCATGGAGAATAAGAGCACCTCCTCCCGGCTGCCATAGGAAACACCGTCACCACCGATAATTGATAATTTCAATAAGCATTTTTCTACGGCTGGCCATGCTTTCCACCTGGCTACCCCTACCCCGGCCAACATCTCAGCACCCCCTGCAGCAACTTGCCCCCACCCCACACCTCTCCTTCACCCAGACCCAAGGTCCTAAACGATATCATAACCGCCATCGATAAAAGACAGTACTGTGCAGCCGTCTTCATCGACCTGACCAAGGCTTTCGACTCTGTCAATCACCGCATTCTTATCGGCAGACTCAAAAGCCTTGGCTTCTCAAATGACTGCCTCGCCTGGTTCACCAGCTACTTCTCAGAGTTCAGTGTGTCAAATCGGAGGGTCTGTTGTCCTGACCTCTGGCAGTCTCTGGGGGTGCCACAGGGTTCAATTCTCAGGCCGACTCTTTTCTCTGTATACATCCATGATGTCGCTCCTGCTGCTGGTGAGTCTCTGATCCACCTCTACGCAGACGACACCATTCTGTATACTTCTGGCCCTTCTTTGGACACTGTGTTAAACCTCCAGACGAGCTTTAATGCCATACAACACTACTTCCGTGGCCTCAACGCCTCTTAAATGCAAGTAAAACTAAATATATGCTCTTCAACCGGTCGCTGCCCGCCCAACTAGCATCACTACTCTGGACGGTTCTGACTTAGAATATGTGGACAACTACAAACACCTAGGTGTCTGGTTAGACTGTAGACTCACATCAAGCATCTCCAATCCAAAATTAAATCTAGAATCAGCTTCCTATTTCGCAACAAAGCCTTCACTCATGCTGCCAAACATACCCTTGTAAAACTGACTATCCTACCCATCCTTTACTTAGGCGACGTCATTTACAAAATAGCCTCCAACACTCTACTCAGCAAACTGGATGTAGTCTATCACAGTGCCATGTTTTGTCACCAAAGCCCCATATACTACCTACCACTGCGACCTGTATGCTCTCGTTGGCTGGCCCTCGCGTCATATTCGTCGCTAAACCCACTGACTCCAGGTCATCTATAAGTCTTTGCTAGGTAAAGCGCCGCCTTATCTCAGCTCACTGGTCACCATAGCAGCACCCACCCGTAGCACGCGCTCCAGCAGGTATATTTCACTGGTTATCCCCAAAGCCAACACTTCATTTGGCCGCCTTTCCTTCCAGTTCTCTGCTGCCAATGACTGGAACGAATTGCAAAAATCTGAAGCTGGAGACTCATATCTCCCTCACGAACTTTAAGCATCAGCTGTGAGAGCAGCTTACCGATCATTGCACCTGTACACGGCCCAACTGTAAATAGCCCACCCAACTACCTCATCCCCATATTTATTTTTTGCTCCTTTGCACCCCAGTATCTCTACTTGCACATCTATCACTCCAGTGTTAATGCTAAATTGTAATTATTTCACCACTATGGCCTATTTTTTCCCTTACCTCCCTAATCTTACTACATTTGCACAAACTGTATATAGATTTTTCTATTGTGTTATTGACTGTTTATCCCATGTGTAACTCTGTAGCACTGCTTTGCCTTATCTTGGCCAGGGCGCAGTTGTAAACAAGAACGTGTTCGCAACTGGCCTACCTGGTTAAATAAAGGTAAAATAATGTCAAAGTGGACTTATGTTTAATTATTTTGACAAATTAATAAAATGCTAAAACGGAAATGTCCTGAGTAAGTATTCAACCCCTTTGTTATGGCAAGCCTAAATACTTTAGGAGTAGAAATGTGCTTAAGTCACAAGTTGCATGAACTCTGTATGAAATAAGAGTAACATGATTTCTGAATGACTACCTCATCTCTGTACACCACACACACATATTTGTAAGGTCCCTCATTCTAGCAGTGAATTTCAAGCACAAAGGCCTTGGAGGTTTTCCAATACCTTGCGAAGAAGGGTGACTATTGGTAGATGGATTAAAAAAATGCCTGCTATTGCATATCCCTTTGAGCATGGTGAAGTATTAATTACACTTGACGGTGTGTCATTACAAAGATACAGGCGTCCTTCCTAAGTCAGTTGCCGGAGAGGAAGGAAACTGCTCTGGGATTTCACCATGAGGCCAATGGTGACTTAGAGTTTAAAGAGATATTTCAGGATTTGGCAATGACGCCCTTTACTTCCCCAGAGTCAGATTAACTTGTGGATACAATTTTTAATGTCTCTGTGTCCAGTATGAAGGAAGTAGTTTTGCGAGCCAGTGCTAACTAGCGTTAGCGCAATGACTGGACATCTAGCAGTAGATACCCATAGACTTCGTCATTGCGCTAACGCTAGTTCGTGAACTTCCTTCATACTGGACACAGACCAAGCGTATCCACAAGTTCACCTGTACAGATTATTATTTTTTTTAATGCATCCTGTTTGCAATAAAGCACTAAAATAAAACTGTGGCAAAGAAATTTACTTTGTCCTGAATAGAAAGCAGCATATTTGGGGCATATCCAACAACACATCACTGAGTACTACTCTTCATATTTTCAAGCATGGGGTGGTTGCATTATGTTATGGGTATGCTTGTCATCAGCAAGGTCTGGGGAGTTTTTCAGATAAAAAGAAGCAGAATAGAGCTAAGCACAGGAAAAATCAAAGGAAACCCTTGTTCAGTCTACTTTCCAACAGACACTGGGAGACAAATTCACCTTTCAGCAGTACAATAACCTAAAAGACAAGGCCAAATATACACTGGAGTAGCTTACCAAGACGACATTGAATATTCCTAAGTGGCCTTGTTACAGTTTTGACTTAAATTGGCTTAGCCATTTAAGTCTTGCCATTAGTTTCTCACAATGATCAACAACCAACTTGACAGCGCTTGAAGATGTAATTTCTTTTTAAACGTATTTTGTATTTAATTCCAACATACAGGTACTGCACTGATTGTTACTGAAAAATCCGACACGTAACCTAAAGCAACAAATATATATACAAGAGAAATATAACAAACAAACCTTAAAAAAAAAAAAAAAAGTGACACTAGCAAGATTTAACACCCGAGTGGGTTGGGATGTGTACTGTACATACTTTGAAGGAATCAGTTAATATATACATGTAGGCTACAGTCCATAAAAAGGAAGGGGTCATTGATCAGAATCAAACCCTAGTCCCAATGAATCTCCATGTTATTCAGTTGGTCATTACTATCTGTCCACAAATTGATCTTGCTTTAATCTTAATTAAATGTTTCTATTATGCATGTTCTTATAATTGACCTCCACTCTGCTGTTGGATGTTAGTTTAACCCTTTAGACCCCCAATTGAATTCTAGATTACTGAGAATTTAAGTAAAGCTCATTTTCAAACCAGATACAGATCAAGAACAAATGACAATTACAAGTTAAAGAGCACTTCCTCTGACGTTCGTGTCAAGGAATAACACTCATTGTCCATTGTGTAAATACACTATCAAACAACAATCAACACTCAAAAGAACAAAAACCATAGAGTATTTAAATTGTGGTAAATTACTCACTCAAAATGTAACTTAAACTTGGAAATATTATTTACATATAAATAAAAATATCAAAAACGTGACCAGAGGACAATATTCAGAAAGTATTTGAAAACCCACAAAGTAGGCTATTTGAGAACGATTCTTTATTCTGTAACAATGTAAAAAATAAACGAGACCATTTCAAAATGCAGGTAACCTCTCTCAAGACTTAGTACAGACCAGGCATGACACAATGTAGAAATAGTAGCCTACTTTGACAACAATTCAGTGAACACAAGAAGTATTAGATACAAAACAACTGTTCAGAGACGATGTCTAGAACAAATTCATATTTCATTCACTTTAGTGCTTGCATTTGCCTAAATGTCATGGAACTTCTGGAAGCACTGCCCCATCCTGCAAATTGGCACAGAACACATAGAGCACCCAAAGGAGGTTTCTACACAACTCCCACTCTTTGCCCTGCATCCACTCCGGATGCACACCACACACCCCCTCATGCGCCCTTCAAACTTCACCTGCTTTCAAATGAGTTACAACTCAGTCCACACGCCCTGGTATCAGTCTTGTCTCCCCTCTTCCTGCCACTGTAGCCATATCACAAAGTGAATGGACAAACTGCATTTTGAATGCCTTCAGGGACCAGCGCCTGCGGTTTCTGGGAAGGGGCCTTTGCAGGGTCCCCCACACAATGTATGCATTTACGATGGCAATGTTGAGCATCCCCCAAAACACATACTTCCACTTTTCTGCCTGTGCGTCCAACATTGATATAGCTTCTAAATTGGTCAAGATGGTCAACCCCACCTATTTTCTTGTTGTATTCCATGACAAGCTCTTCAAAAGATATACATTTTCTACAACTTTAAACACAAACCCCAGCCACTTTCACTTTAGGCCCAGGCTGTGTGGTACAAGGGTGAATGGTGGGACTTGGGGCAGACACACTCCATGGAAATGTAGGCTCCCCTCTCAGGTGTGCGGAGAGCACACTCTTCCTCCTCTGCTTCGCCCTCTCCCTCCACCACTCATCTCTAACTCCCTGCCTTTCGCTGTTGAGCCCTGACTCTCCACATCACTTCCCTCACTTTCACTGACCCAGAGGAACAGAGTAAAAGACGGCGATGAGAGGAGCGACAAAAATACAATTGTGGGTCAGGAACATAATCTCTCACTATTTCGCTCTTCCTTCCTCTTTCAACCATACACTCTTCCTAATAAGGGGGTTCCTTATTGTGTGATACGGATCTCTTTCCCTCTCCATCCAGAGTTAGCCAATGTTAGCTGATTAGTTATAAAGCTGGGACAGTTTCCAAATGAAATGCATCGGTAGAAACTGAACAAAACAAGTAACTTGTTAGCTGGCAATGAAAACACATAGCCAACTCATCATATGAGTTCCACTCCGCGGGCTACTACTCTAACGACAGCTAAGCTGTCATAATAGGAAAACGAGGCAATGTATGTATAGTCTATGAATATCTGCACCTAGCACACCAAGCCCAACAGATAAAAACTTATTACTCTAGCCGTGGCTTCATTTCGGTGGCCAGTTAACTGGATGTCTATATGGCTAGCTAGTGGAAGTGCCAGCTGAGGTTGACGCTTCGTGAGCGCAGCCCACTTTTATTACCTGACAGCCTAACTAGCTAGCTATAGCAAGCAGCTTGGGTCGTTTCCATATGAATTACACCGGTAGAAACAAAACAACCAACTAGATACAGCTAAACACTTCAACTATTCCATGAGACAGAGTAATCATTCGAGCTCCACCGCTGATGTGCTCGCCTTCACCAACCAAGTTATCATGACATGATTTGCGAGCTATTCCCCAAGTTTCGCAGCCTCACACATATCTGCCGTTTACTTTTCACTCACCTCGACATCATCGCTTTTCAATGTGCGTGTCCGAATCATCAACCAACATTAACCTCTTTCACTGTGAAAAGTCGTGTCCGCTTCGGCGCCGTCATTTTGAGTAATTGTATTTAACCAAATTCTTATTTACAATGACCGCCAAAACCCGGACGATGCTGGGCCAATTGTGCGCCGCCCTATGGGACTCCCAATCACGGCCGGATGTGATGCAGCCTGTATTCGAACCAGGGACGCCTCTTGCACCGAGGCGCCACTCGGGAGCCCTGTAATGAAGCTAAAATGATTTTTTTTACGTCAAATGACAGCATACCCTGTTTCTGGAGTGATGGGAACTCGATCGGGTGGAATACGACGATACGAGCAAAGAATAATGAGGTTAATTTATTAAACATATTTGATACAAGCGATACAGCTCTGCCCACTGGGGCGTGGCTTACCGAGCGCTCCCTGAAATAAGCGCTTGTAATTCCTCCAGATCGAGTTCTCAACACACTTGTTTCTGGTTGATGACAACAGCAGGTTGTTAGCAAGTTCATTTTGCGATATTGACACATTGTTAGAAAAACAAGGCAGTTAGCGGCCGCTATAGTAAATTAGAGAAAGACCGTCTGTGTTCTAAAGGGTTTTAAGCTAGATATATTTTTTTGTTGCATTGGATCTCAAGCCACCACGTCCGCCTATGTCGCACTTCCGCATCTGGTGAAAGGTGACAAAGCTAGAGCGGTTTTGTCAGACCATAAGATGTCCTGAAAATCGGTCTTCTCACAAAATCGTGTGTAGCTTCCGAACGTCCATGCGTATGGGCTAATAGTGTTTCCCAACCCCTCGGGGTACGTGGGCAAAAAATTGAAGAAAAATTATCTTAAAAGGAAGAAAAACATTTACTGAGGCCACTGGTGTGACATCTCTAGTTATTTTATATTTACAGTGCCTTTGGAAAGTATTCAGACCCCTTGACTTCCACATTTTGTTACATTACAGCCTTATTCTAAAATGTATAAATTGTTTTTCCCCCTCATCAATCTAAACACCATAATGACAAAGCAAAGCTTTTAATTTTTGTTGTTGTTGAAATATCCCATTTACATAAGTATTCATACCCTTTACTCAGTACTTTGTTGAAGCACCTTTGGCAGCATTGAGTCTTCTTGGGTATGAGTTTTTCCCATTCTTCTCTGCAGATCTTCTCCAGCTCTGCCAAGTTGGACGGGGAGTGTTGCTGCATAGCTATTTTCAGGTCTGTCCGGAGATTTCAAGTCTGGGCTCTGGCTGGGCCACTCAAGGACATTCAGAGACTTGTCCCGAAGCCACTCCTGCGTTGTCGTGGCTGTGTGCTTAGGGTTGTTGTCCTGTTGAAAGGTGAACCATCTAAGGTCCTGAGCACTGGAGCAGGTTTCCATCAAGGTTCTCTGTACTTTGCTTCGTTCATCTTTGCCTCGATCCTGCCTCCCAGTCCCTGCCACTGAAAAACCTCCCCACAGCACGATGCTGCCACCACCATGCTTCGCCGTGGGGATGATGCCAGGTTTCCTCCAGATGTGACGCTTGGCATTCAGGCCAAAGAGTTTTAAATCTTGGTTTCATCAGACCAGAGAATCTTGTTTCTCATGGTGTGAGAGTCCTTAGGTGCCTTTTGGCAAACTCCAATCAGGCTGAAATGGGCCTTTTACTGAAGAGTGGCTTCCGTCTGGCCACTACCATAAAGGCCTGATTGGTGGAGTGCTGCAGAGATGGTTGTCCTTCTGGAAGGTTATCCCAACTCCACAGAGGAACTCTAGAGCTCTGTCAGAGTGACCATCAGGTTCTTGGTCACCTCCCTAACCAAGGCCCTTCTCCCCCGATTGATCAGTTTGGCCGGCCGGCCAGCTCTAGGAAGAGTCTTGATGGTTCCAAACACCTTCCATTTAAGAATGATGGAGGCCACTGTGTTCTTGGGGACCTTCAATGCTGCAGACATTTTTTTGTACCCTTCCCCAGATCTGTGCCTTGACACAATCATGTCTCGGAGCTCTACGGACAATTCCTTCAACCCTCATGGCTTGGTTTTTGTTCTGACATGCACTGTCAACTGTGGGACCTTATATAGACAGGAGTGTGCCTTTCCAAATCATGTCCAATCAATTGAATTTACCACAGGTGGACCCCAATCAAGTTGTAGAAACATCTCAAGGTCGCTCAATAGGAACAGGATGCACCTGAGCTCAATTTCGAGTCTCGTAGCAAAGGGTCTGAATACTTATGTAAGTAAAGTATTTGTTTTTTTATTTTTAATACATTTGCAAAAATGTCAAACTGTTTTCGCTTTGTCATTATGGGGTATTGTGTGTAGATTGCTGATTTTTTATTTAACCAATTTTAGAATAAGGCTGTAATTTGGAAAAAGTCAAGGGATCTGAACACTTTCCGAAGGCACTGCATAGGCCTACTTTTTTAAACTTTAGTTTCGGTGCATGTGCATTGCTCTGTCTACCTGGCCTCTGCCGACACACCCATTACCTCAATGGTTTGTTCTCTGTTTGTGTCAAGTACACGTGATCCTTTGCTCTGCACTAGAGTGTCTGCTGCTGATATCCTCCCAGAAACTATGATTGATAAGACTGTCATGCCCTGACCTTAGAGCCTTTTTATGTCTCTATTTGGTTTGGTCAGGGTGTGATTTTGGTGGGCATTCTATGTTCTTTATTTCTATGTTTTGTGTTTCTATGTTTTGGCCTGGTATGGTTCTCAATCAGGGACAGCTGTCTATCGTTGTCTCTGATTGGGAATCATACTTAGGCAGCCTGTTTTGCCACCTTAGGTTGTGGGATGTTGTTTTTTTTGTTAGCTCTGTGTAGCCTTCAGAACGTGACATTTGGATTTAAATAAAGAAGCATGAACACATACCACGCTGCACCTTGGTCCACTTCTTGCTGAGCGCAAACTTGAACATTGTGAAAATTCTGTGTAACTTCCAGTGCGTGTTTACTGTGAACACTGAGGCTGTACCCTCTAAAGTATCGTTTTAACATTGGTCATGTGGGCTACTGTGGCTATTCAATCAAAATGTAGGCCTACCAAAGTGGCCTACCATCAAAAACAATGGAGAAAATGCATCCCATAACAGTTTGACATAGAAATAGCTGTTGAGATCATTCAGCCTACAGTAGCAGATAATGTGGGGTGTTCAATGTTGGCCTACATTCCAAAATACACTCAGGGCTTGACATTAACCTGTTTACCATCTTGTCCTTCAAATGTTATTGTGTTTTATGCAAGAAACCACTTTACAAAATAAAATGCATTATTTTTCCCATATCATTATTACAGAGAATCAGAAAAATTATGCTACTCTCTGCCTATTGGCTACTTAACTTATTCAATCAAGCCTGTCTCAAAATTCAACACTGTTCCTTTAAGACAAAAACAAGCTCTTCACCTGACTCGGTTTTCAAAGATGTCTAGAAATGTACAAGTTTTGTGATCTTGTAGGAGTAAATCATAACTGGGCTAATAACTCACAGACTAGCAAAGGATATGAACAAAATGTGCACACTTGGCTACATGCAGCTTTCACTTTGATCTCGAAACAAGCGCATCTATTCACGACCGCTCATGCTGTAAACAGTCCCGCTCAAAGTAAATGGCACAAATCCATATATGGCAATGATCTATTTACATAGGCCTACTGCGGCTCTGATTGTTTACGTCGCACTGGTCTGTGTAGGGTAAGGGCTGAGTAGTGTGTGTCTATGCAATAGAATCCTACTCCAATGCGTTCTACCTACAACTACATCATTTGTTTGTTTTGTTTCGGTATGTTGCATTGAAAGTGGCTAATATTATGTTGATTCGGTCACAATTACCACAGTGAAGGGAAACATTGATAGTGTTACCAGGGAAAACTCTAGAACAGTGGTCTCCAACCTTTTCTGAGTCAAATCAAATTTTATTTGTCACATGGCCGAATACAACAGGTAGACCTTACTGAGCAATGCTTACTTACAAGCCCTTTTAACCAACAATGCAGTTTTGAGAAAAATACCTACAAAAATTACATTTACATTACATTTAAGTCATTTAGCAGACGCTCTTATCCAGAGTGACTTACAAATTGGTGCATTCACCTTATGATATCCAGTGGAACAACCACTTTACAATAGTGCATCTAAATCTTTTAAGGGGGGGGGGGGGGGGTTAGAAGGATTACTTTATCCTATCCTAGGTATTCCTTAAAGAGGTGGGGTTTCAGGTGTCTCCGGAAGGTGGTGATTGACTCCGCTGACCTGGCGTCGTGAGGGAGTTTGTTCCACCATTGGGGTGCCAGAGCAGCGAACAGTTTTGACTGGGCTGAGCGGGAACTGTACTTCCTCAGAGGTAGGGAGGCGAGCAGGCCAGAGGTGGATGAACGCAGTGCCCTTGTTTGGGTGTAGGGCCTGATCAGAGCCTGAAGGTACGGAGGTGCCGTTCCCCTCACAGCTCCGTAGGCAAGCACCATGGTCTTGTAGCGGATGCGAGCTTCAACTGGAAGCCAGTGGAGAGAGCGGAGGAGCGGGGTGACGTGAGAGAACTTGGGAAGGTTGAACACCAGACGGGCTGCGGCGTTCTGGATGAGTTGTAGGGGTTTAATGGCACAGGCAGGGAGCCCAGCCAACAGCGAGTTGCAGTAATCCAGACGGGAGATGACAATTGCCTGGATTAGGACCTGCACCGCTTCCTGTGTGAGGCAGGGTCGTACTCTGCGAATGTTGTAGAGCATGAACCTACAGGAACGGGCCACCGCCTTGATGTTAGTTGAGAACGACAGGGTGTTGTCCAGGATCACGCCAAGGTTCTTAGCGCTCTGGGAGGAGGACACAATGGAGTTGTCAACCGTGATGGCGAGATCATGGAACGGGCAGTCCTTCCCCGGGAGGAAGAGCAGCTCCGTCTTGCCGAGGTTCAGCTTGAGGTGGTGATCCGTCATCCACACTGATATGTCTGCCAGACATGCAGAGATGCGATTCGCCACCTGGTTATCAGAAGGGGGAAAGGAGAAGATTAATTGTGTGTCGTCTGCATAGCAATGATAGGAGAGACCATGTGAGGATATGACAGAGCCAAGTGACTTGGTGTATAGCGAGAATAGGAGAGGGCCTAGAACAGAGCCCTGGGGGACACCAGTGGTGAGAGCACGTGGTGCGGAGACAGATTCTCGCCACGCCACCTGGTAGGAGCGACCTGTCAGGTAGGACGCAATCCAAGCGTGGGCCGCGCCGGAGATGCCCAACTCGGAGAGGGTGGAGAGGAGGATCTGATGGTTCACAGTATCAAAGGCAGCCGATAGGTCTAGAAGGATGAGAGCAGAGGAGAGAGAGTTAGCTTTAGCAGTGCGGAGCGCCTCCGTGACACAGAGAAGAGCAGTCTCAGTTGAATGACTAGTCTTGAAACCTGACTGATTTGGATCAAGAAGGTCATTCTGAGAGAGATAGCAGGAGAGCTGGCCAAGGACGGCACGTTCAAGAGTTTTGGAGAGAAAAGAAAGAAGGGATACTGGTCTGTAGTTCTTGACCTCGGAGGGATCGAGTGTAGGTTTTTTCAGAAGGGGTGCAACTCTCGCTCTCTTGAAGACGGAAGGGACGTAGCCAGCGGTCAAGGATGAGTTGATGAGCGAGGTGAGGTAAGGGAGAAGGTCTCCGGAAATGGTCTGGAGAAGAGAGGAGGGGATAGGGTCAAGCGGGCAGGTTGTTGGGCGGCCGGCCGTCACAAGACGCGAGATTTCATCTGGAGAGAGAGGGGAGAAAGAGGTCAAAGCACAGGGTAGGGCAGTGTGAGCAGAACCAGCGGTGTCGTTTGACTTAGCAAACGAGGATCGGATGTCGTCGACCTTCTTTTCAAAATGGTTGACGAAGTCATCCGCAGAGAGGGAGGAGGGGGGGGGGGGGGGGGGGGGGGGGGGGGGGGGAGGGGGAGGAGGATTCAGGAGGGAGGAGAAGGTGGCAAAGAGCTTCCTAGGGTTAGAGGCAGATGCTTGGAATTTAGAGTGGTAGAAAGTGGCTTTAGCAGCAGAGACAGAAGAGGAAAATGTAGAGAGGAGGGAGTGAAAGGATGCCAGGTCCGCAGGGAGGCGAGTTCTCCTCCATTTCCGCTCGGCTGCCCGGAGCCCTGTTCTGTGAGCTCGCAATGAGTCGTCGAGCCACGGAGCAGGAGGGGAGGACCGAGCCGGCCTGGAGGATAGGGGACATAGAGAGTCAAAGGATGCAGAAAGGGAGGAGAGGAGGGTTGAGGAGACAGAATCAGGAGATAGGTTGGAGAAGGTTTGAGCAGAGGGAAGAGATGATAGGATGGAAGAGGAGAGAGTAGCGGGGGAGAGAGAGCGAAGGTTGGGACGGCGCGATACCATCCGAGTAGGGGCAGAGTGGGAAGTGTTGGATGAGAGCGAGAGGGAAAAGGATACAAGGTAGTGGTCGGAGACTTGGAGGGGAGTTGCAATGAGATTAGTGGAAGAACAGCATCTAGTAAAGATGAGGTCAAGCGTATTGCCTGCCTTGTGAGTAGGGGGGGAAGGTGAGAGGGTGAGGTCAAAAGAGGAGAGGAGTGGAAAGAAGGAGGCAGAGAGGAATGAGTCAAAGGTAGACGTGGGGAGGTTAAAGTCACCCAGAACTGTGAGAGGTGAGCCATCCTCAGGAAAGGAACTTATCAAGGCGTCAAGCTCATTGATGAACTCTCCAAGGGAACCTGGAGGGCGATAAATGATAAGGATGTTAAGCTTGAAAGGGCTGGTAACTGTGACAGCATGGAATTCAAAGGAGGCGATAGACAGATGGGTCAGGGGAGAAAGAGAGAATGTCCACTTGGGAGAGATGAGGATCCCAGTGCCACCACCCCGCTGACCAGAAGCTCTCGGGGTGTGCGAGAACACGTGGGCAGATGAGGAGAGAGCAGTAGGAGTAGCAGTGTTATCTGTGGTAATCCATGTTTCCGTCAGTGCCAAGAAGTCGAGGGACTGGAGGGAAGCATAGGCTGGTATGAACTCTGCCTTGTTGGCCGCAGATCGGCAGTTCCAGAGGCTGCCGGAGACCTGGAACTCCACGTGGGTCGTGCGCGCTGGGACCACCAGGTTAGAGTGGCAGCGGCCACGCGGTGTGAAGTGTTTGTATGGTCTGTGCAGAGAGGAGAGAACAGGGATAGACAGACACATAGTTGACAGGCTACAGAAGAGGCTACGCTAATGCAAAGAAGATTGGAATGACAAGTGGACTACACGTCTCGAATGTTCAGAAAGTTAAGCTTACGTTGCAAAAATCTTATTGACTAAAATGATTAAAATGATACAGTACTGCTGGCTGGTGAAGTAGGCTAGCTAGCAGTGGCTGCGTTGTTGACTTTGTTTGAAAGTGTTGCTGGCTAGGTAGCCTCGAGAACTGGCTAGGTAACCTCGATAACCTCGATAATTACTCTAAACTACACAATTATCTTAGATACAAAGACAGCAAAGACAACTATGTAGCTAGCTAACACTACACTAATCAAATCGTTCCGTTGTAATGTTTCGGTAGAAGTTGGCTAGCTGGCTAGCTAGCAGTGTTGACAACGTTAGGACGACGAAAATAGCTGGCTAGCTGACTTTGTTTGAAAGTGTAGCTGGCTAGGTAACCTCGATAACTGGCTAGATAATTACTCTAAACTACACAATTATCTTAGATACAAAGACAGCAAAGACAACTATGTAGCTAGCTAACACTACACTAATCAAATCGTTCCGTTGTAATGTTTCGGTAGAAGTTGGCTAGCTGGCTAGCTAGCAGTGTTGACAACGTTAGAAGGACGAAAATAGCTGGCTAGTTAACCTCGATAATTACTCTAAACTAATTACTCTAATAATTACTCTAAATAAAACAATTTAAGTAAGAAACAATTAAAGAGCAACAGTAAAATATCAATAACGAGGCTTTATATAAGGGGTACCGGTACAGAGTCAATGTGTGGGAGCACCGGTTAGTTAAGGTAATATGTACATCAGTGGAGGCTGCTGATGGGAGGATTGCTCATAATTATGTCTGGAATGGAGTAAATGGCATCAAACACGTGGTTTCCATGTGGTTAATTCCATTGACTCCATTCCAGCCATTATTATGAGTGGTCATCCCCTCAGCAGCCTCCACTGATGTACATGTAGGTAGAGTTATGTGACTATGCATAGATAATAAAAGAAGAGGGTGAGGGGCAATACAAATAGTCTGCGTAGCCATTTTATGGCTACCCAGACTATTTGTATTGCCCCCCCACCCTCCTCTTTTACACTGCTGCTACTCTCTATTATCTATGCATAGTCACATAACTCTACCTACATGTACATCAGTGGAGGCTTGGGGTATAAGCTATTTAGAAGCCTCTTGGACCTCCGGTACCACTTGCCGTGCAGTAGCAGAGAGAACAGTCTGACTAGGGTGGCTGGAGTCTTTGGAATTTTTTAGGGCCTTCCTCTGACACCGCCTGGTATAGATGTCCTGGATGGCAGGAAGCTTAACACCAGTGATGTACTGGGCCGGACGCACTACCCTCTGCAGTGCCTTGCGGTCGGAGGCCAAGCAGTTGCCATACCGGGCAGTGATGCATCCCGTCAGGATGCTCTTGATGGTGCAGCTGTAGAACCTTTTGATGCTCTGAGGACCTATGCCAAATATTTTCAGTCTCCGGAGGGGGAATAGGTTTTGTTGTGCCCTCCTCACGACTGTCTTGGTGAGCTTGGACCATGTTAGTTTGTTGGTGATGTGGACGCCAAGGAACTTGAAGCTCTCAACCTGCTCCAATACAGCCCCGTCGATGAGAATGGGGGCATACTCTGTGTTTCGTCCCAGGGTCTTTAGTCTAGTGATGAGCTTTGAGGGCACTATGGTGTTGAACGCTGAGATGTCGTCAATGAATAGCATTCTCACATGGGTGTTCCTTTTGTCCAGGTGTGAAAGGGTAGTATGGAGTGCAATAAAGATTGCATCATCTGTGGATCTGTTTGAGCGGTATGCAAATTGTAGTGGGTCTAGGGTTTCTGGGATAATGGTGTTGATGTGAGCCATGACCAGCCTTTCAAAGCATTTCATGGCTACAGAAGTGAGTGCTATGGGTCAGTAGTCATCTAGGCAGGTTACCTTAGTGTTCTTGGGCACAGGGACTATGGTGGTCTGCTTGAAACATGTTGGTATTACAGACTCCGACAGGGAGAGGTTGAAAATGTTAGTGAAGATACTTGCCAGTTGGTCAGTGCATGCTCGGAGTACACGTTCTGTAAAAGTGTAAAAGTAATGTGACAGTTTGTTTGATTTTTGTATGAAAGCTTGGATTAAAATGTGTCATTAGTTGAACCATTTCCTGAGTGCCATAATAATTGCATGTAAATGTAGTTTATTTTTCTACCACAAGGTGTAGCTGTTGGATAAGTAATGTTTTTTTACGGAGTACACGTTACGAGTACACGTTACGGAGTACACGTTCTCGGAATCTGTCTGGCCCTGCGGCCTTGTGAATGTTGACCTGTTTAACGATCTTACTCACATCGGCTGCGGAGAGCGTGATCACACAGTTGTCCGGAACAGCTGATGCTTTCATGCATGTTTCAGTGTTACTTGCTTCGAAGCGAGCATAGAAGTAATTTAGCTCGTCTGGTAGGCTCGTGTCACTGGGCAGCTCTCGGCTGTGCTTCCCTTTGTAGTCTGTAATAGTTTGCAAGCCCTGCCACATCTGACGAGAGTTGGAGCCGGTGTAGTACGATTCGATCTTAGTCCTCTATTGACGCTTTGCCTGTTTGATGGTTCGTCTGCGGGCATAGCAGGATTTCTTATCAGCTTCCGGGTTAGAGTCCCCGCTCTTTGAAAGCGGCAGTTCTACCCTTTAGCTCAGAGCGGTTGTTGCCTATAATTCATGACATCTGTTTGGGGTATGTACGTACAGTCACTGTCGGGACGACGTCATCGATGCAGTTATTGATGAAGCCAGTGACTGATGTGGTGTACTCCTCAATGCCATCGGAAGAATCCCGGAACATATTCCAGTCTATAGCTTTGCATCTGCTTCATCTGACCACTTTTTTACTGACTGAGTCACTGGTGCTTCCTGCTTTAATTTTAGCAGGAATCAGGAGGATATGGTCAGATTTGCTAAATGGAGGGCGAGGGAGAGCTTTGTACGCATCTCTGTGTGTGGAGTAAAGGTGGTCTCGAGCTGTTCCCCCCCCCCCCCCCCCCCCCCCCCCCGGTTGCACATTTAACATGCTGTTAGAAATTAGGTAAAACAGATTTAAGTTTCCCTGCATTAAAGTCCCCGGCCACTAGGAGCACCTCCTCTGGATGAACGTTTTCCTGTTTGCTTACGGCCGCATACAGCTCATTGAGTGCGGTCATAGTGCCAGTATTGGTTTGTGGTGGTAAATAGACATCTACGAAGAATATAGATGTGTAGTCTACAGCTTATCATGAGATACTCTACCTCAGGCGAGCAAAACCTTGAGACTTCCTTAGATATCGTGCACCAGCTGTTTACAAATATAAATAGACCGCCACCTCTTGTCTTACCAGAGGCTGCTGTTCTATCCTGTCGATACAGTATATTACCCGTCAGTTGTATGTTATTCATGTCATCGTTCAGCCACGACTCGGTTAAACATAAGATATTACAGTTTTTAATGTCCCGTTGGTAGGATATACATGCTTGTAGTTTGTCCACTTTATTATCCAGCGATTGTGCATTGGCCAATAGTACCGATGGCGAAGGCAGATTAGCCACTCGTCGCCAGATACCAGATAGATATGTCTCTTTCTCCTGCGAATGACAGGGATGAGGGCCTGTTCGGGTGTCTGGAGTAAATCCCTCTTGTCCGACTCATTAAAGAATCAAAATGTGTCCAGTTCAAGGTGAGTAATCGCTGTTCTGATGTCCAGAAGCTCTTTTCGATCATAAGAGACGGTAGCAGCAACATTATGTACAAAATAAGTTACAAACAATGTGAAAAAACAAACAAAATAGCACAGTTGGTTAAGAGCCCATAAAACGTCAGCCATCCCCTCTGGCGCAAAGATCACTTTGAGGCAAAATACAAGCCGAGATCTACCACTCCGATTTTTTTTATTTTGAACATGACAAAAAAACGTACAACTATGCAACATTAACCAATTAAAAACAGTACTGTAGCAATGAGGTCTGTGCAGTAAGCTATAGGTGCAATACATTATCACCCTATATTGGCTTTGCTTGAATTGCCCTGCTAATGCTTTCTTGTTTGGGCCATTTAAAAAATATATATATTTCAAAATTTGAGATAGGCTATGTTATCACACCAGTAATAGATCTGTTGTATGACTTGTGAGGCACAGCTGAGTGAGCATACATTCAAATTTGCTTTATCTTTATTTTACAGGGTTGATGATGCCTGCATCTGATGGACAGTCTCAGCGGGGAGAGAGAGCAGCAGACTGAGGGTCCGTCTCTCAACATCCCTCTGCTCTCCCTTTCCTCCACTGACCAAAAAGGGACACAGTCTCCCTCCAGCTGATGGAGAAACTCGAGTCGCAACGCATTATTTCTGCCTCATGCACAAATTCATGTTGTAACTCCTATAATCCGAGAAAGTTAAATATTCCTCTATTTTCAAAAAGACCCAAGCCGCTAACAACAACGCAAGCCTATAGATACACTTTCCTACTCATTCATTACTGCTGCAGTGCTTGTTGTAGCGCTGAGTGGAAATAGGAATTTATGGCTTAAAAAAAGTGTTGAATACAAAGTGTTGACATTGCTGAGTAAGAACTTCAACACGAACTCACTCATAAAAACAGCATCTCTTCACTGTATTCGTTGACAGTTTCTCTTAACTTTGCTGTAGCTTTAGCCGTCGAGACTGCCTTGTACTTTATTGCAGACATGGTCAGCTGAGCCATCCGGTTGGCCAGCAGTAGGCCTATAGTGCACTTGATTTGCTCTCTGGGCCTGCCGGGAATGCAGAGTTTGTACTTTCAGACACATGAAATGGTTCAAAATGTGCACTATGTCAAGTTTGCCTACCTGGCGTGTTGCTTTATCGAATGCCTTGGAGATCGACCAGTCGATCGCCATGTGACAGGTTGGTGACCACAGTGCGAGAACGTTGAGTGAAGTTCAATCTCTTGTTTCTTTCTGTGGGCTGATACTTCTGCAAGGCAGTCTCGAGGCTAATGCGCACACCCAGTTTAGAGGGAACATTGGTTGCAGTGCTTTCTGTGTGGTGCATACATTGTATGCATCAAACTGTATGCGTAGACGGCTTGAAAGAAATGGTAGCAGAAGGTGAATGTATCTAACTCTGCAAGGTAAAGAGACACACGTTCTTAACATGTATGACACAGTGTGTGGATTCATGAAGAAGATCAAACTCTGGGAGAGGAAATGTGAAAATGGGGATATAAGTTGTTTCCAGCAGCTTGCCACCTACAGTACCTTTTTGTACAGGTGATGTTGGCAGAGCTCCTATGGTGCAGATAGCAAGTTCACATTTATCCAAATCCAACAGGAAGTTCAACTTAATTTAAACCTAATTTAGGAATCGCATGGCATGAGGGTGTACTATAAGCAGGTGTTTTAAAGGTACAGTACCCCAAAATGTTTGGGAACTACTGGGCTAATAGCATTTTTAATAATTCAAGAGGTCTTCAAAATCAATTAATGATCCTTGGTATGACCTTAAAACAATTACATATAGTTTAGTAGACCCCCCCCTTAGACTCTAATCCACATCAAGTAACTCGTGCAATGCAGACTGTGAAGAAATACGCAAACACACTAGCACACACATATATTGTTGTGCTATACATTTTGTTATGTAGATATGTGGTGGTGTAATAATGTTATATGATGTACTGTTTTGTTTTTGTGTGATGTAATTGCCTTAATTATTTTTGACCCCAGGAAGAGTAG
Source organism: Salvelinus namaycush (assembly GCF_016432855.1). Lineage (NCBI taxonomy): Eukaryota > Metazoa > Chordata > Actinopteri > Salmoniformes > Salmonidae > Salvelinus > Salvelinus namaycush. The sequence continues at coordinate 36,920,014 of NC_052333.1, forward strand.
CTCCTGCCTTGGCAGCAACTAGTGGAGATATCTAATAAATACAATACTCTTATCTAAAGCGACTTACAGAAGCAATAAGGGTTAAGTGAATTGCTCAAGGGCACATCGATGGATTTAACACCTAGTCGGCTCTGGGATTCGAACCAGCAACCTTTCCGTTAGGCTTCCTGCCGCCCACTACCTGCCACCCTTTTAGACCCACTTGCAAATTGAAAGTGATCTGGTGGAGTGAACAAGTGACTTTGTGTATTTGTTTGTTGTACTCAGTCAATTGTAAATGTACTTAGAGTTTTGAAACATGATTCATTTTGATGATCTGTTTAGATTTTTATGCTATGAGTTGGGAAAATGTACCACATGAAAATTGCACCAAAGTGAGTGATTCAAAAAAATATATATTACAAAACTTTTGATAATTCAAAACAGCAAAAAAAGAAAGATTCCTTTCTAGGATTTTCTTTATTTTAACTCCATAATACATGCACCACACATGATTGTAGTAACTTAAGGATAAATAAAATAAATGCCTATGTAAGGTTTAAGAATTCAATGTTACAGCTTCAACAATACACTGATCGACTTCCACAACAATAAGTATCTTAACATTCATGAACAGAAACTGTGTGAAAACAAAATTTGTGTCTTTAATGCATTCTGAGACATGTGCTTCTCTCTGCAAAATTTGAGGTGATAACTAAAACGCCCTTGATTATGGATACTCAGTGCATTACTCTGATAGGAGGCAAAGAACTTGAGAGGATGATGTGACAGCATAGCATCAAAACATGAGAAAAACAAGTCAAGCCGGTTTAAACATGCAGTGTGAATGAAACAAACTGTTGTCAAACCGGTTTAAGAAAACATTTCATGATGTATAAACAGACTAGGATTGGTCTTTATTTCAGGCTGGAGGATGTAAAGTCTTTATTTCGATGTAGGGGCTGTCTTCTGGTTCTTTGGAATCAGAATTAGAATGTGTCTTCTAGTTGTTCTAGTACAGCATGCTGCCCCACACGGAGGCCACCAGAGCAGCACCGAGGGCTGCGGTGACAGAGAGCTTGGCAGAGGTTGCGCCGCTGATTGTGACTGGGTTACACTTGTTGGTGTCGCAGCAGGTCCTGACAGTGGTGTAGGTGGCACCCAGGAGGGTGGCATTGGTGGTGTTGTTGCATATAGCACTCTCCAGACAGCCTTGGGTGTTGAAGCCTAGGAAAGTAGTGAGGGAGGGGAAGGCTAGATTGAGAGAGAAGATATGAGTGTTAGGATGATAATGAACCTGATTCTCTGTGTGTGTGTGTGTGTGTGTGTGTGTGTGTGTGTGTGTGTGTGTGTGTGTGTGTGTGTGTGTGTGTGTGTGTGTGTGTGTGTGTGTGTGTGTGTGTGTGTGTGTGTGTGTGTGTGTGGCAGGGATGGGCAATTGGCGAAATTCGCACCCCTTTGTAGGCTCGCAGATCAATTTCCAGTTGGGATCTCAACTTACTGTTGTCAGTCACTCAATTAACCATGTCAACTAACCATTTTTAGATTGGTAAATTAGGGGTTATTCCCATTGATGGAAGTTTAAGGAGAGGAAGAGATTTCAATTGACATAATATGTGCATAAGCTTTCAATTTACATTATGTCCTTGCCTTACCTTTCGTTGTGGCTGGCAACGTGACATTCTTTCTCTGCAGCTCCAAACAGTAAATATCAGTTTACTTGTAGCCACTATCTAGTTAGCTCTAGTTAAGATCTAGTTAGCTATAGTTAAGATCTAGTTAGCTCTAGTTAAGATCTAGTTAGCTCTAGTTAAGATATAGTAATGGGATTTTCAGTTATTTTTACTGACTCTGATCTTTTCGACACATTTAGTTAATTTGAGTTAGTAGCACGTAGGATTCATGATTCTACAGGCCTCTTGTTCACATCTCGTTCACCATAGGGGGCACGCAGGAACCCCACCGGTAAAAATGAATGGAAAAATTGAAAAAGAGGCATGATTCTACAAGCCTCTCGTTCACACGTCCATAGCGGGCTAATTGGAGCTTTCATTTGTTACTGAGACCTGTAAAAATGTTTATTTTTTTAAATTGCATTTGTTGATTGCTAGGCATACAAATAAGATTCTTTCGTGATACATTTCAAACAAGGTCTATTTGTGGCCGCAACCGGACAAGATTGTGAACTACTCTTAGCGGAATGAATTGCTTGACTGCTGTGAGGATGATAAGCACAATATAACTTCAGCCCCCCAAACGACTAAAATGAACGAGTCACGAAAAAAAAACGAATCATGACTCTCTAGTCAGTAAAAACAGTCGCTCAAAAATAACGAATCATTCGCAAACTGCGGTGCGCCCAGAAGAATGTACCGCCACTAAGTTGATACTTTCTCTTGTCTGGGTGCTAAAATGTTTAAAAATAAATAAATAATGTGATTGGCGGTGCAACCAAATCTCCCTTAGTAGCTCTGGCTACTGATATAACGCATTTAGTTGAGAGAGTTAAATTGTTTAACTGCACAAATGGAGTGATTGCACAAATCAGTTGACTGCTTGTGTGGGTATGGAGACCTGCGAGCCAATGTGGCCCCTCATTAAGAGTTCCGATTTTTTGTGGCACCCAGTTGCCCATCCCTGGTGTAGGGGGATGGGGAGTTTCTACCAAGCACGTTGTTCAGGTGAGCTGAATGAGAGGAGGGGATGGGGTGGGATGGTGTTTGAGGAGGAGTTGAGTACTTACTAGCTCTTCCAGTGAAGCAGCTACTTGTGTTGGTTGTGCAGACCTGATCAGCAGCATTTAGGCAAACGCCCATCAGGCCCACATCGCATTTGTTACACGTCAGCGACTCCGCTGAAACACAGCGTTGGGTGGGGTTAAACAATCAGATCACATGGCTTCACACACAACACACAATGGCTGAGTTAGAGAGGAAACATGACAATGATGATAAAATGTTAATTGTTTGTTTCTGTTAGACACATAGGAGGTTGTAAATACATCTGCCAGTACAGAATAAACAGGGGGCATCTTTGTGTAAGGTTGTGTTTCATGACTGAAGACCTCAGATGATTTGATGTGTGGTCATAGACATCTGAGCCCTTTGGCCCACACCCTTGTTTGGTGTGCTATACACTACCACAGCAGTACAGGTATGTGGCCCCCCTGGCTTAGACATGGCTTAGACTCTGATGGGTTAATACAATAAGGAACCAAATCCAAATGTTTCAAATGTTCTGAAGAGAAAAGACCATGACACCCAATCAAATGCCTTTTTTAGCATCCAATGCCAATGCCATGCATGGCACTGGTTGGGGAATGGCATCTACATATGTTGTCAGGTAGGTGACGACCAGTAATGAAACCTATTTGATCTGGATGTATTATTGTTGTAATCACAAGAAGTCGGTCCCTCTCCTTGTTCGGGTGGCGTTCGGTGGTCGACGTCACCGGCCTTCTAGCCATCGACGATCCACTTTTCATTTTCCATTTGTTTTGTCTTTGTGAGTAATTGCTTATTGTATTGCGGTCCGTATTTGTTTCCTTGTATTTATACGACGTGTATTGTGATATTGTTGAGTAAAATTGCTTTCATTACTCATATCTGCTGTCCTGCGCCTGACTCATCTCACCAGCTACACACAGACGCTTTACACACTGCCTCCAGCCATTTAGCCAATATGGAGGTCAAGATTTTACAGTCCGCTTTAAGATTTTTTTTAAAGAATAATGTGCAAATATTGTACAATCCAAGTGTGCAAAACTCTTAGAAACTTACACAGAAAGACTGCCAAAGATGATTCTAACATGTATTGACTCAAGGCGTGTGAATATTATGTAAATGAGATATTTCTGTATTTGTGAGAACAGATATCTATTTAATCCATTTTGAATTCAGGCTGTAACACAACAAAATGTGGCAAAAGTCAAGGGGTATGAATACTTTCTTAAGGCACTGTACAGCTGAGAAATTTGAAGTATTCACGAGCTGGGTTTTTCAAAGCTTGACATTCTTTAGTGTACTATCCGGTGTCAAACAAACCTTCCTTGTTTCCCTGTTGTATAGTAGTAGAGCATCCTATTTGTTTTAGCTGCATCTTAAAATATACTTCTGTGACCAGTTTGAAATGCACAATGATTGAATGGTATCTGTTAAGCCTATAAGTTTCATGTTTTTGATAAACAACCCTGAGTGGATCCTTATGTCTCTTGTGAACCACTCTTCCTGCTGAGTTGCACAGTGTATATTCGATAGTATACTTTCACCTCATCATCACCTGAGTGTGACTATCACCTGATATGAAAAGGAAAATCTCAGGTGATATTCAGTAAGTTGGCTTGTATAAGGTTAACCTGGCACCAGTTGCTGTGCGATGACATACCTGGGCTTTGTTTGAATAACAGAGGAATTCAGTGACACCTAGATACTGTAAATCAGAAATTTCCCTCCTTCCGCCCATCCCACCACCTGCTCCCTCCTCAACCACTTACATTAGTAAACCTCTCATTCCAAACATTCACACCTTTCAGAGGATGACCGAAAACCGGTTGAACTCCATTTCTCCCCTCCTCCTTTCGCCCCCAACCCAATTCTGACAGTATAAAATGTCTATGACCCAGGCTTTACCAGTTGGTTTTGCTAAATAAGACGTTTGAAAAGGATTATTTTTGCGATCAAATCTCAACTCATCACGTCTGTCAAGATGAACAAAATCGTTTTTGGAATCCTTGCAGTTGTTGCATCTTTTATGCTAGGTGAGTCTAATTAATCGTCAACGCCACTCGCTCACAAACAAAACTGAGGATGCAATTTGCTTGGACAATATTGTATTTCAATTGTTATCATGACAGGGTCAATTTAGCTACAGGTTTGTTCCTGCAACAATTCTCATCCATAGGTTTGATGATACGTGTCCGTTCTATTCAGTCTAAAGGATAGTCTACTTTATTACAGGCACTTTTTGGTGTTTATTTTCGGCTTCGGGTTGTTGTTTCATTTGTAAAGTTTTTGAGTTTGTAGTCTAGTTATGTAGCAATGTCCAGCATCTCCTGGCTAGTGTTTTTTCAAGCATGTAGCAATGCTAGTAGAAACTGTAAGCATTAGCTAGCGGCGCATTCAACAGCAGGGACGTGAGTGTAGAAGGTAGAGAGCACTTTCCCTATGCTTTTGAATACACTGCTAAGTGATTGTTAATTGACTGGTCAGAGAAATTGCTACAGAAACTTTGTAGAGACCTACTCTGTAGGAGTTAACATTTGGTCAGGGGGTCTTCATTCACAATCCTACAGAGAATGATGTAGTAGACAGCAGTGATGATCGCGAATTACAATTCTGTATGATTCAAACAAGGGTGTGGTCCAAAGGGCTCAGATGTCTATGACCACACATCAAATCATCTGAGGTCTTCAGTTATGAAACACAACCTTACACAAACATGCCCCCTGTTTATTCTGTACTGGCAGATGTATTTACAACCTCATTGAAACATTGTCATGTTTCCTCTCTCACTCAGCCATTGTGTGTTGTGTGTGAAGCCATGTGATCTGATTGTTTAACCCCACCCAACGCTGTGTTTCAGCGGAGTCGCTGACATGTAACAAATGCGATGTGGGCCTGATGGGCATTTGCCTAAATGCTGCTGAACAGGTCTGCCCAACCAACACAAGCTGCTTCACTGGAAGAGCTAGTAAGTACTCAACTCCTCCTCAAACACCATCCCACCCCATCCCCTCCTCTCATTCAGCTCACCTGAACAATGTGCTTGGTAGAAACTCCCCATCCCCCTACACCAGGGATGGGCAACTGGGTGCCACAAAAAATCGTAACTCTTAATGAGGGGCCACATTTGCTCGCAGGTCTCCATACCCACACAAGCAGTCAACTGATTTGTGCAATCACTCCATTTGTGCAGCAGTTAAACAATTTAACTCTCTCAACTAAATGCGTTATATCAGTAGCTAGAGCTACTAAGGGAGATTTGGTTGCACCTCCAATCACATTATTTATTGAAATAAAAAACATTTTAGCACCCAGACAAGAGAAAGTATCAACTTAGTGGCGGTACATTCTTCTGGGCGCACCGCAGTTTGCGAATGATTCGTTATTTTTGAGCGACTGTTTTTACTGACTCGAGAGTCATGATTCGTTTTTTTTCTGAGTGACTCGTTCATTTTAGTAACAAATGAAAGCTCCAATTAGCCCGCTATGGACGTGTGAACGAGAGGCTTGTAGAATCATGCCTCTTTTTCAATTTTTCCATTCATTTTTGCCGGTGGGGTTCCTGCGTGCCCCCTATGGTGAACGAGATGTGAACAAGAGGCCTGTAGAATCATGAATCCTACGTGCTACTAACTCAAATTAACTAAATGAGTCAAAGATCAGAGTCAGTAAAAATAACTGAAAATCCCATTACTAGATCTTAACTAGAGCTAACTAGATCTTAACTATAGCTAACTAGATCTTAACTAGAGCTAACTAGATAGTGGCTACAAGTAAACTGATATTTACTGTTTGGAGCTGCAGAGAAAGAATGTCACGTTGCCAGCCACAACGAAAGGTAAGGCAAGGACATAATGTAAATTGAAAGCTTATGCACATATTATGTCAATTGAAATCTCTTCCTCTCCTTAAACTTCCATCAATGGGAATAGCCCCTAATTTACCAATTTAAAAATTGTTAGTTGACATGGTTAATTGAGTGACTGACAACAGTAAGTTGAGACCCCAACTGGAAATTGATCTGCGAGCCTACAAAAGGGGTGCCAATTTCGCCAGTTGCCCATCCCTGCCCGACACACACACACACACACACACACACACACACACACACACACACACACACACACACACACACACACACACACACACACACACACACACACACACACACACACACACACACAGAGAATCAGGTTCATTATTATTCTAACCCTCATATCTTTTCTCTCTCTCTAGCCTTCCCCTCTCTCACTGCTTTCCAAGGCTTCAACACCCAAGGCTGTCTGGAGAATGCTAAGTGCAACACCACCAACACCAACGGCACCCTCCTGGCTGTTTCCTACACCACTGTCACGGCCTGCTGTGACACCAACAAGTGTAACCCAATCACAATCAGCGGCGCAACCTCTGCCAAGCTCTCTGTCACCGCAGCCCTCGGTGCCGCTCTGGTGGCCTCCGTGTGGGGCAGCATGCTGTACTAGAACAACTAGAAGACACATTCTGATTCTGATTCCTAAGAACCAGAAGACAGCCCCTACATCGGAATAAAGACTTTACATCCTCCAGCCTGAAATAAAGACCAATCCTAGTCTGTTTATACATCATGAAATGTTTTCTTAAACCGGTTTGACAACAGTTTGTTTCATTCACACTGCATGTTTTAAACCGGCTTGACTTGTTTTTCTCATGTTTTGATGCTATGCTGTCACATCATCCTCTCAAGTTCTTTGCCTCCTATCAGAGTAATGCACTGAGTATTCATAATCAAGGGCGTTTTAGTTATCACCTCAAATTTTGCAGAGAGAAGTACATGTCTCAGAATGCATTAAAGACACTCACTTTGTTTTCACACAGTTTCTGTTCATGAATGTTAAGATAATTATTGTTGTGGAAGTCGATCAGTGTATTGTTGAAGCTGTAACATTGAATTCTTAAACCTTCCATATGTGTTTTTCTTTGTTCTAATTAAGCTTAAGTTACTACAATAATGTGTGGCGCTTGTATTATGTAATGAAAATAAAGAAAATAATGGAAAGCAATATTTCATTTTTTGCTGTTTTGAATTATCAGAAGTTTTGTAATAAAAACAAATCACTCACTTTGGTGCAATTTTCACGTGGTACATTTCCCCAACTCTAAGCATAAAAATCTAAACAGATCATCAAAATGAATCATGTTTCAAAACTCTAAGTACATTTTTCAGTTGACAGTACAACAAACAAATTCACAAAGTCACTTGTTCACTGCACCAGATCACTTTCATTTTCCAATTTCTTGCACCTATATGTCTATATTGGTGGGCGGCAGGTAGCCTAACAGAAAGGTCACTGGTTCGAATCCCAGAGCCGACTAGATGAAAATTCTGTCTGTGTGCCCTTGAGCAATTCACTTAACCCTTATTGCTTCTGTAAGTCGCTTTAGATAAGAGTATTGTATTTATTAGGGATCTCCACAAGTTGCTGCCAAGGCAGCAGCTACTCTTCCTGGGGTCCAAACAAATTAAGGCAGTTACATCACACAAAAACAAAAATAAAACAGTACATCATATGACATTATTACACCACTACATATCTACATTACAAAATGTATAACACAACAATATTACAATGTATGTGTGTAGAGTGTGTGTGCTAGCGTGTTTGCATGTGTGTTTTTCTTCACAGTCCGCATTGTTCCATAAGGTGTAGTTTTATCTGTTTTTTAAATCTGATTTTACTGCTTGCATGAGTTACTTGATGTGGAATAAAGTTCCATGTAGACATGGCTCTGTGCAGTACTGTGCGTTTCCCAAAGTCTCTGAACTTGGGGACTGTGAAGAGACCCCTGGTGACATGTCTTGTGGGATATGCATGGGTGTCTGAGCTGTGTGCTAGTTGTCTGAACAGACAGCTTGGTGCTTTCAACATGTCAAAACCTTTCAAAAGACAAGAAGTGACGCAGTCAATCTCTCTACTTTGAGCCAGGAGAGACTGACATGCATGTCGCTGATGTCAGCCCTGTGTGTACATTTAAGGGCCAGCTGTGCTGCTCTGTTCTGGGCCAAATGTAATTTGCCAACCTCTTTCTGACACTTGACCATATGACTGGGCAGTAGTCCAGTTGCAAAAAAACTTGGGCTTGTAGGACTTGTTTTGTTGATAGCAATGTCAAGAAAGCAGCGCTTTATTACTTATTACTGGCAGACCTCTCCCCATCTTAGCTACTGTTGTATCAATATGTTTTGACCATGACAGTTTACAATCCAGGGTTACTCCAAGCAGTTTAGTCTCCTCAATTTGCTCAATTTCCACATTATTCATTACGAGATTTAGTTGAGGGTTAGGGTTTAGTGAGTGATTTGTCCCAAACACAATGCTTTGAGTTTTTAAAATATTTTGTACAACTTGTTACCCATTCTGTACAGCTTACTACTTGTTACCGATTCTGAAACTGACTGCAGCTCTTTGTTAAGTGTTAGAGTGATTTCACTTGCTGCGGTAGCAGACGTGTATAATTTTGAGTCATCAGCATACATAGACTGATTTCAAGGTTTTAAGGTTTTACTGCTAACCTACAAATCATTACATGGGCTTGCTCCTACCTATCTGTCCGATTTGGTCCTGCCGTACATACCTACACGTACGCTAAGGTCACAAGATGCAGGCTTCCTAATTGTCCCTAGAATTTCTAAGCAAACAGCTGGAGGCAGGGCTTTGCCTCAGGACTACCTGGCATGATGACTCCTTGCTGTCCCCAGTCCACCTGGCCGTGCTGCTGCTCCAGTTTCAACTGTTCTGCCTGCGGCTATGGAACCCTGACCTGTTCACCGGACGTGCTATCTGTCCCAGACCTGCTGTTTTCAACTCTCTAGAGACCGCAGGAGCGGTAGAGATACTCTTAATGATCGGCTATGAAAAGCCAACTGACATCTACTCCTGAGGTGCTGACTTGCTGCACCCTCGACAACTACTGTGATTATTATTATTTGACCATGCTGGTTATTTATGAACATTTCACATCTTGGCCATGTTCTGTTATAATCTCCACCCGGCACAGCCAGAAGAGGACTGGCCACCCCTCATAGCCTGGTTCCTCTCTAGGTTTCTTCCTAGGTTTTGGCCTTTCTAGGGAGTTTTTCCTAGCCACCGTGCTTCTACACCTGCATTGCTTGCTGTTTGGGGTTTTAGGCTGGGTTTCTGTACAGCACTTTGAGATATCAGCTGATGTAAGAAGGGCTATATAAATAAATTTGATTTGATTTGATAGACACACAGGTTTTACTCAGTGCCAGAGGCAGGTCGTTAGTAAAGATTGAAAAAAAGTAAGGGGCCTAGACAACAGCCCTCGGAATGTCCAACTCTACCTGGATTATGTTGGAGAGGCTTCCATTAAAGATCACCCTCTGTGTTCTGTTAGACAGGTAACTCAATCAACGATATAGCAGGGGGTGTAAAGCCATTACACATACATTTTTTCCAGCAGCAGATTATAATCAATAATGTCTAAATCTGCACTGAAGTCTAACAAAACTCCTCCCACAATCTTCTTATCAATTTCAGCCAATCATCAGTCATTTTTGTAAGTCCTGTAGATGTTGAATGCCCTTCCCTATAAGCATTGTTAGGAGAATTAAATTCTCATATTCTTAAACCAATTCAATTAAATTACTCAGTCTGCTATATCAGGATTTGTAAGATACTGATAGAAATAAAAACAAACAGAGGCCCAGTCTACAATAGTCAAATATTTATTTACGGGAACGTTCTGCCTATCATTTCCTGTACATTGGTCTATATACCTCACATTTCGTCATAAATGTCCCTCCTCCTCTCAGAAACAATGACAATATAGTTCACAAGTCTTCCTGCCATACATTGTCTGCCACCTGTTATACAATCTACTACAAGCCCAAGGTCTCTTCCCTCCCTGGGTAGAGACAGAATGTCCTGTAAGGAACACAGCATTCCAGCCGGTCTGACGATAGCTCCATTTGTTTCTAACAAGGAACAGAAAGTCCTTGTTCTAATTCTTGACTAAAACTACATTATATTCAGTATTATGATTATAATAAGTTTAGTTATAGTTCTAAGTTAAATGTATACATAATTTAGTCATTATTCATAAAAATCCCATAACAGCATGCTGAAAGTCAGTTGTTAAAGGAATCCCTGCCCAGGTTCACCCATTTTGAATGTTATATTGTTTTTGTGCATCTCTGAGTGATGTTTAGAGGTCGACCGATTATGATTTTTCAACGCCGATACCGATACCGATTATTGGAGGACCAAAAAAGCTGACACGATTAATCGGCCGATTTTTTATTTTTTTAAATTCCGTTATTTATTTGTAATAATGACAATTACAACAATACTGAATGAACACTTTTATTTTAACTTAATATAATACATCAATCAAATCAATTTAGCCTCAAATAAATAATGAAACATGTTCAATTTGGTTTAAATAATGCAAAAACAAAGTGTTGGAGAAGAAAGTAAAAGTGCAATATGTGCCATGTAAAAAAGCTAACGTTTAAGTTCCTTGCTCAGAACATGAGAACATATGAAAGCTGGTGGTTCCTTTTAACATGAGTCTTAAATATTCCCAAGTAAGAAGTTTTAGGTTGAGGTTATTATAGGAATTACAGGACTATTTCTCTCTATACCATTTGTATTTCATATACCTTTGACTATTGGATGTTCTTATAGGCACTTTAGTATTGCTAGTGTAACAGTATAGCTTCCGTCCCTCTCCTCGCTCCTACCTGGGCTCGAACCAGGAACACATCGACAACAGCCACCCTCGAAGCAGCGTTACCCATGCAGAGCAAGGGGAACAACTACTCCAAGTCTCAGAGCGAGTGACGTTTGAAACGCTATTAGCGCGCACCCCGCTAACTAGCTAGCCATTTCACATCGGTTACACCAGCCTAATCTCGAGAGTTGATAGGCTTGAAGTCATAAACAGTGCAATGCTTGAAGCACAGCGAAGAGCTGCTGGCAAGCGCACGAAAGTGCTGTTTGAATGAATGCTTACGAGCTTGCTGCTGCCTACCACCGCTCAGTCAGACTGCTCTATCAAATATCAAATCATAGACTTAATTATAACATAATAACACACAGAAATACGAGCCTTTGGGCATTAATATGGTCAAATCCGGAAACTATAATTTCGAAAATAAAACGTTTATTCTTTCAGTGACATACGAAACCGTTCCGTATTTTATCTAACGGGTGGCATCCATAAGTCTAAATATTCCTGTTACATTGCACAACCTTCAATGTTATGTCATAATTACGTAACATTCTGGCAAATTAGTTCGGAACGAGCCAGGCGGCCCAAACTGTTGCATATACCCTGACTCTGCGTGCAATGAACGCAAGAGAAGTGACACAATTTCCCTAGTTTAACATTGCCTGCTAACTAGAATTTCTTTTAACTAAATATGCAGGTTTAAAAATATATACTTCTGTGCATTGATTTTAAGAAAGGCATTGATGTTTATGGTTAGGTACATTCGTGCAACGATTATGATTTTTTCGCAAATGCGCTTTTGTTAAATCATCCCCCGTTTGGCGAAGTTGGCTGTCTTTGTTAGGAAGAAATAGTCTTCACAGTTCGCAACGAGCCAAACTGCTGCATATAAAGGTTAAATAAAGGTGAAATAAATAAATAAATAAAAAATATACCATGACTCTGTTGCACAGAACGCAAGAGAAGTGACACAATTTCCCTACTTAAAAGAATTTCATGTTAGCAGACAATATTAACTAAATATGCAGGTTTAAAAATATATACTTGCGTATTGATTTAAGAAAGGCGTTGATGTTTATGGTTAGGTACTGTCAGAGTCGCGTGTATAGGTGGCAGGGAAGTCAGGCGCAGGAGAGTCAAACGGAGTGTAAAATGGAGTCTTTTAATGAATGTCCCAGTAACATGCTCCATAACACTCATAAGAAAAGAACATAAACAAATATGGGTACGAAGACCCGTCGCGCACCTATACACATAAACACAACACTAACAATAAACAATCTCTGACAAAGACATGAGGGGAAACAGAGGGTTAAATACACAACAGGTAATGGATGGGATTGAAAACAGGTGTGTGGGAAGACAAGACAAAACCAATGGAAAATGAAAAATGGATCGATGATGGCTAGAAGACCGGTGACGTCGACCACCGAGCACCGCCTGAACAAGGAGAGGCAACGACTTCGGCAGAAGTCGTGACAGGTACACATTGGTGCAACGACAGTGCTTTTTTCGCGAATGCGCTTGTTAAATCACCTGTTTGGCGAAGTAGGCTATGATTCAATGATAAATTAACAGGCACCGCGTCGATTATATGCAACGGCAGGACAAGCTAGATAAACTAGTAATATCATCAACCATGTGTAGTTAACTAGTGATTATGTTAAGATTGATTGTTTTTTATAAGATACGTTTAATGCTAGCTAGCACCTTACCTTGGCTCCTTGCTGCACTCGCATAACAGGTAGTCAGCCTGCCACGCAGTCTCTTCGTGGAGTGCAATGTAATCGGCCATGATCGGTGTCCAGAAATGCCGATTACCGATTGTTTTGAAAACTTGAAATCGGCCCTTATTAATCGGCCATTCCGATTAATCGGTCGACCTCTAGTGATGTTCTGTCGATTCCCTAGGTCATTTCATGTATATCTGAGTTATTGGCATTCAAGCAGGCAGAAATCCGGACGGTATGACGTAGCACTGTGATAAAGTTGCTGTCACTACTCTGGAAGTAAAAAAGAATCCAACTTTTAGATGGTGAAAATGTCTGTCATACATGTCAGATACTGACCGATGTCATAACTCGCGAGGTTGTCTTCTCTCGAATGAGCCATTGATCATATTTTTGCGATTTTACAGCTAACTAGTTACATTACATGCTGATATTGTGTTTGGTATTATTGTATGTAGCTACATTTGCTAGCTAGCTAGCCAGCCCATAGAGAGAGAATTGCATTGTGTATTTTGTAGTCGACCTGAGCTGCAACAGATTTCCACAACATTATTATAAAGCCAAAATAAAACATTTGTTCACAAAAAATATTGTTTTCACATATTAGCGTTATTTAACACTGTAAATTAAAGGAATGAGTGGTTTTGTGTGGATTTTTCCTTTCATTTGTTTACTGTGAAATAGCATTGTATCTGGTCTAACAATTTTTTTTAAAGAAGTTTACTAAGGGTTGGTAGCAGGCTGATTGTTCAGCTGTTTAAGCCGAAAAGGTGTGCTCTGATGTTCTTGGGTAGTGTAATGACTTTTGCGTCCCTCCAGGCCTGAGGGTACATACTTTCCTGTAGGCTTAGATTGAAGAGATGGCCAATAGGAGTGGCAATATAGTCTGCTATCATCCTCAGTCATTTTCCGTCCAAGTTGTCAGACCCAGGTGGCTTGTCATTGTTCATAGACAACAATACTTTTTTCTCCTCATCCACACTCACTTTACAGAATTCAAAATTACAGTGCTTGTCTTTCATTATTTGGTCAGTTATGCATGGATGTGTAGGTTCAGAGTTTGTTTTTGGCATGTCATGCCTAAGTTTGCTAATCTTGCCAATAAAAAATGATTAAAGTAGTTGGCAATATAAGTGGGGTTTGAGATGAATGAGCCATCTGATTCAATTAAGGATGGGGCTGGGTTTGCCTTTTTGCCCAAAATATAATTTAAGGAGCTCCAAAGCTTTTTAAGATCATTCTTTATATAATTTATCTTTGTTTCATAGTACAGTTTCTTCTTTTGTTTAGTTTATTCCCATGATTTCTCAATTTACAGTATGTTTGACGATCAGCTGGACTTATTTGCCATTCCCTTTTCCTTGTCCCTCATCCATTTTTCTCAAACGTCAAATTTCGAAGTTGTTGCAAACGTCAAATTTCGTGTTTAAGGTTAAGTTTAGGCATTAATAAGTTCTAAGTGTTTTAGGTTAGGGTTAAGTTTAGGCATTAAAGCGAAATCTTTAAGGTTAGGCAATGACTCTGAATGTTTAAGGGTTAAGGTTTGCGATAGGCTTAAATAAAACATTTAGAAAATGTTTATATTTCGCTGGATTTGAATTTGCAACCTTCGGAATCAGAGGCAGATACTTACTCACTGTTGCCCCTAGTCGCCAGTTTCCACGTCATCTCCCGACGTCCTCAGACATGGATGAATGTCGAATACTGACTTGTATCACGGGTGACCTGGCTGAATTTTTAAATTACTCATCAATTCACAGGGATTTAACCGTTTTTACAGTAATTTTCTTAATGGGTGCATGCTTATTAGTAACTGGAATAAGACATTTCATAAATGCATCAAGTGCAACATCTGGTTGCTCCTCATTACACACCACAGACCAACAAATATTCTTTACATCATCAACATAGGAATCATTACGAAACTTCAGGTGTGACCTCTTATACACTATATTAGGCCCAGCTTTTGGATCTTGGGTTTTCTAGATATGGCTACTATATTGTGATCACTACATCCAATGGATCTGGATACTGCTTTCAAGCAAATTTCTGCAGCATTAGTAAAGATGTGATCAATACATGTTGATGATTTAATTCCTGTGCTGTTTGTAAATACCCTGGTAGGTTGACTGATAACCTGAACCAGGTTGCAGGCACTGGTTACAGTTTGAACCTATTTCTTGAGTGGACAGCTTGATGAAAGCCAGTCAATATTTAAGTAACCCAGAAAATATACCTCTGTTGAAATCACACACTGTACATTATCAAGCATTTAACACATATTATCCAGATACTGACTGTTAGCACTTGGTGGTCTATAGCAACAAGAATACACTTTAGATGAGGCAGGAGAACCTGTAGCCATATTACTTCAAGAATGTCTGCTAAATTGCTAAAATGTAATGTACAGTGCCTTCAGAAAGTATTCACACCCATTGACTTTTTTCCACATTTTGTTGTGTTGCAGCCTGAAGTTAAAGTGGATTAAATTGACATTTTTTGTCACTGGCCTACACACAATACCCATAATGTCAAAGTGGAGTTGTGTTTTTCAAATTTTTTACAAATTCAGTAAAAATAAAAAGCTGAAATATCTTGAGTCAGTAAGTATTCAAGCCCTTTGTTATGACAAGCCTAAATAAATTCAGGCGTAGTCACATAATACATTGCATGGACTCACTCTATGTTCAATAATAGTGTTTAACATGATTGTTGAATGACTACCTCAGTCGAGGTGAATCTGTAACACAGATTTAACCACAAAGACCAAGGATGTTTTCCAATGCCTCGCATTGAAGAAGGGCACCTATTGGTAGATGTGTAAAAAATAAGTAAAAAGCAGCCATTGAATATCCCCTTTGAGCATGGTGAAGTTATTAATTGCACTTTGGATGGTGTATCAATACACCCAGTCACTACAAAAATACAGGTGTCCTTCCTAACTCAGTTGCCGGAGAGGAAGGAAACCACTCAGGGATTTCAACATGAGGCCAATGGTGAGTATAAAACATTTACTGAGTTTAATGGCTGTGATAGGAGAAAACCGAGGATGGATCAACAACATTGTAGTTACTCCACAATACTAACCTAATTGACAGTGAAAAGAAGGAAGGTCTTGGCTGATTTTCTGAGGACTTGGCTGATTTCTTTTGATTTTCCCATGATGTCAAGCAAAGAGGCACTGAGTTTGAAGGTAGGCCTTGAAATACATCCACAGGTACACCTCCAATTGACTAAAATTATGTCAATTAGCCTATCAGAAGCTTCTAAAGCCATGATACCATTTTCTGGAATTTTCCAAGCTGTTTAAAGGCACAGTCAACTTAGTGTATGTAAACTTCTGACCCACTGGAATTGTGATGCAGTGAATTATAAGTGAAATAATCTGTCTGTAAACAATTGTTGTAAAAATTACTTCTGTCATGCACAAAGTAGATGTCCTAACCGACTTTCCAAAACTATAGTTTGTTAACAAGAAATTTGCGGAGTGGTTGAAAAACGAGTTTTAATGACTCTTCTGACTTCAACTGTACGTATCTCCCTACCTTGTAGGCTTACCCAGTATCGAAGGCTTGACTCGACAGTCTACGAATGTCATTAAACTTTTTGGTGTTTTGTAACAGATGTCTCTTTCCATTCATCAATTGGTCGCTGCACAGTTTGGATTGATTGATTGATTTTATTTGTCAGTTAAAAAAAATACATATATTATACATATACATACATACATACATATACAAAGTGACCAGTATTGCACATTAAAGTCAGGGACTTATTTCCATTGTGGTCCCTATTTTTACGTAAATACATACAGTATACAATTACATAGATACAGACACATTACAGAGATTGAGCATTTTTTCATCTCTATCTCCAGATGAGTATGAAGGGGCAGTTAACCACTTTAACCCATAGAGTACTAGCAATACAAACCGATTGTCAAAGCTAGCTAAAGCTAACCAGCTACATTTAATATGAATTAGCTAGCTAACATTAGGCTATAACTAGCAATGGAAATGGCTTTTTGAGATAGTATTACAACACAGATCATACACATAACATTAGCAGGCGAGCTAACAGTACACTTTAACTTGGGGCCTTTTGTTTAGACATGTAGCCAGCTAGCTAGCTAAAGAATTAACCATCATCTCAATCCATAGAGTACTAGCAATACAAACCGAAGCTGTGTACAAATACTCATACTAACCACACTAACAATACTATTTGTGACGTAAATTAAGTATGTAGAGTATGCTTATTGGTCATAATATGA